>NC_090406.1:55843820-56155890 GCF_036365525.1 Heterodontus francisci | reverse complement strand
TGGAAAAACATACTTGACCTTGTCCTCACCAATCGTCTGCCACAGATGCATCTGTCCATGACAGTATTGGTAGGAGTGACCACCGCACAGTCCTTGTGGAGACAAAGTCCCATCCTCACATTGAAGATACCTCCATCATGTTGTGTGGCACTACCACCGTGCTAAATGGGATAGCTTTTGAACAGATCAAGCAATGCAAAACTGGGCATCCATGAGGCACTGTGGGCCACAGCAGCAGCAGAATTGTACTCAACCACTATCTGCAACTTCATGGCCCGGCATATCCCTCACTCTACTGTTACCAATCAAGCCGGAGACCACCCTGGTCAATGAAGAGTGCAGGAGGGCATGCCAGGAGCAGCACGAGACATATCTTAAAATGAGGTGTCAACCTGGTGAAGCTACAACCCAGGACTACTTGCGTGCCAAACAGCTTAAGCAACATGCAATAGACAGAGCTAAGCGAACCCACAACCAATGGATCAGATCTAAGCTCTGTAGTCGTGCCACATCCAGTCATGAATGGTGGTGGACAAATAAACAATGAACTGGAGGAGGTGGCTCCACAAATATTCCCAAGCTCAAAGATGGGGGAGCCCAGCACATCAGTGCAAAAGATAAGGTTAAAGCATTTGCAACAATCTTCAGCCAGAAGTGCCGAGTTGATTATCCATCTCGGCCTCCTCCTGAAGTCCCCAGTATCACAGATGCCAGACTTCAGCAATTCGATTCATTCCATGTGATATCAATAAATAAATGAAGGCACTGGATACTGCAAAGGCTATGGGCCCTGACAGTATTCCAGCAATAGTACTGAAGACTTTCGCGCCAGAACTTACCGTGCCCCTTGCCAAGCTGTTCCAGTACAGCTATAACACTGGCATCTACTGGCAATGTGAAAATTGCCCAGGTATGTCCTGCACACAGAAAGCAGACAAGTTCACCCTGGCCAATTACCGCCCCATCAGTCTACTCTCAATCATCAGTAAAGTGATGGAAGATGTCATCGACAGTGCCAACAAGCGGCACTTGCTTCACAACTACCTGCTCACTGACGCTCAGTTTGGGTTTTACCAGGGCCATTCAGCCCCTGACCTCATTACAGCCTTGGTTAAAACATGGACAAAAGAGCTGAATGCAAGCGGTGAGGTGAGGCAGTATTTGACCGAGTATGGCATCAAGGAGCTCCAGCAAAACTGGAGTCAATGGGAATTGGAGGGAAAACTCTCCTCGGGTTGGAGTCATACCTAGCACAAAGGAAGATAGTTGTTGGAGGTCAATCATCTGAGCTCCCAGACATCACTGCAGGAGTTCCTCAGGGTAGTATCTTAGGTCCAACCATCTTCAGTTGCTTCATCAATGACCTTCCTTCAATCATCAGGTCAGAAGTGAAGATGTTCGCTGATGATTGCACAATGTTCAACACCATTCACGACTCCTCAGACACAGAAGCAGTCTGTGTAGAAATGCAGCAAGACCTGGACAATATCCAGGCTGGGGCTGATAAGTGGCAAGTAACATTCGTGCCAGACAAGTTCCAGGCAAGGACCATCTCCAACAAGAGAGAATCTAACCATCTCCCCTTGACATTCAATGGCATTACCATCACTGAATCTCCCACTATCAACATCCTGAGTGTTCCCATTGACCAGAAACTGAACTGGAGTAGCCATATAAATACCCTGGCTGCAACAGCAGGTCAGAGGCTAGGAATCCTACAGCGAGTAACTTAGCTCCTGACTCCCGAAAGCCTGTCCACCATCTACAAAGCACAAGTCAGCAGTGTGATGGAATACTCTCCACTTGGCTGGATGGGTGCAGCTCCAACAACATTCAAGAAGCTTCACACCATCTAGGACAAAGCAGCCCTCTTGATTGGCACCCCATTCACAAACATTCATTCCCTCTACCACTGACACAGTGGCAGCAGTGTGTACGATCTACAAGATGCACTGCAGCAACGCACCAAGGCTCCTTCGACAGCACCTTCCAAACTCGTGACCTCTATTAACTGAAAGGACAAGGGCAGCAAATGCGTGGGAACACCACCACCACTTGCAAATTCCTCTCCAAGTCACACACCAACCTGACTTGCAACTATATCACTGGTCCTTCACTGTCGCTGGGTCAAAATCCTGGAATTCCCTCCCTAACAGCACTGTGAGTGTACCTACCCTTAATGGACTGCAGCGGTTCAAGAAGGCAGCTCACCACTACCTTTTTGTGGGCAATTAGGGATGGGCAATAAATGAATGAATAAAAAAAGGATATCACTCATTACATCTTGCCAACCAGAAAATGACCTATTTATGCCTAATCTCTGTTTCCTGTTCGCTAGCTAATCATCTATCCATGCCAATATGTTACCCCCTATACCATGACCTTTTGAGCTTTTATGTTCTGCAGTAATCTTTGATGTGCGATTTTATCGAATGCCTTCTGAAAATCCAGGTACAGTACATCCACCGGTTCCCCTTTATCCACAGCACGTTACTTCTTCAAAGAAGTCCAATAAAGTGGTTAAACATGATTTCCCTTTCACAAAACCATGTTGACTCTGCCTGATTACTTTGCATTTTTCGAAGTGTCCTGCTATAATGGGCTGAATTTTAAAAGCCTGATGCTGCTCCTGTCGGCAGGTGACAAAATGGAAGTCTGCACATGCTGGCCGTGCATCACCATTTACGTGGAGGGGGCGGGTTGTCCGACGCCAGCAATGGCATCAGCTGCCTGTGCGCAGGCACTGGCGCCAATTTTCAAGGGCAGTCAACCCTGCCGGTGAACTTCAATCTTTTCAGAGCTACCCCCTAATTGTTGTAATAAAAATTCTATTGCCCCTTTCCCAGCTCGCCCCATGACCAATGACAATGAGTATTTGCCCTTCCCGCCCAAAAACACTTACCTTTGAAATAAAACCTTCCCCCACTAAGACTCTACAAAGTTAAACTTCACTCCTTCCCACCATCCCCTACACTCATGATGATTACTTAACCCCGTCCCAACATCTCCCCCTCCCCCACCTTCCCCACCAGTGTCACGCCTGCTTTCCCCAGACGGGGAAGTGAATGTGCTGGATTGCCGGCTGTCACTCTGAAGATCACAACGGGCCGGTAAGATTAAAACTAAATGAATGTTAATGAATTCATTTTATTGATTAACATTTTTAAATTCAGATTCTGTCACCCAGCGGTGGGGGGACAATCACAGATCCTCACTGCCTCATGGAGGATTGGCCGGGCCCTCATGGTGTCAGGCTCCGTGGTGGGCCTCTGCCGGAATGATCTTATGGCTCCTCCCCTTCCACAGAGCCCGACGTTGGGGGCTCAGTAAAATCCAGCCCAACGTCTTTAATAATAGCTTCTAACATTTTCCCTATCACAGATGTTAAGCTAACTGGCCTGTAGTTTCTCCTTTCTCGCTCCCTCCCTTTTTGAATAAAGGAGTTACATTTGCTATTTTCCAATCTAATTAAACCTTCTCTGAATCTAGGGAATTTTGGAAAATTATAACCAACGGACCAACTATCTCTCTGGCCACTTCTTGTAAGACCCGAGGATGAAGTCCATCAGGACCTGGGGAATTATCAGCCCCTAGCTCCAACAATTTGCTCAGTACCACTTCCCTGGTGATTGTAATTTTCTTCATTTCCTCCCTCCCTTCCATTTCCTGATTTACAGATATTTCTGGGATGTTTCTTGTATCCTCTATTGTGAAGACTGATGCAAAATACCTGTTCAATTCATCTGCAATCTCCTTATTTTGCCTTATTAATTCTCCAGACTCACTTTCTTTTGGACCAACACTCACTTTGTTAACTCTTCCTTTTTAAAATATCTGTATGAACTCTTACTATCTGTTTTTATATTTAAGGCAAGCTTTCTCTCACACACTATTTTTTCCCTCCTTATTAATAGTTTAGTAATTCTTTGTCGTTTTTTTATATTCTGTCCAATCTTCTGACCTGTCACCAATCTTTGTGCTATTGTATGCTTTTTCTTTAATTTTGAAACTATCTTTAACTTTTTTAGGTAACTGCAGATAGTGGGTCCTCCACTTGGAATTTTTCTTTCTTATTGGAATGTATCTATTCTGTGCACTTTGAAATATCCCCTTAAATGTCTGCCACTGCATCTTTATTGACCTGTCCCCAAGCCGAATTGACCTCTTTCAATTCAGTTGAGTCCTCATTTTATAAATACCCCACAGAAGCTGAATCTTCCCAATCTATTGGCTTGTCTTACTTTTACCTATGAGATCAAAGGTTTACACATCCAGTTGTCTGGATGATATCCACAAAGCTGAATCTTCCACACAGTCCCCGGCCTTGCCCTTCAATCTCTTTAATTCAACCACAGAGAAATGGCACTTCCCCCTCCAGGTTTCCGCATTAACTCAACCAGGAGACTAAAGGGTTACACGTTCCCAGAATGATACACACAGGCTTTTCTCTTAAACAGCCCAGTTGGTCCCCTCTAGTCTCTGTTCACATCTATAGCACTGAACAGACATCCAGAGGAAAAGATTTAATTCTGACAGGTCAGCCAATGGTCCGGCTGTACAGTGAAGAACAAAGGAAGGTTCACCTTTCTTATAACCCTCTGTACATGTGTTCAGAACCTGTGGTGATCAGGGATTGGTTACTCCCTGCAATGTCAGCTCTGTGAGTGGTCAGGGGTGGATGTTCCCTCTCATGGACAGAGTCCCAAGCAGATGCTAGTGATAAGGACAAAGTAGACGGCCTCTGTTACCAACCATGCTGTGAATGTCTGTCCCTTTCTCAATCATCCAGGTGGCTTCCTTCACACTGTTTCAAGGTTCCTCATTCCCCTGACCATAATGATGACCATGGAACCAGAAGATATTACAAGATTTCCTTAATGAGATTCATCCTGCCAGTATTTTGATAATCATAGGTATTTGTACCATTGGAATCATTTTGATAAGAAAAGAAGAACAGATCTCATACCTCATTTCTTATAATTACAGTCTTTTGGTCTTTTTATTGTCCATATCCTGCCTTCTTATAATTACAAGCCTTTCGTCATTTACTGTTTATATCTTGTTTAGGAATGCAGCACAGTGAAATTCCCAGGTTTTCTTTTCTATTTTCACTCCCTTAACTCTTGTGTTCCCACAAAGATCAAGCTAACAAATTCAACAGTGGCCAATTAGACTTCATATATCATGCCTTATGTACATTCTTATATCATTACAGGCATAACTGTAGTCATGGTATGCAGCCGAAAATTGGTCAGTTACATCGTCATTTCAGTCCATATTTACAAGGAATATACACTCCAAGGTCCCTCTGTTCTTTTACATTTCTCAGATTCCGACCATTTATTGTGTATTCACTTGCTTTGTTTGTCCTTCCTGAATGTATTACCTCACATTTCTCTGATTGGATCTTCATTTGCCACTGTTCCTACAGTCTCCAGCTTTATTCCTCACTCTCAGCCACACAGTCAATTTTTGTATCACACACAAACTTCTTATTCAGGCCCCCGACACAAGTTTAAATCATTGATATATACGACAAACAGTAAGGGACCCAGAACTGAGCCTTGCAGAACTCCACTGGAAACAGCCTTCCAGCCATACAAACACCCATCAACCATTATCCTTTACTTCCTGCCACTGAACCAATTTTGGATCTAACTTGCCACTTTCCCTTGGATCACATGAGTTTTTAATTTGCTGACCAGCATGCTTTGCAGGGCCTTGTCAAAAGCCTTGCGAAAATACAGGTGGATGGAACCAAATGCACTACCCTCATCGACCTTCCTTGTTACTTGCTCAAAAAATTCAATCAAGTTAATCAAACACGATCTTATCCAAACAAATCCATGCTGACTGTCCTTGATTAATCCATGTTTTTTTAAATGATGATTTATACCCTCTTGTTAGATTTTTTTCCACTAATTTTCCCAACACGGAGGTTTGGCTGCCTGGCCTGTAATTATTCAGTCAATCCCTTTCTCCCTTTGAAAACAATGGTATAACAATGGCAGTCCATCTATTAGCAGTTCCCCTCCTTTCTTTTCCTGAAAGTGGTGACATGTTTAATGTAGTTCGATTCAGGGATGCTGTTACCTCACCAAGGTTTCCACTCTTTAATTTCGAGAGCTTCCTCATTGATTGCTGGCAGGCTGTACGACAAATAGGCAGAGCTGATGACTCACGACCAAGTCTGATCTTCCCATGGATGCTTAATGATTGTTTAGCAAATCAGGAACAGGCATCAGGCTGATTTCACTACTGATAGCTGTCTTTAACAGTTTGTCTCTTCTGGGTGACAGGGAGGATAAAACTCAGGTTTGAATGTAAAACTTATTCCATATTTAAGCTACAGACAGGAATTATAAAAGCAGCTTGCTGAAACATAAAAATAATGGCAGGCGTTATCTTCAGATACCGAGACAGTCCGTGTCCACTTGCAGCAAGACCTGGATAACATCGAGGCTGATAAGTGGCAAGTGCCATTCGTGCCACACAAATGCCAGGCAATGACCATCTGCAACAAGAGAGAATCTAACCATTTCCTGTTGACATTCAACGGCATTACCATTGCTGAATCCCTCACTATCAACATTCTAGGGATTACCATTGAACAGAAACCTAACTGGACCAGTCACATAAATTCTTTGGCTACGAGAACGGGTCAGAGGCTGGGAATTCTGCGGTGAGTAACTCACCTCCCAACTCCACAAAGCCTGTCCAGCATCAATAAGGCACAAGTCAGGAATGTGATGGAATACTCTCCACTTGCCTGGATGGGTGCAGCTCCAACACCCATCAAGAAGCTCGACACCATCCAGGACAAAACGATCCGCTTGATCGGCACCTCAGTCACCACCTTAAACATTCACTCCCTCCACCACCGGCACATTGTGGCTGCAGTGTTTACCATCTACAAGATAATAGAGTCATAGATTCATAGAATGGTTACTGCACAGAAAGAGACCATTCAGCCCATTGACTCTGTGCTGGCTCTCTGCAAGAGGAACTGATTTGTTGCCACTCCACCGTCTTTTCCCGGTAACCCTGCAAATTTGTTCTCTCAGATAATTCTCCAATTCCTGTTTGAAATCCAGGATTGACTCAGCCTCCACCACACTCTCAGGCAATGCATTCCAGATCCAAAAAACTCACTGTGTAACAAAGTATTTCCTCATATTGCTTTTGATTCTTTTACAATTCTCTTTAAATCTGTGTCCTCTGGTTCTCGACCCTTCCCCCAATGGAAACAGTTTCTCTCCATCTACTCCATCCAGACCCGTCATGATTTTGCCTCCTCTATTATATCTCCTCTCAATCTTCTCTTCTCTAAGGAGAAACAACCCCAGCTTCATCAATCTATCCACAAAACTGAAGCCCCTCATCCTTGAAACCATTCTTGTAAATCTTTGATGAACCATCTCTAACGCCTTCACATCCTTCCTGAAGTTCAGCGCCTGGTACTGGACACAATACTCCAGTTGAGGGTGAACCAGTGTTTTATAAAGATTCACCATAACTTCTTTGTTTTTGTACTCTCTGCCTCTATTTATAAAACCCAGGAATCCGTCTGCCTTATTATCCACTTTCTCAACTTGCCCTGCCACCTTCAATGGTTTGTACACTTTTACTCCCAGGTCTCTGTTCCTGCACTCCCTTTAGAATTGTATCCTTTATTTTACATTGACTCTCCTTGTTCTTCCCACCAAAATGAATCACTTCACACTTCTCTGCATTAAGTTTATCTGTCACTTGTCCACCCATTTCACCAGTCTGTCTACATCCTCTTCAAGTCTATCATTATCCGAAGAACATACGAACATAATAAATAGAAGCAGGATTAGACCATACAGCTCATCGAGCCTGCTCCACCATTCAATACAATCATTGCTGATCTTCAGCTTCAACTCCACTTTCCTGCCCACTCCCCATGTCCCTTCATTCACTGAGAGACCAAAAATCTCACTAACTCAGCCTTAACTGTTTTCAATGATGAAGGATTCACAACATTTTGTGGAAGAGAATTCCAAACATTCACAACACTTTGAGTTAAAGTTCCGCTTCACCTCAGTGCGAAATGTTTGGCCCCTCATCCTGAGATTGTGTCCCTGTGTTCTCGATTTCCCAATCTCTCAGTGTTTACCCTGTCAAGCCCCTTAGAAATCTTTTATGTTTCAATGAGATCACCTCTCATTCTTCTAAATTTGAGAGTACAGACCCAATTTACTCAGTGTCTCATCATTGGCCAACCCTCTCACCCCAGGAACCAATCTAGTGAACACGAGAATCATAGAATCATAGAAAGTTTAAATAAGATGAGGGTATGGATTTTACCAGCCCCTTGACATCGCAGGTCATGGCAGGAGTGCCCGGAAATTGCCTCCAGGTGAGGCCCACCACAAGCCTTCATTCTGGCAAGGACCTGCCCCATATTACCGGCAGTGTGAGGTCTCGTGATGTGGCAGTCAGGTAAAGACGGACGGTGACCGGTCATCTCCAGATCCAGGCCTACAATCAACATCGATAACAAGCAGCCAGGTGGGTGATTGTAGGTTTCAGTCAAATCATAGAGGAGTTTGTGCTGTGGTTTTGTTGTTCTAATAAACTAATGAAATTGGGTTGAGCCAAAACCTGTTTGTCGCGTGTATTTTGTTCTTGTAATTCCGGGGTCCAAGAAACATTGTAAGGAGGAAGGGAACTGAATCCCCTACAGATCTTAACGATAATGAAGGGACCCTAAGGTCTAGAACAAATTGACAAACGAGGTCAAAGGTAAGAAACCCTGGATGGAGGACAGGATATCCTCATATATGTGCAGTAAGGTAAACATTTCTGAGCTATGGACACAAGACATGATAGACTCTGAAAATCCACAGGAGAAAGCAGTAGAGTGGACAAGTAGGAGCAATCATAAAAGATCAAGAGAAAAAGTGATTTAGCTACTGTGTTTACAAAAACCAATCCAAATTCTCATGAAGAGAGTAAAACAGTTAGAAGAAGGAAAAAAGGTAATTGGAGAGTGAGGCAAGTGACAGAGAAGCAATAGTGAGTCAGGTGATGAAAGATTTAGCTGATGAAAGACAGGAAAGGAAAAAGATGGAAGAAATGGCATGAAATACGATGAAGAATTTCCACTGTCGGGTTACAGAATGTAAGAGGCAGTGTCAGGCTCATCACGAGGAAAGTGCAAGGAATCGAGAGAGAGCCAAAAAGGCGGAGGAACAATTAAAGGATATCAAGGTAGTGTATCGAGGATCCCAACACGGGGTAATAACGGGGTGAAACAGCGATTTACTTGTACTTCTTTCAATGTAGTATATTGCATTCGCTGCTCACAATGTGGTCTCCTCGACATTGGGGAGACCAAGTGCAGACTGGGTGACCGCTTTGCGGAACACCTCCGCTCAGTCCACAAGCAGGACCCTGAGATTCCGGTTGCTTGCTATTTCAACATTCCCCCCTGCTCTCATGCTCACATCTCTGTCCTGGGATTGCTGCCGTGTTCCACTGAACATCAACGCAAGCTCGAGGAACAGCATCTCATCTATCGATTAGGCACACTACAGCCTGCCGGACTGAACATTGAGTTCAATAATTTCAGAGCATGACAGCCCCCCATTTTATTTCATTTTTAGTTATTTTTTCTTTTTCTTTTTTTCTTTTTTATATTTTTTACAGCGTTTGTTTTGCATTTATTTCATTTCATCTTAGTTTGTTCAGTTTGTTTACCCACTGTTTTTTTTCATGTTTGCACTTGCTGCTGTTTAATATTCAGTCCGTTAACACCTGATCTGTCCTAATGCTTTGTTTTTCAACACACCATTAATATATTGTTTGCCTTTGCTCCATGACCTTTTGGTCAGCTATGTGGCCTTGTCCAATCTACACCTCCACAGTGGCGCAGTGGTTAGCACTGCAGCCTCACAGCTCCAGGGACCCGGGTTCGATTCTGGGTACTGCCTGTGTGGAGTTTGCAAGTTCTCCCTGTGTCTGCGTGGGTTTTCTCCGGGTGCTCCGGTTTCCTCCCACAAGCCAAAAGACTTGCAGGTTGGTAGGTAAATTGGCCGTTATAAATTGTCACTAGTGTAGGTAGGTGGTAGGGAAATATAGGGACAGGTGGGGATGTTTGGTAGGAATATGGGATTAGTGTAGGATTAGTATAAATGGGTGGTTGATGGTCGGCACAGACTCGGTGGGCCGAAGGGCCTGTTTCAGTGCTGTATCTCTAATCTAATCTAATCTTTGTTATCTCTTGCCCCACTCCCACCTCACTTGCTTATAACCTGTGAGATTTCTAATATTTGTCAGTTCCGAAGAAGGGTCACTGACCCGAAACGTTAACTCTGCTTCTCTTTCCACAGATGCTGCCAGACCTGCTGAGTGGTTCCAGCATTTCCTGTTTTCATTTCAGATTTCCAGCATCCGCAGTATTTTGCTTTTATAGTAACGGGATAGTTACGTACTTCCATGATGGAAATTGACTGTGTTGATTAGGTCAAATTTCACCAAGTATCCCAATCAAACAGGTTACAAATGTTAGGGTTTATCAGTGTGCTGCTCAAAATTAAACATCACGGTCGGTAATGTACAGGTGAAAGAGGGAAGATGAGTTTGCCTTGAATGTCGAGTGAACATCTCTGTGGGCTGATGGTGGTGGTTACAAACACAGATGAAAGTAAACGTGACACATTCATTGATAGAGAAAAATTGGGGAACGACTCGCACTGACAGATTATGGGAACTAAGGTGTCAGGCTCGACCACCACCTGCCAAGAATGAGGCACATTAATTTTGTCATGGACATGAAATTTCAAATTGTTGCTGGGAAGAAGAGACGGCCTGTTACATGGACTGCCAGGCACTTGGCTGGAAGATACTTACATACCAATACGGACAAGCGAGGTTACTTCCCTTATCCATTTAACCCACAATGGACTTTAAGCACCAGGCATTGAAGGCAGGGAAGCGCATTCCAGGCCCTGCTAAGATGATACAATCCACAGAGCCAAGATGTGGTCAGACCAGTTAGTCACATGACTAACCTACTTGGCAACCTGGGCTTTTCTGAATTGTACAAATGGTTTGAACTGAGAGTGTCTGTTTGTTCCTGGACTGAAAAGATCTCTCCTGGCTGGCTCGCCACAGCCTTTTCTGTCTGCTCCCATCTCTTTCTCACGGGACTCCAAATCCACTGAAGACACATGAACCCCAAAAGGGAAATGTCTCCTCCAGCGAACAAGGTTTAAGAAGAATACTGGACCCCAATGAAAAGCAAGATCTAACTACAATAAAGGCCTCTACAGTGAGCTCCAAGATCCCGAACAACAATCATCAGAGATTGTCTCAAACTTCTCCACTTTATTTTTCTTCTGCTCCTTTTTCTCTCCAGCTGCCTGTGTGTATTGTGTATGCATGCTAGCACAGACGGATTGTTTAGCTGTCGGTGTTAACCAAATTAAAGTTTCAGTTTAAGTTTAATAAATTTCAACCTTTCTGCTTTAAAACTAAGAACACCTGTTTGTGCTGGTTTATTTTCCTTATAATTAGAAAGCAGTGAAGAGGGATACACCAAAGGGGAGCTAAAAACACAGTGTGTTCAAAATTAAACCTTGTTATGGTAAGACCAGGTGAAGACTGAGAGGGACCCCTTGACACCTTTCTCACCTGGTCGTAACAGAAATTTGGGTGCTAGCATCCTGGATTTTCACCCACAAATAAATGAGAGAAATTGGAAGTGGGAAGACAAATTGTTCCCAATCAAATAAAAATAAACACGTTTTCAATAGAGGTTTTCTTGTGGTTGTGTGTGATTTCTGCAACTGAAGCAAGTAGCTCTCCAAGCCAGGGTGAAGAAATTTGGGATAAGTTAAAAGTACTGTCTATGGAGAAGTTGAGTAAAATGGTTGAGCAGTGTGGGATCACTGTACGGGGAAAGGTTGGGAAGTCTCAACTCCGAAGATTACTGGTCAACCATTTTTCCCTTGAATCTGAAGAAGCAGAAACAGGGTTAAAAGCAGACTCTGACGGGGTATAGTTAGCAAAGATACAATTGGAACAGAGGAAACTCGAATTTGAGGAAAGAGAGAACCTTCCAGAATGAATGCGAACAGAAAGAAAGAGAGAAGAGGAGAGAGAGAGAGAAAGAATATTCCAGAAAGAATGTGCAGAAAGAGAGCTGAAGCAGTTTGAGTTAACTAGGGGGCGACAGAGTAACCTCAGTGAAAGCATGGCCAATATGGAGGAGTGTAAATTAGGGCTGTGCACAGAATTGTTAAAACTAGATCAACTAATCCCAAAATTTAATGAGGAAGATGTAGAAACATTTTTTGTGCCCTTTGAGAAACAGGCCAGGCAGCTAAAATGGCCAGCTGAGATCTGGCCTCTTTTACGACAAAGCAAGCTTACTGGAAAAGCTCATGAGGTTTATTCCCTGTTGCCAGATGAGAGTTGTTCAAATTAAAAACTGACAAAAAATGCTATCCTCGGGGCATATGAATTAGTACCCGAAGTCTATCGCCAAAAGTTTAGAACCCTTAAGAAGCAAGCTAATGAAACTTATCTGGAGTTTGAAAGAAGTAAGCAGCTGGCTTTTGACAAGTGGCTGAGGGCTCTTAAAGTACAGCTCAGCTATGAGAATCTCAGAGAAGTAATTCTGTTAGAGGAAATTAAACACTCTGTCCCTCTCTCCATAAAGACACATGTAGAGGAGCAGGGGTCCAGAGAGCCCGGGAAGAGGCCATTCTGGCCGATGAGTTTGCTTTAATTTATAAGTCGGTTTCCTGGGGAAAACCTTTCCTAATCACCCCCACAAATTCGAAAAAGACAAAGGTTGGGAAG
This sequence comes from Heterodontus francisci, assembly GCF_036365525.1. Lineage (NCBI taxonomy): Eukaryota > Metazoa > Chordata > Chondrichthyes > Heterodontiformes > Heterodontidae > Heterodontus > Heterodontus francisci. Next base: position 56,143,056 of record NC_090406.1, on the reverse strand, counting down.
GTGATCGAAGCCCAAGCAGCCTTGGGAGAGAAAGGAAAACAGGAGACACAGGGGCCCTTCTCTCGCGAAAATAGAAGGTGCTGTGAGTAAGAGTGTGACCCGGAGACCTGTATGCTTCCATTGTAATAAAGCAGGGCATTTAAAAGCTGACTGCTAGAAACTAAAGGGAAAACCTGTCGGGTTAATCAGCGCACACCTGCTCAGTGAAGACAGGACCCTGATGAAAAGCACAGCAGAGCAAACTGTGGCTTTAACTGATGTAACAGTGACATGCAGGAAGCTTACCACTGCAAGTGCAGGAAAATTTAGTAGGATTCCTGAAGGTTATCAGGGTTTTGTGTCTGAAGGGAGAGTCACCCCATACCCCTCGAGTGGGGCAAACAAGGCCATAGTGATTCTCAGGGTCACAGGGGTCACTATATCCCTTTTACTAGGAAAATGCCTGACCTTTCCCCAGAGAGTGCAGTGAACACCAGAATGGTGGTGAATGTTATTGCAGGCAGTGTATGCCTGTATTTGTACACCGGGTGCACCTGGAGTGCGACCTAGTTTTGGGACCGGTGACTGTAGGGATTGTCCCTAGTTTGCCTGTGAACGGGGTTGACCTGCTCCGAGGTAATGATCTGTCGGGGGTGAAGGTGGTAGCCCACCCAGTAGTGAAATAAAGACCGCAGGAGGTCAGAGAGACAGGACAGTGGCAGAAGAGGGTCCCCTGCAGTTTCCCTGAATGTGTAGTGGATCAGGCCATGATTAAACCAGCTCCCCAGAGGAGACTGAATCAGCACCTCAGGCAGATGACCATGAGGTCTGTCTGGCTGAGTCTTTCTTTGGAAAGTTAGGAGACCCAGGGAACGAATTAAATGGATTTTCCCTAGGTGAGGCTAAGCGAGCCGACCCAGTATTGCAAGAGTTAGCACAGGCTGCCCAGTCTGAAAGTAAAGCAGAGAGAGTTCCTGATTGTGACTATTTAAAGAATGAGGTACTGATGAGGAAATGGAGTTCTCTTCACAGACCTGAGAGCAAGAGGTGGATAGTAGTTCAACAGTTAGTGGTGCCACAGAGGTACCAGAAAGAAATATTAAGAATGGCCCATGAGATTGCAGTGGCTGTACATACTGGTACACGAAAGACCAAAGCCCACATAAGACAGCGGTTTGACAGGCCAAAACTCCACAAAGATGCGGTGGAGAACTGCAGGAGTTGCCACATGTGCCATGTTGAGGGGAAACTCCAACCTACAGTGTCACCTGCACCCCTAAGCCCTATACCAGTGTTAGGAGGACCCTCCAGCAGAGGGCTGGTGAACTGTAAGGGACCTCGCCGTGAAGAAAAGGGGACAGGCAGGCAGAAGGCTGGCAAAAGGTTAGACAGGGAAGGGGAAAAGTGACCAAGAGGGCAGGTTAAAGGAAGTCTGGAGGAAATCCCAGATGAAAACCCCATACTGTCCGGTCAGCCAATCCCGGAAATTTGAGAAGTTACACCCCACATCCTCCTATGTAAATGCAAACATCAGAAGCACCCAACCAGACTTGTTAACAGTATTTCCAGGAATCTGCAGAAACAAAGAAAGGCCTCTATTGGACACAGAAACCGTGAGGGTGGTGCCTCACCTAATCAAGGTGCTACAGTGGAGTGCAGGAGAGTCTGCACAAATACCTGCAGGCAGGAGTGTCCCAGAGGACAAAGGGGAGATTAGCAAAGAATCCTACCCCTGCAGTCAGTAAAAAGGGAATCAGCCATCCCCCTAAAGTCAAAAACCATTTGCATTACTCAACAAAGCACTGAAGGAGAGTTTGGGATGGACCCGCCCATTACTGACTCTCGTGGAAAACAAAATTCCATCTCAGGGCGAATAAAATCTAACCCATCGCCCACTCCCACCCCCGTTGCGACCTCAACAGGAACAAAGACCCAAGGTAGTCATGGAAATGGGCAAACTGAAAAAACTTCCCCAAAAACAACATGTTTATTGGGATGTCAAAAAAGGCAATTTTAATAAGTTTTAGGATTTGTGAATGAATGGGAGAAATGCATGATTATTTTTCTGTATCTTCTATTTTCTCAAATTGCATTTCATTCCACTGGGTATGGAGGTGTCATGCTTGGCCCCCACCTGCCAAGAATGAGGCATATTAATTTTGTCCTGGACATTAAATTTCAAATTGTTGCTGGGAGCAAGAGACGGCCTGTTACAAGAGCTGCCAGAAACTTGGCTGGAAGACATTTACATACCAATAGGGACAATACTTCCCTTATCCATTTTACCTACAATGGACTTTAAGCACCAGACATTGAAGGCAGGGAAGCGCATTCCCAGCCCTGCTAAGATGATACCATCCACAGAGCCAAGACGTGGTCAGACTAGTTAGTCACATGACTAACCTACTTGGCAACCTGGATTTTTTTTCTGAATTGTACAAATGGTTTGAACTGGGAGTGTCTGTTTGCTCCTGGACTGAAACGACCTCTCCTGGCTGGCTCGCCACAGCCTCTCCCGTCTGCTTCCATCTTTTTCTATCGGAACTCTAAATCCACTGAAGACACAGGAATTCCAAGAGAGAAAAGTCTCCTTCAGCAAAGAAGGTTTAAGACGAATACTGGGCCCCAACCAAAAGTATGATCTACCTACAATCAAGGACTCTACAGTGAGCTCAAAGATCCGTAACAAAAATCCTCTTTAGAGATTGCCTCAAACTTCTCCACTTTAGTTTTCTTCTGCTCTTTTCTGTCTCTATCTGCCTCTGTGTATTGCGTATGCATGCTAGCGTGGGTGCATCGTGGTTCTGTAGGCGTCAACCGAATTCAAGCTTAAGTTTAATAAGTTTCAACCTTTCTTCTTTAAACCGAAGAAAACCTGTTGGTGCTAGTTTCTTTGTCTTACAATTGGAAAGCGGTGAAAAGGGATTCACCAAGGGGGAGCTAAAAACATGGTGTGTTTGCAATGAAACCCTGTTAGGGTAAGACCAGGTGAAGGCTGAGAGGAATCCCCAGACCCTTTCTCATCTGATGGTCACACAACTAATGAAGGGGTGACGTTGTGTTGGGACAAGTGGCGGAAGGAGGAGCGAGGGATTTATGTGTGTGTCGGTGGGAAGGAGCACAAATGCCAAAAAGGGTGGTCATTGTTTTAAACGACAATGGAAAGATTCCGGGTCAGGAACAGATTGGACTCAGAGTTTAGACTCCTGTGTGGTCTCAAACCCTCCAAATATAGTCAATGCTACCGAACTGGTCACGCACGAAAGGAATCTCCGACCAAAGACCTGGGAAAAAGGGGCTAAGTGCCCCGTAACGACACCTGGGTTGGTGTTATTCCAACAGGGAAAGTGTTGTGTCCTGATGTACATCATGAGGTAACATCTGTCATTCTTAACGGAGTTACAGCTGCCCAGATGGTGTTCACCAGAAACTGAGAAATTGTATGAGAAACTGCTAAAGGAGATGTTCCGGTAATTTTATGAGCAGAATTATGGGGATGAAATTCGGGAGGATTTATATAAACAGGTTAACAACAGTCACATTGGCTTGAGGAGACGGAAAAGGGGATTGATTAATGATGTGGCCACGGTGTTTAATACTGGAACATCACTGCTCAATAATATGGATGATGCTCAGTTGCAGTTACAGGTAAAGACCCTGTGAGACCAGCTAAAGAAAATACTGAGGGAGGGTCATAGCATTGAGGGACAAAAATTGTGGGAAGACTAAGTAATGACAATTGCCCTAAAGGAAATAATAGCTGAGTTGGAGACTCAAGGCCAGACCGTAAACAAATGAATAAGGGAGGATTGAAATGCATCGGACCAGGTTGACCAATATGACGTATGTGTCATGTATGGTGAGTGGTTGTTAAACGAGGGGCATAGTAATCTCGAGGATTTGAAACAAGGCCTCATATCACCATGGATTGACAATAGGCGCTAATGGCTCCAGCTGCATATGACAACCTGATGAATGGGATTCAGCTGCAGTCGGCCTTTGAACCATACCCAGTACCAATCAACTGTGATCAGAATAACCAAACCATAATGGGGGTAGTTCTCAGGATACCAGTGATGGATCAATCACAATGGCCAGTACAAGGATACTGGGTGGAAAATATTGGTGTTATTCAAAATGGTGTATTTGTGAGGTATCATAAGACCTCTCCGTACATATTTCAGAGGGGCACCTCCATGACCAGCACTAATCTGACGTTATACCAGGGAGGAGGTACACATGTGGTGTTGTGTCTATACCACCTAAATCTTTTCACCCGTCCGGTATGTGGTTTGAATCTGGAAACAGACAGCCGATCAACTGTACTATGGAGGTGATGGCTCAGAGCCATGTCCTACCCCAGGTCCATAAAGGGGAACAGAATCTACTGTGTCAGCACTAGTGTAATCCTGCATAGGGTACACAATGATACCGGGTGCCCAAGTCAAGACACTGTCTTGTACTTTTTAAAAATTCATTCATGGGATGTGGGCGTCGCTGGCCAGTCCAGCAGTTATTTCCCATCCCTAATTACCCTTGAGAAGGTGGTGGTGAGCTGCCTTCTTGAACCACTACAGTCCACGTGGGTCGGTACACCCAGAGTGCTGTTAGGAAGGGAGTTCCAGGATTTTGACTCAGCGACAATGAAGGAACGGTGATATGGTTCCAAGTCAGGAAAGTGTGTGACTTGGAGGGGAAATTCCAGGTGGTGGTCTTCCCATGTATTTGCTGCCCTTGTCCTTCTGGTTGGTAGAGGTCGTGGGTTTGGAAGGTGCTGTCTAAGGAGCCTTGGTGCATTGTTGCAGTGCATCTTGTAGATGGTACACACTGCTGCAACTCTGCGTCGGTGGTGGAGGGAGTGAATGTTTGTAGATGAGGTGTCAATCAAGCGGGCTGCTTTGTCCTGGATGGTGTCAAGCTTCTTGAGTGTTATTGGAGCTGCACCCATCCAGGCAAGTGGAGAGTATTCCATCAAACTCCTGACTTGTGCCTTATAGATGGTGGACAGGCTTTGGGGAGTCAGGAGGTGAGTTACTCACCTCAGAATTCCTAGCCTCTGACCTGCTCTTGTAGCCACGGTATTTATATGGCTATCCTCTGTTCAGTTTATGGTTAATGGTGGCCCCTAGGATGTTGATAGTGGGGGAATCAGCGATGGTAATGCTATTGAATATCAAGGGAAGATGGTTAGATTCTCCCTTGTTGGAGATGCTCATTGCCTGGCACTTGTGTGGCACAAATGTTATTGGCCACTTATCAGCCCAAGCCTGGATATTGTCCATGTCTTGCTGCATTTCTACACAGACTGCTTCAGTATCTGAGGAGTCACGAATGCTGCTGAACATTGTGCAATCATCAGCGAACATCCCAACTTCTGATTGATGGAAGGTCATTGATGAAGCAGCTGAAGATGGTTGGGCCTAAGATACTACCCTAAGGAACTCCTGTCGTGATGTCCTGCAGCTCAAATGATTGACCTACAACAACCACAACCATCTTCCTTTATACGAGGTATGACCCAGCCAGCGGAGGATTTTCCCCCTGATACCCATTGACCTCAGTTTTGCTAGGGCTCCTTGATGCCATACTCGGTCAAATGCTGCCTTGATGTCAAGGGCAGTCCCTCTCACCTCACCTCTTGAGTTCAGCCCTTTTGTCCATGTTTGAACCAAGGCTGTAATGAGGTCAGGAGCTGAGTGGCCCAGGCGGACCCCAAAGTGAGCATCACTGAGCAGGTCATTGCGAAGCAAGTGCCGCTTGTTGGCACTGTTGATGAGACCTTCCATCACTTTACTGATGATTGAGAGGAGGTTGATGGGGAGGTAATTGGCTGGGTTGGACTTGTCCTGCTTTTTATGTACAGGACATACCTGGTCAATTTTCCACATTGCAGGGTAGATGCCAGTGTTGTCGCTGTATTGGAACAGCTTGGCTAGGGGCGTGGAAAGTTCTGGAGCGCAGGTATTCTGTACTTTTGCCGGAATATTGTCAGGGCCCGTAGCCTTTGTAGCATCCAGTATCTTCTGTCGTTTCTTGATATCATGCGAAGTTAATCGAATTGGCTGACATCTGGCATCTGTGATCCTGGGGACTTCAGGAGGAGGCCGAGATGGATCATTTTTTCGGCACTTCTGGCTTAAAATCATTGCAAATGCTTCAGCCTTGACTTTCGCACTGATGTGCTGGGCTCCCCCATCACTGAGGATGGGGATATCTGTGGAGATACCTCCGCCAGTTAGTTGTTTAATTGTCCACCACCATTCACAGCTGGATGTGGCAGGACTGCAGCGCTAAGATCTGATCCGTTGGTTATGGGATCGCCTCTCTCTGTCTATCGCATGCTGCTTATGCAGTTTAGCACGCAGATAGTCCTGTGTTGTAGCTTCACCAGGTTGACACCTCATTTTGAGGTATGCCTGGTGTTGCTCCTGGCATGCCCTCCTGCACTCGTCATTGGACCAGGGTTGATCACCTGGGATGATGGTAATGGTAGAGTGGGGGGGGATATGCCGGGCCATGAGGTTACAGATTGTGGTTGAGTACAATACTGCTGCTGCTGATGGCCCACAACGCCTCATGGATGCCCAGTTTTGCATTGCCAGATATGTTCTAAATCTATCCCATTTCGCACAGTGGTAGTGCCACAAAACATGATGGAGGGTATCCTCAATGTGAAGTTGGGACTTCGTATCCACAAGGATTGTGCACTTGTCACTTCTACTAATACTGTCATTGGCAGAAGCATCTGTGACAGGCAGATTGGTGAGGACAAGGTCAAGTACATTTTTCCCTCTTGTTGGTTCCCTCACCACCTGCCACATATCCAGTTTAGCAGCTTTGTCCTTTAGGACTCGGCCAGCTCGGTCAGTAGAGGTGTTACTAAGCCACTGTTGGTGATGGACATTGAAGTCCCCCACCCAGAGTACATTCTGTGCCCTTGCCACCCTCACAGCTTCCTCCAACTGGTGTTCAACATTGAGGAGTATTGACTCATCCACTGAGGGAGGATGGTAGGTGGGAATCAGCGGGAGGTTTCCTTGCCCATGTTTGACCTGATGCCATGAGACTTCATGGGGTCCAGAGTGGATATTGAGGACTCCCAGGGCAACTCCCTCCCTACTGCATACCACTGTGCCGCCACCTCTGCTGGGTCTGTCCTGCCGGTGGGACTGGACATACCCAGGGATGGTGATGGCAGTGTCTGGGACATTGTCTGTAAGGTATGATTCCGTGAGTATGACTATGTCAGGCTGTTGCTTGATTAGTCTGTGGGACAGCTCTCCCAACTTTGTCACAAGCCCCCAGATGTTAGTAAGGAGGACTTTGCAGGGTCGACAGGGCTGGGTTTGCCGTTGTTGTTTCCGGTGCTGAGGTCGATACCGGGTGGTCCGTCCGGTTTCATTCCATTTTATTGACTTTCTAGCGGTTAGGTACAACTGAGTGGCTTGCTAGGCCATTTCAGAGGGCATGTAAGAGTTAACCACATTGCTGTGGGTCTGGAGTCACATGTAGGCCAGACCAGGTAAGGACAGCAGATTTCCTTCACTAAAGAACATTGGTGACTTCAGACCCCAGTAGCACAGGAAAGGATAATGCCGATCTCTGATCACACCCCAGTCAATCTCATAGTGAATGGTAATTTACCGAACCTCCAAGAATACATATCCTAATTTGGATATGTTATCTCATCATCACCTGAACCTTTGACTGAACTGGTAAAGGAAGTCGAGCTTTCCCAAAAACATTATTATACACTCCAGCAGGAAAATAGGAAAACGAGGGATAACATTTGAGTAATAGTTCCCCCTCCTTGGTGGGATATTGGACTCAATATTGAGGTCTCTCATTGGATTTGAATCACATCACATGTGTTAGCGATTGTGAAATTGATTATTGTGTTGTATTTGTTGATATTGCAATGTAAGCTGAAAAGAAAGGTTAAAGGGGAAGAACTTGAAAGATTTTTAAAAGGGGATTTGGGATGATGGAACCAGATGTATGGTCTGGTTAAAGAAATGTGAGATTTGGCTGAAACCAGAAATGCACTCAAAGGTGGAGGAGAATAGTGAGAAGTAATATCTCGAGTGTAAACGCGACATGAAATCGTGTGACATTGATCACAAGTCGTGGGAGTCAGTTGCCAGCATTCGCCAGAGCTGGCGGGCAGCCATAAAGACAGGGCTAAATTGTGGCGAGTCGAAGAGACTTAGTAGTTGGCAGGAAAAAGACAGAGGCGCAAGGGGAGAGCCAACTGTGCAACAGCCCCAACAAACAAATTTCTCTGCAGCACCTGTGGAAGAGCCTGTTACTCCAGAATTGGCCTTTATAGCCACTCCAGGCGCTGCTTCACAAACCACTGACCACCTCCAGGCGCGTATCCATTGTCTCTCGAGATAAGGAGGCCCAAAAGAATAGAGATATTAAAGGGGGAGGATTGAAGGAGATGAAACAGTTAACCTCAATGTACAGGAGGAATAAGTTCACTGAAACTCTGATTCGTGATCAGTTTGGAGAACATTAACAAGTGGACAATGTCACAAGTTAACTGACATTATGAATCACAGTCAGTTCCTGACAAGAATGGAAGGTGTATTAACACCTGAACAATACCATGAGCTGAGCACCCATTACCGTGAGGGAAATGACATTATCTTTATGTTGTGTAGACAACAGGAGAGGAGATAAGGAGTTGTCTCTGACCTTGCTGTTCTGTATAGCTCAGGAGATTGAAAGACCAAGATAAAGAGGTGTGAAAGATCAGGTGGCTCAGCAGTCTGACAACTGAAACTACAGCTGAGGCCCAGGTGTGGGATAGTGTGATGGGAACACTATAAGAAAAGACAACATTGGAATGTGGGCACTGCAGTCAGGTGAAGACGGATGGGGACCGGTCATCTCCAGATCCAGGCCTACGATCAACATCGGTAACGATCAGCCGCGTGGGTGATTGTAAGTTTCAGTCAAATCATAGAGGGGTTTGTACTGTGGTTTTGTTGTTCGAATAAACTAATGAAATTGGGTTAAGCCAAAACCAGTTTGTAACATGTATTTTGTTCTTGTAATTCCGGGATCCAAGAATCATTGAAGGAGGAAGGGAGCTGAAACCCTTACATCGTAACCAGCCTTTTATGTGCTTTTTTATCATACTTCTTCAAAATCCATAAAAACGACATCCACACATTCCCTTCATCAACCTTCTCTGTGATTTAATCAAAAAATTCAATTCGATTAATCAAGCATGATCTTCCCTTTATAAATCCATGTTGACTATCCTCAATTCACTCAAACCTCGGAAACAGTCCGTTGATATTTTCCCTAATTATTGTTTTTAACACCTCAAACACCACTGATGTTAAACTAACTGGCCTGTAGTTGCTATGGCTGTCCTTACACACTTTCTTGAGTGTAAAGGCAGCTTTACTCTGTACCTAGCTCAAGGTTTACCTGCCCTGGGTCTGTGTGAGACAGTGAGAGGGAGTGTGCATGTGAGAGAGACAGCCAGTGTTTGTCTGAGGAAGTGTGAGATGGATGAATTTCTGTGGGAGATAATGAGGCAGTGTGAGAGAGTGAGTGTGTGTGAGAAAGTGTGAGAGAGTGAGTGTGTGTGAGACAGTGTGAGAGAGTGAGTGTGTGTGACAGTGTGAGAGAGTGAGTGTGTATGAGAAAGAGTGAGAGACTGAGTGTATGAGACAGTGTGAGAGAGTGAGTGTGTGTGAGAAAGTGTGAGAGGGTGAGTGTGTGTGAGACAGTGTGAGTGAGTGTGTGTGACAGTGTGAGAGAGTGAGTGTGTATGAGAAAGTGTGAGAGACTGAGTGTGTGTAAGAAAGTGTGAGAGAGTGAGTGTGTGTGAGACAGTGTGAGAGAGTGAGTGTGTGTGACAGTGTGAGAGAGTGAGTGTGTATGAGAAAGTGTGAGAGACTGAGCATGTGAGACAGTGTGAGAGAGTGAATGTGTGTGAGACAGTGTGAGAGAGTGAGTGTGTGTGACAGTGTGAGAGAGTGAGTGTGTATGAGAAAGTGTGAGAGACTGAGTGTGTGAGACAGTGTGAGAGAGTGAGTGCGTGTGAGAAAGTGTGAGAGAGTGAGTGTGTGTGACAGTGTGAGAGAGTGAGTGTGAATGAGAAAGTGTGAGAGACTGAGTGTGTATGAGAAAGTGTGAGAGACTGAGTGTGTGAGACAGTGTGAGAGAGTGAGTGTGTGTGAGAAAGTGTGAGAGAGTGAGTGTGTGTGAGACAGTGTGAGAGAGTGAGTGTGTGTGACAGTGTGAGTGAGTGAGTGTGTATGAGAAAGTGTGAGAGACTGAGTGTGTGAGACAGTGTGAGAGAGTGAGTGTGTGTGAGAAAGTGTGACAGAGTGAGTGTGTGTGACAGTGTGAGAGAGTGAGTGTGTATGAGAAAGTGTGAGAGACTGAGTGTGTATGAGAAAGTGTGAGAGACTGAGAGTGTGAGACAGTGTGAGAGAGTGAGTGTGTGTGAGAAAGTGTGAGAGAGTGAGTGTGTGTGAGACAGTGTGAGAGAGTGAGTGTGTGTGACAGTGTGAGTGAGTGAGTGTGTATGAGAAAGTGTGAGAGACAGAGTGTGTGAGACAGTGTGAGAGAGTGAATGTGTGTGAGACAGTGTGAGAGTGTGAGTGAGTGTGAGACAATGTGAGAGAGTGAGTGTGTGTGACAGTTAGAGAGAGTGAGAGTGTATGAGAAAGTGTGAGAGACTGAGTATCTGAGACAGTGTGAGAGAGTGAATGTGTGTGAGACTGTGTGAGAGTGTGAGAGAGTGAGTGTGTGTGAGACAGTGTGAGAGTTTGACGGTGTGTGTGACAGTGTGAGAGAGTGAATGTGTGTGAGACAGTGTGAGAGAGTGAGTGTGTGAGACAGTGTGAGAGAGTGAGGGTGTGTGAGACAGTGTGAGAGAGTGAATGTGTGTGAGACAGTGTGAGAGTGTGAGAGAGTGAGTGTGTGTGACAGTGTGAGAGAGTGAGTGCATGTGAGACAGTGTGTGTGAGACAGTGTGAGAGAGTGAGTGTGTGAGACAGTGTGAGAGTGTGAGAGAGTGAGTGTGTGTGAGACAGTGTGAGAGAGTGAGTGTGTGTGACAGTGTGAGTGAGTGAGTGTGTATGAGAAAGTGTGAGAGACTGAGTGTGTGAGACAGTGTGAGAGAGAGAGTGTGTGTGAGAAAGTGTGACAGAGTGAGTGTGTGTGACAGTGTGAGAGAGTGAGTGTGTATGAGAAAGTGTGAGAGACTGAGTGTGTATGAGAAAGTGTGAGAGACTGAGTGTGTGAGACAGTGTGAGAGAGTGAGTGTGTGTGAGCAAGTGTGAGAGTGAGTGTGTGTGAGACAGTGTCAGAGAGTGAGTGTGTGTGCCAGTGTGAGTGAGTGAGTGTGTATGAGAAAGTGTGAGAGACTGAGTGTGTGAGACAGTGTGAGAGAGTGTATGTGTGTGAGACAGTGTGAGAGTGTGAGTGAGTGTGAGACAATGTGAGAAAGTGAGTGTGTGTGACAGTTAGAGAGAGTGAGAGTGTATGAGAAAGTGTGAGAGACTGAGTATCTGAGACAGTGTGAGAGAGTGAATGTGTGTGAGACAGTGTGAGAGTGTGAGAGAGTGAGTGTGTGTGAGACAGTGTGAGAGTTTGACGGTGTGTGTGACAGTGTGAGAGAGTGAATGTGTGTGAGACAGTGTGAGAGAGTGAGTGTGTGAGACAGTGTGAGAGAGTGAGGGTGTGTGAGACAGTGTGAGAGAGTGAATGTGTGTGAGACAGTGTGAGAGTGTGAGAGAGTGAGTGTGTGTGACAGTGTGAGAGAGTGAGTGTGTGTGACAGTGTGAGAGAGTGATTGCATGTGAGACAGTGTGTGTGAGACAATGTGAGAGAGTGAGTGTGTGAGACAGTGTGAGAGTGTGAGAGAGTGAGTGTGTGTGACAGTGTGAGAGAGTCAGTGCATGTGAGACAGTGTGAGAGAGTGAGTGTGAATGAGAAAGTGTGAGAGACTGAGTGTGTGTGAGACAGTGTGAGAGAGTGAGTGTGTGTGACAGTGTGAGAGAGTGAGGGTGTGAGACAGTGTGAGAGAGTGAGTGTGTGTGACAGTGTGAGAGAGTGAGTGTGTGAGACAGTGTGAGAGAGTGAGTGTGTGTGACAGTGTGAGAGAGTGAGTGTGAATGAGAAAGTGTGAGAGACTGAGTGTGTATGAGAAAGTGTGAGAGACTGAGTGTGTGAGACAGTGTGAGAGAGTGAGTGTGTGTGAGAAAGTGTGAGAGAGTGAGTGTGTGTGAGACAGTGTGAGAGAGTGAGTGTGTGTGACAGTGTGAGTGAGTGAGTGTGTATGAGAAAGTGTGAGAGACTGAGTGTGTGAGACAGTGTGAGAGAGTGAGTGTGTGTGAGAAAGTGTGAGAGAGTGAGTGTGTGTGACAGTGTGAGAGAGTGAGTGTGTATGAGAAAGTGTGAGAGACTGAGTGTGTATGAGAAAGTGTGAGAGACTGAGAGTGTGAGACAGTGTGAGAGAGTGAGTGTGTGTGAGAAAGTGTGAGAGAGTGAGTGTGTGTGAGACAGTGTGAGAGAGTGAGTGTGTGTGACAGTGTGAGTGAGTGAGTGTGTATGAGAAAGTGTGAGAGACTGAGTGTGTGAGACAGTGTGAGAGAGTGAATGTGTGTGAGACAGTGTGAGAGTGTGAGTGAGTGTGAGACAATGTGAGAGAGTGAGTGTGTGTGACAGTTGGAGAGAGTGAGAGTGTATGAGAAAGTGTGAGAGACTGAGTATCTGAGACAGTGTGAGAGAGTGAATGTGTGTGAGACTGTGTGACAGTGTGAGAGAGTGAGTGTGTGTGAGACAGTGTGAGAGTTTGACGGTGTGTGTGACAGTGTGAGAGAGTGAATGTGTGTGAGACAGTGTGAGAGAGTGAGTGTGTGAGACAGTGTGAGAGAGTGAGGGTGTGTGAGACAGTGTGAGAGAGTGAATGTGTGTGAGACAGTGTGAGAGTGTGAGAGAGTGAGTGTGTGTGACAGTGTGAGAGAGTGAGTGCATGTGAGACAGTGTGTGTGAGACAGTGTGAGAGAGTGAGTGTGTGAGACAGTGTGAGAGTGTGAGAGAGTGAGTGTGTGTGAGACAGTGTGAGAGAGTGAGTGTGTGTGACAGTGTGAGTGAGTGAGTGTGTATGAGAAAGTGTGAGAGACTGAGTGTGTGAGACAGTGTGAGAGAGAGAGTGTGTGTGAGAAAGTGTGACAGAGTGAGTGTGTGTGACAGTGTGAGAGAGTGAGTGTGTATGAGAAAGTGTGAGAGACTGAGTGTGTATGAGAAAGTGTGAGAGACTGAGTGTGTGAGACAGTGTGAGAGAGTGAGTGTGTGTGAGCAAGTGTGAGAGTGAGTGTGTGTGAGACAGTGTCAGAGAGTGAGTGTGTGTGACAGTGTGAGTGAGTGAGTGTGTATGAGAAAGTGTGAGAGACTGAGTGTGTGAGACAGTGTGAGAGAGTGTATGTGTGTGAGACAGTGTGAGAGTGTGAGTGAGTGTGAGACAATGTGAGAAAGTGAGTGTGTGTGACAGTTAGAGAGAGTGAGAGTGTATGAGAAAGTGTGAGAGACTGAGTATCTGAGACAGTGTGAGAGAGTGAATGTGTGTGAGACAGTGTGAGAGTGTGAGAGAGTGAGTGTGTGTGAGACAGTGTGAGAGTTTGACGGTGTGTGTGACAGTGTGAGAGAGTGAATGTGTGTGAGACAGTGTGAGAGAGTGAGTGTGTGAGACAGTGTGAGAGAGTGAGGGTGTGTGAGACAGTGTGAGAGAGTGAATGTGTGTGAGACAGTGTGAGAGTGTGAGAGAGTGAGTGTGTGTGACAGTGTGAGAGAGTGAGTGTGTGTGACAGTGTGAGAGAGTGATTGCATGTGAGACAGTGTGTGTGAGACAATGTGAGAGAGTGAGTGTGTGAGACAGTGTGAGAGTGTGAGAGAGTGAGTGTGTGTGACAGTGTGAGAGAGTCAGTGCATGTGAGACAGTGTGAGAGAGTGAATGTGTGTCAGAAAGTGTGAGAGAGTGAGGGAGTGAGAGTGCGAGAGTGAGTGTGCGTAACAGTGTGAGCGAGTGAGTGCATGTGAGACAGTGTGAGAGAGTGAGTGTGAATGAGAAAGTGTGAGAGACTGAGTGTGTGTGAGACAGTGTGAGAGAGTGAGTGTGTGTGACAGTGTGAGAGAGTGAGGGTGTGAGACAGTGTGAGAGAGTGAGTGTGTGTGACAGTGTGAGAGAGTGAGTGTGTGAGACAGTGTGAGAGAGTGAGTGTGTGTGAGACAGTGTGAGAGAGTGAGTGTGTTTGACAGTGTGAGAGAGTGAATGCATGTGAGACAGTGTGAAAGAGTGAGTGTGTGTGAGACAGTGTGAGAGAGTGAATGTGTGTGAGACTGTGTGGGAGTGTGAGAGAGTGAGTGTGTGTGACAGTGTGAGAGAGTGAGTGCATGTGAGACAGTGTGAGAGAGAGAGTGTGTGTGAGACAGTGTGAGAGAGTGTGTGTGAGACAGTGTGAGACAGTGTGAGAGAGTGAGTGTGTGTCACAGTGTGAGAGAGTGAGTGCATGTGAGACAGTGTGAAAGAGTGAGTGTGTGAGACAGTGTGAGAGTGTGAGAGAGTGAGTGCGTGTGAGAGAGTGAGTGTGTGTGAGACAGTGTCAGAGAGTGAGTGTGTGTTTGACAGTGTGAGAGAGTGAATGTGTGAGACAGTGTGAGAGTGTGAGAGAGTGAGTGTGTGTGTGACAGTGTGAGGGAGTGAGTGTGTGTGACAGAGTGAGAGAGTGAGTGCATGTGAGACAGTGTGAGAGTGTGAATGTGTGTGAGACAGTGTGAGAGTGTGAGGGAGTGAGTGTGTGAGACAGTGTGAGAGTGTGAGAGAGTGAGTGTGTGTGACAGTGTGAGAGAGTGAGTGTGTGCGACACTGTGAGAGAGTGAGTGCATGTGAGACAGTGTGAGAGAGTGTGAGAGAGTGAGTGTGTGTGAGACAGTGTGAGAGTGTGAATGTGTGTGAGACAGTGTGAGAGTGTGAGAGAGTGAGTGTGTGAGACAGTGTGAGAGTGTGAGAGAGTGAGTGTGTGTGACAGTGTGAGAGAGTGAGTGTGTGAGAGACAGTGTGAGCGAGTGAGTATGTGAGACTGTGTGAGAGAGTGAGTGTGTGTGAGACAGTGTGAGAGAATGAGTGCATGTGAGACAGTGTGAGTGAGTGTGTGAGAGACCGTGTGAGCGAGTGAGTATGTGAGACTGTGTGAGAGAGTGAGTGTGTGTGAGACAGTGTGAGAGAGTGAGTGTGTGAGACATTGTGAGAGTTTGAGGGAGTGAGTGTTAGTGACAGTGTTAGAGAGTGAGTGCATGTGAGACAGTGTGAGAGAGTGAGTGCATGTGAGACATTGTGAGAGTTTGAGGGAGTGAGTGTTTGTGACAGTGTTAGAGAGTGAGTGCATGTGAGACAGTGTGAGAGAGTGAGTGCATGTGAGACAGTGTGAGAGAGTGGGTGTGTATGAGAAAATGTGAGAGAGTGAGTGTGTGTGAGACAGTGTGAGAGAGTGAGTGTGTGAGACAGTGTGAGAGAGTGAGGGTGTGTGAGACAGTGTGAGAGACAGAATGTGTGTGAGACAGTGTGAGAGTATGAGAGAGTGAGTGTGTGTGACAGTGTGAGAGAGTGAGTGCATGTGAGACAGTGTGAGAGAGTGTGTGTGTGAGACAGTGTGAGAGAGTGAATGAGTGTCAGAAAGTGTGAGAGAGTGAGAGAGTGAGTCTGCGAGAGTGAGTGTGCGTAACAGTGTGAGCGAGTGAGTGCATGTGAGACAGTGTGAGAGAGTGAGTGTGAATGAGAAAGTGAGAGAGACTGAGTGTGTGTGAGACAGTGTGAGAGAGTGAGTGTGTGTGACAGTGTGAGAGAGTGAGGGTGTGAGACAGTGTGAGAGAGTGAGTGTGTGTGACAGTGTGAGAGAGTGAGTGTGTGTGACAGTGTGAGAGAGTGAGGCGTGTGAGACAGTGTGAGAGAGTGAGTGTGTGTGACAGTGTGAGAGAGTGAGTGTTTGTGACAGTCTTAGAGAGTGAGTGTGTGTGACCGTGTGAGAGAGTGAGTGCATGTGAGACAGTGTGAGAGAGTGGGTGTGTATGAGAAACTGTGAGAGAGTGAGTGTGTGTGAGACAGTGTGGGAGAGTGAGTGTGTGTTTGACAGTGTGAGAGAGAGAATGTGTGTGAGACAGTGTGAGAGTGTGAGAGAGTGAGTGTGTGTGAGACAGTGTGAGAGAGAGAATGTGTGTGAGACAGTGTGAGAGTATGAGAGAGTGAGTGTGTGTGACAGTGTGAGAGAGTGAGTGCATGTGAGACAGTGTGAGAGAGTGTGTGTGTGAGACAGTGTGAGAGAGTGAGTGTGTGTTTGACAGTGTGAGAGAGAGAATGTGTGTGAGACAGCGTGAGAGTGTGAGAGAGTGAGTGTGTGTGAGACAGTGTGAGAGAGTGAGTGTGTGAGACAGTGTGAGAGAGTGAGGGTGTGTGAGACAGTGTGAGAGAGAGAATGTGTGTGAGACAGTGTGAGAGTATGAGAGAGTGAGTGTGTGTGACAGTGTGAGAGAGTGAGTGCATGTGAGACAGCATGTGTGAGACAGTGTGAGTGGGTGATTGTGTGTGTGTGACAGTGTGAGAGAGTGAGTGTGTGTGTGTGACCATGTGAGAGAGTGAGAGTGTGTGAGACAGTGTGAGAGAGTGAGTGAGTGTGTGACAGTGTGAGAGAGAGAATGTGTGTGAGACAGTGTGAGAGTGTGAGAGAGTGAGTGTGTGTGTGACAGTGTGAGAGAGTGAGTGTATGTGAGACAGTGTGAGAGAGTGAGTGAGTGTGTGACAGTGTGAGAGAGTGAGTGTGTGTGAGACAGTGTGAGTGAGTGAGTGTGTGTGACAGTGTGAGAGAGTGAGTGTGTGTGAGACAGTGTGAGAGAGTGAGTGCATGTGAGACAGTGTGAGAGAGTGTGTGTGTGAGACAGTGTGAGAGAGTGAATGAGTGTCAGAAAGTGTGAGAGAGTGAGAGAGTGAGTCTGCGAGAGTGAGTGTGCGTAACAGTGTGAGCGAGTGAGTGCATGTGAGACAGTGTGAGAGAGTGAGTGTGAATGAGAAAGTGTGAGAGACTGAGTGTGTGTGAGACAGTGTGAGAGAGTGAGTGTGTGTGACAGTGTGAGAGAGTGAGGGTGTGAGACAGTGTGAGAGAGTGAGTGTGTGTGACAGTGTGAGAGAGTGAGTGTGTGTGACAGTGTGAGAGAGTGAGGCGTGTGAGACAGTGTGAGAGAGTGAGTGTGTGTGACAGTGTGAGAGAGTGAGTGTTTGTGACAGTCTTAGAGAGTGAGTGTGTGTGACCGTGTGAGAGAGTGAGTGCATGTGAGACAGTGTGAGAGAGTGGGTGTGTATGAGAAACTGTGAGAGAGTGAGTGTGTGTGAGACAGTGTGGGAGAGTGAGTGTGTGTTTGACAGTGTGAGAGAGAGAATGTGTGTGAGACAGTGTGAGAGTGTGAGAGAGTGAGTGTGTGTGAGACAGTGTGAGAGAGAGAATGTGTGTGAGACAGTGTGAGAGTATGAGAGAGTGAGTGTGTGTGACAGTGTGAGAGAGTGAGTGCATGTGAGACAGTGTGAGAGAGTGTGTGTGTGAAACAGTGTGAGAGAGTGAGTGTGTGTTTGACAGTGTGAGAGAGAGAATGTGTGTGAGACAGTGTGAGAGTGTGAGAGAGTGAGTGTGTGTGAGACAGTGTGAGAGAGTGAGTGTGTGAGACAGTGTGAGAGAGTGAGGGTGTGTGAGACAGTGTGAGAGAGAGAATGTGTGTGAGACAGTGTGAGAGTATGAGCGAGTGAGTGTGTGTGACAGTGTGAGAGAGTGAGTGCATGTGAGACAGCATGTGTGAGACAGTGTGAGTGGGTGATTGTGTGTGTGTGACAGTGTGAGAGAGTGAGTGTGTGTGTGTGACCATGTGAGAGAGTGAGAGTGTGTGAGACAGTGTGAGAGAGTGAGTGAGTGTGTGACAGTGTGAGAGAGTGAGTGTGTGTGACAGTGTGAGAGAGTGAGTGTATGTGAGACAGTGTGAGAATGTGAGTGAGTGTGTGACAGTGTGAGAGAGTGAGTGTGTATGAGAAAGTGTGAGAGAGAGAGTGTGTGTGAGAAAGTGTGACAGAGTGAGTGTGTGTGACAGTGTGAGAGAGTGAGTGTGTATGAGAAAGTGTGAGAGACTGAGTGTGTATGAGAAAGTGTGAGAGACTGAGTGTGTGTGAGCAAGTGTGAGAGTGAGTGTGTGTGAGACAGTGTGAGAGAGTGAGTGTGTGTGACAGTGTGAGTGAGTGAGTGTGTATGAGAAAGTGTGAGAGACTGAGTGTATGAGACAGTGTGAGAGAGTGTATGTGTGTGAGACAGTGTGAGAGTGTGAGTGAGTGTGAGACAATGTGAGAAAGTGAGTGTGTGTGACAGTTAGAGAGAGTGAGAGTGTATGAGAAAGTGTGAGAGACTGAGTATCTGAGACAGTGTGAGAGAGTGAATGTGTGTGAGACAGTGTGAGAGTGTGAGAGAGTGAGTGTGTGTGAGACAGTGTGAGAGTTTGACGGTGTGTGTGACAGTGTGAGAGAGTGAATGTGTGTGAGACAGTGTGAGAGAGTGAGTGTGTGAGACAGTGTGAGAGAGTGAGGGTGTGTGAGACAGTGTGAGAGAGTGAATGTGTGTGAGACAGTGTGAGAGTGTGAGAGAGTGAGTGTGTGTGACAGTGTGAGAGAGTGAGTGTGTGTGACAGTGTGAGAGAGTGATTGCATGTGAGACAGTGTGTGTGAGACAGTGTGAGAGAGTGAGTGTGTGAGACAGTGTGAGAGTGTGAGAGAGTGAGTGTGTGTGACAGTGTGAGAGAGTGAGTGCATGTGAGACAGTGTGAGAGAGTGAATGAGTGTCAGAAAGTGTGAGAGAGTGAGGGAGTGAGAGTGCGAGAGTGAGTGTGCGTAACAGTGTGAGCGAGTGAGTGCATGTGAGACAGTGTGAGAGAGTGAGTGTGAATGAGAAAGTGTGAGAGACTGAGTGTGTGTGAGACAGTGTGAGAGAGTGAGTGTGTGTGACAGTGTGAGAGAGTGAGGGTGTGAGACAGTGTGAGAGAGTGAGTGTGTGTGACAGTGTGAGAGAGTGAGTGTGTGAGACAGTGTGAGAGAGTGAGTGTGTGTGAGACAGTGTGAGAGAGTGAGTGTGTTTGACAGTGTGAGAGAGTGAGTGTGTGTGAGACAGAGTGAGAGAGTGTGTGTGAGACAGTGTGAGACAGTGTGAGAGAGTGAGTGTGTGTGACAGTGTGAGAGAGAGAGTGTGTGTGAGAAAGTGTGACAGAGTGAGTGTGTGTGACAGTGTGAGAGAGTGAGTGTGTATGAGAAAGTGTGAGAGACTGAGTGTGTATGAGAAAGTGTGAGAGACTGAGTGTGTGAGACAGTGTGAGAGAGTGAGTGTGTGTGAGCAAGTGTGAGAGTGAGTGTGTGTGAGACAGTGTGAGAGAGTGAGTGTGTGTGACAGTGTGAGTGAGTGAGTGTGTATGAGAAAGTGTGAGAGACTGAGTGTGTGAGACAGTGTGAGAGAGTGTATGTGTGTGAGACAGTGTGAGAGTGTGAGTGAGTGTGAGACAATGTGAGAAAGTGAGTGTGTGTGACAGTTAGAGAGAGTGAGAGTGTATGAGAAAGTGTGAGAGACTGAGTATCTGAGACAGTGTGAGAGAGTGAATGTGTGTGAGACAGTGTGAGAGTGTGAGAGAGTGAGTGTGTGTGAGACAGTGTGAGAGTTTGACGGTGTGTGTGACAGTGTGAGAGAGTGAATGTGTGTGAGACAGTGTGAGAGAGTGAGTGTGTGAGACAGTGTGAGAGAGTGAGGGTGTGTGAGACAGTGTGAGAGAGTGAATGTGTGTGAGACAGTGTGAGAGTGTGAGAGAGTGAGTGTGTGTGACAGTGTGAGAGAGTGAGTGTGTGTGACAGTGTGAGAGAGTGATTGCATGTGAGACAGTGTGTGTGAGACAGTGTGAGAGAGTGAGTGTGTGAGACAGTGTGAGAGTGTGAGAGAGTGAGTGTGTGTGACAGTGTGAGAGAGTGAGTGCATGTGAGACAGTGTGAGAGAGTGAATGAGTGTCAGAAAGTGTGAGAGAGTGAGGGAGTGAGAGTGCGAGAGTGAGTGTGCGTAACAGTGTGAGCGAGTGAGTGCATGTGAGACAGTGTGAGAGAGTGAGTGTGAATGAGAAAGTGTGAGAGACTGAGTGTGTGTGAGACAGTGTGAGAGAGTGAGTGTGTGTGACAGTGTGAGAGAGTGAGGGTGTGAGACAGTGTGAGAGAGTGAGTGTGTGTGACAGTGTGAGAGAGTGAGTGTGTGAGACAGTGTGAGAGAGTGAGTGTGTGTGAGACAGTGTGAGAGAGTGAGTGTGTTTGACAGTGTGAGAGAGTGAGTGTGTGTGAGACAGAGTGAGAGAGTGTGTGTGAGACAGTGTGAGACAGTGTGAGAGAGTGAGTGTGTGTGACAGTGTGAGAGAGTGAGTGCATGTGAGACAGTGTGAAAGAGTGAGTGTGTGTGAGACAGTGTGCGAGAGTGAATGTGTGTGAGACTGTGTGGGAGTGTGAGAGAGTGAGTGTGTGTGACAGTGTGAGAGAGTGAGTGCATGTGAGACAGTGTGAGAGAGTGAGTGTGTGTGAGACAGTGTGAGAGAGTGTGTGTGAGACAGTGTGAGACAGTGTGAGAGAGTGAGTGTGTGTCACAGTGTGAGAGAGTGAGTGCATGTGAGACAGTGTGAAAGAGTGAGTGTGTGTGAGACAGTGTGAGAGTGTGAGAGAGTGAGTGCGTGTGAGAGAGTGAGTGTGTGTGAGACAGTGTCAGAGAGTGAGTGTGTGTTTGACAGTGTGAGAGAGTGAATGTGTGAGACAGTGTGAGAGTGTGAGAGAGTGAGTGTGTGTGTGACAGTGTGAGGGAGTGAGTGTGTGTGACAGAGTGAGAGAGTGAGTGCATGTGAGACAGTGTGAGAGTGTGAATGTGTGTGAGACAGTGTGAGAGTGTGAGAGAGTGAGTGTGTGAGACAGTGTGAGAGTGTGAGAGAGTGAGTGTGTGTGACAGTGTGAGAGAGTGAGTGTGTGCGACACTGTGAGAGAGTGAGTGCATGTGAGACAGTGTGAGAGAGTGTGAGAGAGTGAGTGTGTGTGAGACAGTGTGAGAGTGTGAATGTGTGTGAGACAGTGTGAGAGTGTGAGAGAGTGAGTGTGTGAGACAGTGTGAGAGTGTGAGAGAGTGAGTGTGTGTGACAGTGTGAGAGAGTGAGTGCATGTGAGACAGTGTGAGAGAGTGTGAGAGAGTGAGTGTGTGAGAGACAGTGTGAGCGAGTGAGTATGTGAGACTGTGTGAGAGAGTGAGTGTGTGTGAGACAGTGTGAGAGAATGAGTGCATGTGAGACAGTGTGAGTGAGTGAGTGTGTGAGAGACCGTGTGAGCGAGTGAGTATGTGAGACTGTGTGAGAGAGTGAGTGTGTGTGAGACATAGTGAGAGAGAGAATGTGTGTGAGACAGTGTGAGAGTATGAGAGAGTGAGTGTGTGTGACAGTGTGAGAGAGTGAGTGCATGTGAGACAGTGTGAGAGAGTGTGTGTGTGAGACAGTGTGAGAGAGTGAGTGTGTGTTTGACAGTGTGAGAGAGAGAATGTGTGTGAGACAGCGTGAGAGTGTGAGAGAGTGAGGGTGTGTGAGACAGTGTGAGAGAGAGAATGTGTGTGAGACAGTGTGAGAGTATGAGAGAGTGAGTGTGTGTGACAGTGTGAGAGAGTGAGTGCATGTGAGACAGCATGTGTGAGACAGTGTGAGTGGGTGATTGTGTGTGTGTGACAGTGTGAGAGAGTGAGTGTGTGTGTGTGACCATGTGAGAGAGTGAGAGTGTGTGAGACAGTGTGAGAGAGTGAGTGAGTGTGTGACAGTGTGAGAGAGTGAGTGTGTGTGACAGTGTGAGAGAGTGAGTGTATGTGAGACAGTGTGAGAGAGTGAGTGAGTGTGTGACAGTGTGAGAGAGTGAGTGTGTGTGAGACAGTGTGAGTGAGTGAGTGTGTGTGACAGTGTGAGAGAGTGAGTGTGTGTGAGACAGTGTGAGAGAGTGAGTGCATGTGAGACAGTGTGAGAGAGTGTGTGTGTGAGACAGTGTGAGAGAGTGAATGAGTGTCAGAAAGTGTGAGAGAGTGAGAGAGTGAGTCTGCGAGAGTGAGTGTGCGTAACAGTGTGAGCGAGTGAGTGCATGTGAGACAGTGTGAGAGAGTGAGTGTGAATGAGAAAGTGTGAGAGACTGAGTGTGTGTGAGACAGTGTGAGAGAGTGAGTGTGTGTGACAGTGTGAGAGAGTGAGGGTGTGAGACAGTGTGAGAGAGTGAGTGTGTGTGACAGTGTGAGAGAGTGAGTGTGTGTGACAGTGTGAGAGAGTGAGGCGTGTGAGACAGTGTGAGAGAGTGAGTGTGTGTGACAGTGTGAGAGAGTGAGTGTTTGTGACAGTCTTAGAGAGTGAGTGTGTGTGACCGTGTGAGAGAGTGAGTGCATGTGAGACAGTGTGAGAGAGTGGGTGTGTATGAGAAACTGTGAGAGAGTGAGTGTGTGTGAGACAGTGTGGGAGAGTGAGTGTGTGTTTGACAGTGTGAGAGAGAGAATGTGTGTGAGACAGTGTGAGAGTGTGAGAGAGTGAGTGTGTGTGAGACAGTGTGAGAGAGAGAATGTGTGTGAGACAGTGTGAGAGTATAAGAGAGTGAGTGTGTGTGACAGTGTGAGAGAGTGAGTGCATGTGAGACAGTGTGAGAGAGTGTGTGTGTGAAACAGTGTGAGAGATTGAGTGTGTGTTTGACAGTGTGAGAGAGAGAATGTGTGTGAGACAGTGTGAGAGTGTGAGAGAGTGAGTGTGTGTGAGACAGTGTGAGAGAGTGAGTGTGTGAGACAGTGTGAGAGAGTGAGGGTGTGTGAGACAGTGTGAGAGAGAGAATGTGTGTGAGACAGTGTGAGAGTATGAGAGTGTGAGTGTGTGTGACAGTGTGAGAGAGTGAGTGCATGTGAGACAGTGTGAGAGAGTGAGTGTGTGTGTGTGACCATGTGAGAGAGTGAGAGTGTGTGAGACAGTGTGAGAGAGTGAGTGAGTGTGTGACAGTGTGAGAGAGTGAGTGTGTGTGACAGTGTGAGAGAGTGAGTGTATGTGAGACAGTGTGAGAATGTGAGTGAGTGTGTGACAGTGTGAGAGAGTGAGTGTGTATGAGAAAGTGTGAGAGAGAGAGTGTGTGTGAGAAAGTGTGACAGAGTGAGTGTGTGTGACAGTGTGAGAGAGTGAGTGTGTGTGAGCAAGTGTGAGAG
The DNA here is from genome assembly GCF_036365525.1 of Heterodontus francisci. Taxonomy (NCBI): domain Eukaryota; kingdom Metazoa; phylum Chordata; class Chondrichthyes; order Heterodontiformes; family Heterodontidae; genus Heterodontus; species Heterodontus francisci. Next base: position 56,119,765 of record NC_090406.1, on the reverse strand, counting down.
TGAGTGTGTGTGAGACAGTGTGAGAGAGTGAGTGTGTGTGACAGTGTGAGTGAGTGAGTGTGTATGAGAAAGTGTGAGAGACTGAGTATCTGAGACAGTGTGAGAGAGTGAATGTGTGTGAGACAGTGTGAGAGTGTGAGAGAGTGAGTGTGTGTGAGACAGTGTGAGAGTTTGACGGTGTGTGTGACAGTGTGAGAGAGTGAATGTGTGTGAGACAGTGTGAGAGAGTGAGTGTGTGAGACAGTGTGAGAGAGTGAGGGTGTGTGAGACAGTGTGAGAGAGTGAATGTGTGTGAGACAGTGTGAGAGTGTGAGAGAGTGAGTGTGTGTGACAGTGTGAGAGAGTGAGTGTGTGTGACAGTGTGAGAGAGTGATTGCATGTGAGACAGTGTGTGTGAGACAGTGTGAGAGAGTGAGTGTGTGAGACAGTGTGAGAGTGTGAGAGAGTGAGTGTGTGTGACAGTGTGAGAGAGTGAGTGCATGTGAGACAGTGTGAGAGAGTGAATGAGTGTCAGAAAGTGTGAGAGAGTGAGGGAGTGAGAGTGCGAGAGTGAGTGTGCGTAACAGTGTGAGCGAGTGAGTGCATGTGAGACAGTGTGAGAGAGTGAGTGTGAATGAGAATGTGTGAGAGACTGAGTGTGTGTGAGACAGTGTGAGAGAGTGAGTGTGTGTGACAGTGTGAGAGAGTGAGGGTGTGAGACAGTGTGAGAGAGTGAGTGTGTGTGACAGTGTGAGAGAGTGAGTGTGTGAGACAGTGTGAGAGAGTGAGTGTGTGTGAGACAGTGTGAGAGAGTGAGTGTGTTTGACAGTGTGAGAGAGTGAGTGTGTGTGAGACAGAGTGAGAGAGTGTGTGTGAGACAGTGTGAGACAGTGTGAGAGAGTGAGTGTGTGTGACAGTGTGAGAGAGTGAGTGCATGTGAGACAGTGTGAAAGAGTGAGTGTGTGTGAGACAGTGTGCGAGAGTGAATGTGTGTGAGACTGTGTGGGAGTGTGAGAGAGTGAGTGTGTGTGACAGTGTGAGAGAGTGAGTGCATGTGAGACAGTGTGAGAGAGTGAGTGTGTGTGAGACAGTGTGAGAGAGTGTGTGTGAGACAGTGTGAGACAGTGTGAGAGAGTGAGTGTGTGTCACAGTGTGAGAGAGTGAGTGCATGTGAGACAGTGTGAAAGAGTGAGTGTGTGTGAGACAGTGTGAGAGTGTGAGAGAGTGAGTGCGTGTGAGAGAGTGAGTGTGTGCGAGACAGTGTCAGAGAGTGAGTGTGTGTTTGACAGTGTGAGAGAGTGAATGTGTGAGACAGTGTGAGAGTGTGAGAGAGTGAGTGTGTGTGTGACAGTGTGAGGGAGTGAGTGTGTGTGACAGAGTGAGAGAGTGAGTGCATGTGAGACAGTGTGAGAGTGTGAATGTGTGTGAGACAGTGTGAGAGTGTGAGAGAGTGAGTGTGTGAGACAGTGTGAGAGTGTGAGAGAGTGAGTGTGTGTGACAGTGTGAGAGAGTGAGTGTGTGCGACACTGTGAGAGAGTGAGTGCATGTGAGACAGTGTGAGAGAGTGTGAGAGAGTGAGTGTGTGTGAGACAGTGTGAGAGTGTGAATGTGTGTGAGACAGTGTGAGAGTGTGAGAGAGTGAGTGTGTGAGACAGTGTGAGAGTGTGAGAGAGTGAGTGTGTGTGACAGTGTGAGAGAGTGAGTGCATGTGAGACAGTGTGAGAGAGTGTGAGAGAGTGAGTGTGTGAGAGACAGTGTGAGCGAGTGAGTATGTGAGACTGTGTGAGAGAGTGAGTGTGTGTGAGACAGTGTGAGAGAATGAGTGCATGTGAGACAGTGTGAGTGAGTGAGTGTGTGAGAGACCGTGTGAGCGAGTGAGTATGTGAGACATTGTGAGAGTTTGAGGGAGTGAGTGTTTGTGACAGTGTTAGAGAGTGAGTGCATGTGAGACAGTGTGAGAGAGTGAGTGCATGTGAGACATTGTGAGAGTTTGAGGGAGTGAGTGTTTGTGACAGTGTTAGAGAGTGAGTGCATGTGAGACAGTGTGAGAGAGTGAGTGCATGTGAGACAGTGTGAGAGAGTGGGTGTGTATGAGAAAATGTGAGAGACTGAGTGTGTGTGAGACAGTGTGAGAGAGTGAGTGTGTGAGACAGTGTGAGAGAGTGAGGGTGTGTGAGACAGTGTGAGAGAGAGAATGTGTGTGAGACAGTGTGAGAGTATGAGAGAGTGAGTGTGTGTGACAGTGTGAGAGAGTGAGTGCATGTGAGACAGTGTGAGAGAGTGTGTGTGTGAGACAGTGTGAGAGAGTGAATGAGTGTCAGAAAGTGTGAGAGAGTGAGAGAGTGAGTCTGCGAGAGTGAGTGTGCGTAACAGTGTGAGCGAGTGAGTGCATGTGAGACAGTGTGAGAGAGTGAGTGTGAATGAGAAAGTGTGAGAGACTGAGTGTGTGTGAGACAGTGTGAGAGAGTGAGTGTGTGTGACAGTGTGAGAGAGTGAGGGTGTGAGACAGTGTGAGAGAGTGAGTGTGTGTGACAGTGTGAGAGAGTGAGTGTGTGCGACAGTGTGAGAGAGTGAGGCGTGTGAGACAGTGTGAGAGAGTGAGTGTGTGTGACAGTGTGAGAGAGTGAGGGTTTGTGACAGTCTTAGAGAGTGAGTGTGTGTGACCGTGTGAGAGAGTGAGTGCATGTGAGACAGTGTGAGAGAGTGGGTGTGTATGAGAAACTGTGAGAGAGTGAGTGTGTGTGAGACAGTGTGGGAGAGTGAGTGTGTGTTTGACAGTGTGAGAGAGAGAATGTGTGTGAGACAGTGTGAGAGTGTGAGAGAGTGAGTGTGTGTGAGACAGTGTGAGAGAGAGAATGTGTGTGAGACAGTGTGAGAGTATGAGAGAGTGAGTGTGTGTGACAGTGTGAGAGAGTGAGTGTATGTGAGACAGTGTGAGAGAGTGAGTGAGTGTGTGACAGTGTGAGAGAGTGAGTGTGTGTGAGACAGTGTGAGTGAGTGAGTGTGTGTGACAGTGTGAGAGAGTGAGTGTGTGTGAGACAGTGTGAGAGAGAGAGTGTGTGTGACAGTGTGAGAGAGTGAGTGCATGTGAGACAATGTGAGAGAGCGAGTGTGTGTGTGTAACAGTGTGAGAGAGTGAGTGTGTGTGAGGCAGTGTGAGAGAGTGAGTGAGTGTGTGACAGTGTGAGAGAGTGAGTGTGTGTGACAGTGTGAGAGAGTGAGTGCATGTGTAACAGTGTGAGAGAGTGAGTGCATGTGAGAAAATGTGAGAGAGTGAGTGTGTGTTTCACAGTGTGAGAGAGTGAATGTGTGAGACAGTGTGAGAGTGTGAGAGAGTGAGTGTGTGCGACAGTGTGAGAGAGTGAGTGCGTGTGAGACAGTGTGAGAGTGAGTGTGTGTGACAGTGTGAGAGAGTGAGTTAGTGTGTGACAGTGTGAGAGAGTGAGTGCATGTGTGACAGTGTGAGAGAGTGAGTGCATGTGAGAAAATGTGAGAGAGTGAGTGTGTGTTTCACAGTGTGAGAGAGTGAATGTGTGAGACAGTGTGAGAGAGTGAGAGAGTGAGTGTGTGAGAGTGTGAGAGAGTGAGTGTGTTTGACAGTGTGAGAGAGTGAGTGCGTGTGAGACAGTGTGAGAGAGTGAATGTGTGTGAGACTGTGTGGGAGTGTGAGAGAGTGAGTGTGTGTGACAGTGTGAGAGAGTGAGTGCATGTGAGACAGTGTGAGAGAGTGAGTGTGTGTGAGACAGTGTGAGTGAGTGAGTGTGGGTGACAGTGTGAGAGAGTGTGTGTGTGAGACAGTGTGAGAGAGAGAGTGTGTGTGAGAGTGTGAGAGAGTGAGTGCATGTGAGACAATGTGAGATAGCGAGTGTGTGTGTGTAACAGTGTGAGAGAGTGAGTGTGTGTGAGGCAGTGTGAGAGAGTGAGTGAGTGTGAGACAGTGTGAGAGTGAGTGTGTGTGTGACACTGTGAGAGAGTGAGTGCGTGTGTGACAGTGTGAGAGAGTGAGTGTGTGTGAGACAGTGTGAGAGAGTGAGTGTGTGTGACAGTGTGAGAGAGTGAGTGCATGTGAGAAAGTGTGAGAGAGTGAGTGTGTGTTTCACAGTGTGAGAGAGTGAATGTGTGAGACAGTGTGACAGTATTAGAGAGTGAGTGTGTGTGACCGTGTGAGAGAGTGAGTGCATGTGAGACAGTGTGAGAGAGTGGGTGTGTATGAGAAACTGTGAGAGAGTGAGTGTGTGTGAGACAGTGTGGGAGAGTGAGTGTGTGTTTGACAGTGTGAGAGAGAGAATGTGTGTGAGACAGTGTGAGAGTGTGAGAGAGTGAGTGTGTGTGAGACAGTGTGAGAGAGAGAATGTGTGTGAGACAGTGTGAGAGTATGAGAGAGTGAGTGTGTGTGACAGTGTGAGAGAGTGAGTGCATGTGAGACAGTGTGAGAGAGTGTGTGTGTGAGGCAGTGTGAGAGAGTGAGTGTGTGTTTGACAGTGTGAGAGAGAGAGAATGTGTGTGAGACAGTGTGAGAGTGTGAGAGAGTGAGTGTGTGTGAGACAGTGTGAGTGAGTGTGTGAGACAGTGTGAAAGAGTGAGGGTGTGTGAGACAGTGTGAGAGAGAGAATGTGTGTGAGACAGTGTGAGAGTATGAGAGAGTGAGTGTGTGTGACAGTGTGAGAGAGTGAGTGCATGTGAGACAGCATGTGTGAGACAGTGTGAGTGGGTGATTGTGTGTGTGTGACAGTGTGAGAGAGTGAGTGTGTGTGTGTGACCATGTGAGAGAGTGAGAGTGTGTGAGACAGTGTGAGAGAGTGAGTGAGTGTGTGACAGTGTGAGAGAGTGAGTGTGTGTGACAGTGTGAGAGAGTGAGTGTATGTGAGACAGTGTGAGAGAGTGAGTGAGTGTGTGACAGTGTGAGAGAGTGAGTGTGTGTGAGACAGTGTGAGTGAGTGAGTGTGTGTGACAGTGTGAGAGAGTGAGTGCATGTGAGACAATGTGAGAGAGCGAGTGTGTGTGTGTAACAGTGTGAGAGAGTGAGTGTGTGTGAGGCAGTGTGAGAGAGTGAGTGAGTGTGTGACAGTGTGAGAGAGTGAGTGTGTGTGACAGTGTGAGAGAGTGAGTGCATGTGTAACAGTGTGAGAGAGTGAGTGCATGTGAGAAAATGTGAGAGAGTGAGTGTGTGTTTCACAGTGTGAGAGAGTGAATGTGTGAGACAGTGTGAGAGTGTGAGAGAGTGAGTGTGTGCGACAGTGTGAGAGAGTGAGTGCGTGTGAGACAGTGTGAGAGTGAGTGTGTGTGTGACAGTGTGAGAGAGTGAGTTAGTGTGTGACAGTGTGAGAGAGTGAGTGCATGTGTGACAGTGTGAGAGAGTGAGTGCATGTGAGAAAATGTGAGAGAGTGAGTGTGTGTTTCACAGTGTGAGAGAGTGAATGTGTGAGACAGTGTGAGAGTGTGAGAGAGTGAGTGTGTGCGACAGTGTGAGAGAGTGAGTGCGTGTGAGACAGTGTGAGAGAGTGAGTGTGTGTGAGACAGTGTGAGAGTGTGAGAGAGTGAGTGTGTTTGACAGTGTGAGAGAGTGAGTGCGTGTGAGACAGTGTGAGAGAGTGAATGTGTGTGAGACTGTGTGGGAGTGTGAGAGAGTGAGTGTGTGTGACAGTGTGAGAGAGTGAGTGCATGTGAGACAGTGTGAGAGAGTGAGTGTGTGTGAGACAGTGTGAGTGAGTGAGTGTGGGTGACAGTGTGAGAGAGTGTGTGTGTGAGACAGTGTGAGAGAGAGAGTGTGTGTGACAGTGTGAGAGAGTGAGTGCATGTGAGACAATGTGAGAGAGCGAGTGTGTGTGTGTAACAGTGTGAGAGAGTGAGTGTGTGTGAGGCAGTGTGAGAGAGTGAGTGAGTGTGAGACAGTGTGAGAGTGAGTGTGTGTGTGACACTGTGAGAGAGTGAGTGCGTGTGTGACAGTGTGAGAGAGTGAGTGTGTGTGAGACAGTGTGAGAGAGTGAGTGTGTGTGACAGTGTGAGAGATTGAGTGCATGTGAGAAAGTGTGAGAGAGTGAGTGTGTGTTTCACAGTGTGAGAGAGTGAATGTGTGAGACAGTGTGAGAGTGTGAGAGAGTGAGTGTGTGTGACAGTGTGAGAGAGTGAGTGCGTGTGAGACAGTCTGAGAGAGTGAGTGTGTGTGAGACAGTGTGAGAGAGTGAATGTGTGTGAGACAGTGTGAGAGTGTGAGAGAGTGAGTGTGTTTGACAGTGTGAGAGAGTGAATGTGTGTGAGACTGTGTGAAAGAGTGAGTGTGTGTGAGACAGTGTGAGAGTGTGAGAGAGTGAGTGCATGTGAGACAGTGTGAGAGAGTGTGTGTGTGAGACAGTGTGAGAGAGTGAGAGAGTGAGTGTGTGTGACAGTGTGAGAGAGTGAGTGCATGTGAGACAATGTGAGAGAGCGAGTGTGTGTGTGTAACAGTGTGAAAGAGTGAGTGTGTGTTAGACAGTGTGAGAGTGTGAGCGAGTGAGTGCATGTGAGACAGTGTGAGAGAGTGAGTGTGTGTGAGACAGTGTCAGAGAGTGAGTGTGTGTTTGACAGTGTGAGAGAGTGAATGTGTGAGACAGTGTGAGAGTGTGAGTGTGTGTGTGACAGTGTGAGAGAGTGAGTGCATGTGAGACAGTGTGAGAGAGTGAGTGTTTGTGATACAGTGTGAGAGAGTGAGTCCATGTGAGACAGTGTGAGAGAGTGAGTGTTTGTGAAACAGTGTGAGAGAGTGAGTGCATGTGAGACAGTGTGAGAGAGTGAGTGTTTGTGATACAGTGTGAGAGAGTGAGTGCATGTGAGACAGTGTGAGAGAGTGAATGTGTGAGAGACAGTGTGAGGGAGTGAGTGTTTGTGATACAGTGTGAGAGAGTGAGTGCATGTGAGACAGTGTGAGAGAGTGAATGTGTGAGAGACAGTGTGAGAGAGTGAGTGTGTGTGAGACAGTGTGAGAGAGTGTGTGTGAGACAGTGTGAGACAGTGTGAGAGAGTGAGTGTGTGTCACAGTGTGAGAGAGTGAGTGCATGTGAGACAGTGTGAAAGAGTGAGTGTGTGTGAGACAGTGTGAGAGTGTGAGAGAGTGAGTGCGTGTGAGAGAGTGAGTGTGTGTGAGACAGTGTCAGAGAGTGAGTGTGTGTTTGACAGTGTGAGAGAGTGAATGTGTGAGACAGTGTGAGAGTGTGAGAGAGTGAGTGTGTGTGTGACAGTGTGAGGGAGTGAGTGTGTGTGACAGAGTGAGAGAGTGAGTGCATGTGAGACAGTGTGAGAGTGTGAATGTGTGTGAGACAGTGTGAGAGTGTGAGAGAGTGAGTGTGTGAGACAGTGTGAGAGTGTGAGAGAGTGTGTGTGACAGTGTGAGAGAGTGAGTGTGTGCGACACTGTGAGAGAGTGAGTGCATGTGAGACAGTGTGAGAGAGTGTGAGAGAGTGAGTGTGTGTGAGACAGTGTGAGAGTGTGAATGTGTGTGAGACAGTGTGAGAGTGTGAGAGAGTGAGTGTGTGAGACAGTGTGAGAGTGTGAGAGAGTGAGTGTGTGTGACAGTGTGAGAGAGTGAGTGCATGTGAGACAGTGTGAGAGAGTGTGAGAGAGTGAGTGTGTGAGAGACAGTGTGAGAGAGTGAGTGTGTGAGACAGTGTGAGAGAGTGAGTGTGTGTGAGACAGTGTGAGAGAGTGAGTGTGTTTGACAGTGTGAGAGAGTGAGTGTGTGTGAGACAGAGTGAGAGAGTGTGTGTGAGACAGTGTGAGACAGTGTGAGAGAGTGAGTGTGTGTGACAGTGTGAGAGAGTGAGTGCATGTGAGACAGTGTGAAAGAGTGAGTGTGTGTGAGACAGTGTGCGAGAGTGAATGTGTGTGAGACTGTGTGGGAGTGTGAGAGAGTGAGTGTGTGTGACAGTGTGAGAGAGTGAGTGCATGTGAGACAGTGTGAGAGAGTGAGTGTGTGTGAGACAGTGTGAGAGAGTGTGTGTGAGACAGTGTGAGACAGTGTGAGAGAGTGAGTGTGTGTCACAGTGTGAGAGAGTGAGTGCATGTGAGACAGTGTGAAAGAGTGAGTGTGTGTGAGACAGTGTGAGAGTGTGAGAGAGTGAGTGCGTGTGAGAGAGTGAGTGTGTGTGAGACAGTGTCAGAGAGTGAGTGTGTGTTTGACAGTGTGAGAGAGTGAATGTGTGAGACAGTGTGAGAGTGTGAGAGAGTGAGTGTGTGTGTGACAGTGTGAGGGAGTGAGTGTGTGTGACAGAGTGAGAGAGTGAGTGCATGTGAGACAGTGTGAGAGTGTGAATGTGTGTGAGACAGTGTGAGAGTGTGAGAGAGTGAGTGTGTGAGACAGTGTGAGAGTGTGAGAGAGTGAGTGTGTGTGACAGTGTGAGAGAGTGAGTGTGTGCGACACTGTGAGAGAGTGAGTGCATGTGAGACAGTGTGAGAGAGTGTGAGAGAGTGAGTGTGTGTGAGACAGTGTGAGAGTGTGAATGTGTGTGAGACAGTGTGAGAGTGTGAGAGAGTGAGTGTGTGAGACAGTGTGAGAGTGTGAGAGAGTGAGTGTGTGTGACAGTGTGAGAGAGTGAGTGCATGTGAGACAGTGTGAGAGAGTGTGAGAGAGTGAGTGTGTGAGAGACAGTGTGAGCGAGTGAGTATGTGAGACTGTGTGAGAGAGTGAGTGTGTGTGAGACAGTGTGAGAGAATGAGTGCATGTGAGACAGTGTGAGTGAGTGAGTGTTTGAGAGACCGTGTGAGCGAGTGAGTATGTGAGACTGTGTGAGAGAGTGAGTGTGTGTGAGACAGTGTGAGAGAGTGAGTGTGTGAGACATTGTGAGAGTTTGAGGGAGTGAGTGTTTGTGACAGTGTTAGAGAGTGAGTGCATGTGAGACAGTGTGAGAGAGTGAGTGCATGTGAGACATTGTGAGAGTTTGAGGGAGTGAGTGTTTGTGACAGTGTTAGAGAGTGAGTGCATGTGAGACAGTGTGAGAGAGTGAGTGCATGTGAGACAGTGTGAGAGAGTGGGTGTGTATGAGAAAATGTGAGAGACTGAGTGTGTGTGAGACAGTGTGAGAGAGTGAGTGTGTGAGACAGTGTGAGAGAGTGAGGGTGTGTGAGACAGTGTGAGAGAGAGAATGTGTGTGAGACAGTGTGAGAGTATGAGAGAGTGAGTGTGTGTGACAGTGTGAGAGAGTGAGTGCATGTGAGACAGTGTGAGAGAGTGTGTGTGTGAGACAGTGTGAGAGAGTGAATGAGTGTCAGAAAGTGTGAGAGAGTGAGAGAGTGAGTCTGCGAGAGTGAGTGTGCGTAACAGTGTGAGCGAGTGAGTGCATGTGAGACAGTGTGAGAGAGTGAGTGTGAATGAGAAAGTGTGAGAGACTGAGTGTGTGTGAGACAGTGTGAGAGAGTGAGTGTGTGTGACAGTGTGAGAGAGTGAGGGTGTGAGACAGTGTGAGAGAGTGAGTGTGTGTGACAGTGTGAGAGAGTGAGTGTGTGCGACAGTGTGAGAGAGTGAGGCGTGTGAGACAGTGTGAGAGAGTGAGTGTGTGTGACAGTCTTAGAGAGTGAGTGTGTGTGACCGTGTGAGAGAGTGAGTGCATGTGAGACAGTGTGAGAGAGTGGGTGTGTATGAGAAACTGTGAGAGAGTGAGTGTGTGTGAGACAGTGTGGGAGAGTGAGTGTGTGTTTGACAGTGTGAGAGAGAGAATGTGTGTGAGACAGTGTGAGAGTGTGAGAGAGTGAGTGTGTGTGAGACAGTGTGAGAGAGAGAATGTGTGTGAGACAGTGTGAGAGTATGAGAGAGTGAGTGTGTGTGACAGTGTGAGAGAGTGAGTGCATGTGAGACAGTGTGAGAGAGTGTGTGTGTGAGACAGTGTGAGAGAGTGAGTGTGTGTTTGACAGTGTGAGAGAGAGAATGTGTGTGAGACAGTGTGAGAGTGTGAGAGAGTGAGTGTGTGTGAGACAGTGTGAGAGAGTGAGTGTGTGAGACAGTGTGAGAGAGTGAGGGTGTGTGAGACAGTGTGAGAGAGAGAATGTGTGTGAGACAGTGTGAGAGTATGAGAGAGTGAGTGTGTGTGACAGTGTGAGAGAGTGAGTGCATGTGAGACAGCATGTGTGAGACAGTGTGAGTGGGTGATTGTGTGTGTGTGACAGTGTGAGAGAGTGAGTGTGTGTGTGTGACCATGTGAGAGAGTGAGAGTGTGTGAGACAGTGTGAGAGAGTGAGTGAGTGTGTGACAGTGTGAGAGAGTGAGTGTGTGTGACAGTGTGAGAGAGTGAGTGTATGTGAGACAGTGTGAGAGAGTGAGTGAGTGTGTGACAGTGTGAGAGAGTGAGTGTGTGTGAGACAGTGTGAGTGAGTGAGTGTGTGTGACAGTGTGAGAGAGTGAGTGTGTGTGAGACAGTGTGAGAGAGAGAGTGTGTGTGACAGTGTGAGAGAGTGAGTGCATGTGAGACAATGTGAGAGAGCGAGTGTGTGTGTGTAACAGTGTGAGAGAGTGAGTGTGTGTGAGGCAGTGTGAGAGAGTGAGTGAGTGTGTGACAGTGTGAGAGAGTGAGTGTGTGTGACAGTGTGAGAGAGTGAGTGCATGTGTAACAGTGTGAGAGAGTGAGTGCATGTGAGAAAATGTGAGAGAGTGAGTGTGTGTTTCACAGTGTGAGAGAGTGAATGTGTGAGACAGTGTGAGAGTGTGAGAGAGTGAGTGTGTGCGACAGTGTGAGAGAGTGAGTGCGTGTGAGACAGTGTGAGAGTGAGTGTGTGTGTGACAGTGTGAGAGAGTGAGTTAGTGTGTGACAGTGTGAGAGAGTGAGTGCATGTGTGACAGTGTGAGAGAGTGAGTGCATGTGAGAAAATGTGAGAGAGTGAGTGTGTGTTTCACAGTGTGAGAGAGTGAATGTGTGAGACAGTGTGAGAGAGTGAGAGAGTGAGTGTGTGAGAGTGTGAGAGAGTGAGTGTGTTTGACAGTGTGAGAGAGTGAGTGCGTGTGAGACAGTGTGAGAGAGTGAATGTGTGTGAGACTGTGTGGGAGTGTGAGAGAGTGAGTGTGTGTGACAGTGTGAGAGAGTGAGTGCATGTGAGACAGTGTGAGAGAGTGAGTGTGTGTGAGACAGTGTGAGTGAGTGAGTGTGGGTGACAGTGTGAGAGAGTGTGTGTGTGAGACAGTGTGAGAGAGAGAGTGTGTGTGAGAGTGTGAGAGAGTGAGTGCATGTGAGACAATGTGAGATAGCGAGTGTGTGTGTGTAACAGTGTGAGAGAGTGAGTGTGTGTGAGGCAGTGTGAGAGAGTGAGTGAGTGTGAGACAGTGTGAGAGTGAGTGTGTGTGTGACACTGTGAGAGAGTGAGTGCGTGTGTGACAGTGTGAGAGAGTGAGTGTGTGTGAGACAGTGTGAGAGAGTGAGTGTGTGTGACAGTGTGAGAGAGTGAGTGCATGTGAGAAAGTGTGAGAGAGTGAGTGTGTGTTTCACAGTGTGAGAGAGTGAATGTGTGAGACAGTGTGACAGTATTAGAGAGTGAGTGTGTGTGACCGTGTGAGAGAGTGAGTGCATGTGAGACAGTGTGAGAGAGTGGGTGTGTATGAGAAACTGTGAGAGAGTGAGTGTGTGTGAGACAGTGTGGGAGAGTGAGTGTGTGTTTGACAGTGTGAGAGAGAGAATGTGTGTGAGACAGTGTGAGAGTGTGAGAGAGTGAGTGTGTGTGAGACAGTGTGAGAGAGAGAATGTGTGTGAGACAGTGTGAGAGTATGAGAGAGTGAGTGTGTGTGACAGTGTGAGAGAGTGAGTGCATGTGAGACAGTGTGAGAGAGTGTGTGTGTGAGGCAGTGTGAGAGAGTGAGTGTGTGTTTGACAGTGTGAGAGAGAGAGAATGTGTGTGAGACAGTGTGAGAGTGTGAGAGAGTGAGTGTGTGTGAGACAGTGTGAGTGAGTGTGTGAGACAGTGTGAAAGAGTGAGGGTGTGTGAGACAGTGTGAGAGAGAGAATGTGTGTGAGACAGTGTGAGAGTATGAGAGAGTGAGTGTGTGTGACAGTGTGAGAGAGTGAGTGCATGTGAGACAGCATGTGTGAGACAGTGTGAGTGGGTGATTGTGTGTGTGTGACAGTGTGAGAGAGTGAGTGTGTGTGTGTGACCATGTGAGAGAGTGAGAGTGTGTGAGACAGTGTGAGAGAGTGAGTGAGTGTGTGACAGTGTGAGAGAGTGAGTGTGTGTGACAGTGTGAGAGAGTGAGTGTATGTGAGACAGTGTGAGAGAGTGAGTGAGTGTGTGACAGTGTGAGAGAGTGAGTGTGTGTGAGACAGTGTGAGTGAGTGAGTGTGTGTGACAGTGTGAGAGAGTGAGTGCATGTGAGACAATGTGAGAGAGCGAGTGTGTGTGTGTAACAGTGTGAGAGAGTGAGTGTGTGTGAGGCAGTGTGAGAGAGTGAGTGAGTGTGTGACAGTGTGAGAGAGTGAGTGTGTGTGTGTGACCATGTGAGAGAGTGAGAGTGTGTGAGACAGTGTGAGAGAGTGAGTGAGTGTGTGACAGTGTGAGAGAGTGAGTGTGTGTGACAGTGTGAGAGAGTGAGTGTGTGTGTGTGACCATGTGAGAGAGTGAGAGTGTGTGAGACAGTGTGAGAGAGTGAGTGAGTGTGTGACAGTGTGAGAGAGTGAGTGTGTGTGACAGTGTGAGAGAGTGAGTGTATGTGAGACAGTGTGAGAGAGTGAGTGCATGTGTAACAGTGTGAGAGAGTGAGTGCATGTGAGAAAATGTGAGAGAGTGAGTGTGTGTTTCACAGTGTGAGAGAGTGAATGTGTGAGACAGTGTGAGAGTGTGAGAGAGTGAGTGTGTGCGACAGTGTGAGAGAGTGAGTGCGTGTGAGACAGTGTGAGAGTGAGTGTGTGTGTGACAGTGTGAGAGAGTGAGTTAGTGTGTGACAGTGTGAGAGAGTGAGTGCATGTGTGACAGTGTGAGAGAGTGAGTGCATGTGAGAAAATGTGAGAGAGTGAGTGTGTGTTTCACAGTGTGAGAGTGAATGTGTGAGACAGTGTGAGAGTGTGAGAGAGTGAGTGTGTGCGACAGTGTGAGAGAGTGAGTGCGTGTGAGACAGTGTGAGAGAGTGAGTGTGTGTGAGACAGTGTGAGAGTGTGAGAGAGTGAGTGTGTTTGACAGTGTGAGAGAGTGAGTGCGTGTGAGACAGTGTGAGAGAGTGAATGTGTGTGAGACTGTGTGGGAGTGTGAGAGAGTGAGTGTGTGTGACAGTGTGAGAGAGTGAGTGCATGTGAGACAGTGTGAGAGAGTGAGTGTGTGTGAGACAGTGTGAGTGAGTGAGTGTGGGTGACAGTGTGAGAGAGTGTGTGTGTGAGACAGTGTGAGAGAGAGAGTGTGTGTGACAGTGTGAGAGAGTGAGTGCATGTGAGACAATGTGAGAGAGCGAGTGTGTGTGTGTAACAGTGTGAGAGAGTGAGTGTGTGTGAGGCAGTGTGAGAGAGTGAGTGAGTGTGAGACAGTGTGAGAGTGAGTGTGTGTGTGACACTGTGAGAGAGTGAGTGCGTGTGTGACAGTGTGAGAGAGTGAGTGTGTGTGAGACAGTGTGAGAGAGTGAGTGTGTGTGACAGTGTGAGAGAGTGAGTGCATGTGAGAAAGTGTGAGAGAGTGAGTGTGTGTTTCACAGTGTGAGAGAGTGAATGTGTGAGACAGTGTGAGAGTGTGAGAGAGTGAGTGTGTGTGACAGTGTGAGAGAGTGAGTGCGTGTGAGACAGTGTGAGAGAGTGAGTGTGTGTGAGACAGTGTGAGATTGTGAGAGAGTGAGTGTGTGTGAGACAGTGTGAGAGAGTGAATGTGTGTGAGACAGTGTGAGAGTGTGAGAGAGTGAGTGTGTTTGACAGTGTGAGAGAGTGAATGTGTGTGAGACTGTGTGAAAGAGTGAGTGTGTGTGAGACAGTGTGAGAGTGTGAGAGAGTGAGTGCATGTGAGACAGTGTGAGAGAGTGTGTGTGTGAGACAGTGTGAGAGAGTGAGAGAGTGAGTGTGTGTGACAGTGTGAGAGAGTGAGTGCATGTGAGACAATGTGAGAGAGCGAGTGTGTGTGTGTAACAGTGTGAAAGAGTGAGTGTGTGTTAGACAGTGTGAGAGTGTGAGCGAGTGAGTGCATGTGAGACAGTGTGAGAGAGTGAGTGTGTGTGAGACAGTGTCAGAGAGTGAGTGTGTGTTTGACAGTGTGAGAGAGTGAATGTGTGAGACAGTGTGAGAGTGTGAGTGTGTGTGTGACAGTGTGAGAGAGTGAGTGCATGTGAGACAGTGTGAGAGAGTGAGTGTTTGTGATACAGTGTGAGAGAGTGAGTGCATGTGAGACAGTGTGAGAGAGTGAGTGTTTGTGAAACAGTGTGAGAGAGTGAGTGCATGTGAGACAGTGTGAGAGAGTGAGTGTTTGTGATACAGTGTGAGAGAGTGAGTGCATGTGAGACAGTGTGAGAGAGTGAATGTGTGAGAGACAGTGTGAGAGAGTGAGTGTTTGTGATACAGTGTGAGAGAGTGAGTGCATGTGAGACAGTGTGAGAGAGTGAATGTGTGAGAGACAGTGTGAGAGAGTGAGTGTGTGTGACAGTGTGAGAGAGTGAGTGCATGTGAGACAGCATGTGTGAGACAGTGTGATTGGGTGATTGTGTGTGTGTAACCGTGTGAGAGAGTGAGTGTGTGTGACAGTGTGAGAGAGTGAGTGCATTTGAGACAGTGTGAGAGAGTGAGTGCATGCGAGACAGTGTGAGAGAGTGAGTGTGTGAGAGACAGTGTGAGAGAGTGAGTGTGTGTGAGACAGTGTGAGAGTGTGAGTGCGTGTGACAGTGTGAGAGAGTGAGTGTGTGAGACATTGTGAGAGTTTGAGGGATTGTGTGTTTGTGACAGTGTTAGAGAGTGAGTGCATGTGAGACAGTGTGAGAGAGTGGGTGTGTGTGAGACAGTGTGAGAGAGTGAGTGTGTGTGAGACAGTGTGGGAGAGTGAGAGAGTGAGTGTGTGTGACAGTGTGAGAGAGTGAGTGTGTGTGAGACAGTGTGAGAGAGTGAGTGTGTGTTTGACAGTGTGAGAGAGAGAATGTGTGTGAGACAGTGTGAGAGTGTGAGAGAGTGAGTGTGTGTGAGACAGTGTGAGAGAGTGAGTGTGTGAGACAGTGTGAGAGAGTGAGGGTGTGTGCGACAGTGTGAGAGAGAGAATGTGTGTGAGACAGTGTGAGAGTGTGAGAGAGTGAGTGTGTGTGAGACAGTGTGAGAGAGTGAGTATGTGTGACAGTGTGAGAGAGTGAGTGCATGTGAGACAGCATGTGTGAGACAGTGTGAGTGGGTGATTGTGTGTGTGTGACAGTGTGAGAGAGTAAGTGTGTGTGTCTGACCGTGTGAGAGAGTGAGAGTGTGTGAGACAGTGTGAGCGAGTGAGTTAGTGTGTGACAGTGTGAGAGAGTGTCTGTGACAGTGTGAGAGTGTTTGTGAGACAGTGTGAGAGAGTGAGTGTGTGTGTGACAGTGTGAGAGAGTGAGTGTGTGTGAGACAGTGTGAGTGAGTGAGTGTGTGTGACAGTGAGAGAGTGAGTGTGTGTGAGACAGTGTGAGAGAGAGAGTGTGTGTGACAGTGTGAGAGAGTGAGTGCATGTGAGACAATGTGAGAGAGTGAGGGTGTGTGTGTAACAGTGTGAGAGAGTGAGTGTATGTGAGGCAGTGTGAGAGAGTGAGTGAGTGTGAGACAGTGTGAGAGTGAGTGTGTGTGTGACAGTGTGAGAGAGTGAGTTAGTGTGTGACAGTGTGAGAGAGTGAGTGCATGTGTGACAGTGTGAGAGAGTGAGTGCATGTGAGAAAATGTGAGAGAGTGAGTGTGTGTTTCACAGTGTGAGAGAGTGAATGTGTGAGACAGTGTGAGAGTGTGAGAGAGTGAGTGTGTGTGACAGTGTGAGAGAGTGAGTGCGTGTGAGACAGTGTGAGAGAGTGAGTGTGTGTGAGACAGTGTGTGAGTGTGAGAGAGTGAGTGTGTTTGACAGTGTGAGAGAGTGAATGTGTGTGAGACTGCGTGGGAGTGTGAGAGAGTGAGTGTGTGTGACAGTGTGAGAGTGTGAGAGAGTGAGTGTGTGTGACAGTGTGAGAGAGTGAGTGCATGTGAGACAGTGTGAGAGAGTGTGAGAGAGTGAGTGTGTGTGAGACAGTGTGAGTGAGTGAGTGTGGGTGACAGTGTGAGAGAGTGAGTGTGTGTGAGACAGTGTGAGAGAGAGAGTGTGTGTGACAGTGTGAGAGAGTGAGTGCATGTGAGACAATGTGAGAGAGCGAGTGTGTGTGTGTAACAGTGTGAGAGAGTGAGTGTGTGTGAGGCAGTGTGAGAGAGTGAGTGAGTGTGAGACAGTGTGAGAGTGAGTGTGTGTGTGACAGTGTGAGAGAGTGAGTTAGTGTGTGACAGTGTGAGAGAGTGAGTGCATGTGTGACAGTGTGAGAGAGTGAGTGCATGTGAGAAAGTGTGAGAGAGTGAGTGTGTGTTTCACAGTGTGAGAGAGTGAGTGCGTGTGAGACAGTGTGAGAGAGTGAGTGTGTGTGAGACAGTGTGAGATTGTGAGAGAGTGAGTGTGTGTGAGACAGTGTGAGAGAGTGAGTGTGTGTGAGACAGTGTGAGAGTGTGAGAGAGTGAGTGTGTTTGACAGTGTGAGAGAGTGAATGTGTGTGAGACTGTGTGGGAGTGTGAGAGAGTGAGTGTGTGCGACAGTGTGAGAGAGTGAGTGCATGTGAGACAGTGTGAGAGAGTGAGTGCATGTGAGAAAATGTGAGAGAGTGAGTGTGTGTTTCACAGTGTGAGAGAGTGAATGTGTGAGACAGTGTGAGAGTGTGAGAGAGTGAGTGTGTGTGACAGTGTGAGAGAGTGAGTGCGTGTGAGACAGTGTGAGAGAGTGAGAGTGTGTGAGACAGTGTGTGAGTGTGAGAGAGTGAGTGTGTTTGACAGTGTGAGAGAGTGAATGTGTGTGAGACTGTGTGGGAGTGTGAGAGAGTGACTGTGTGTGACAGTGTGAGAGAGTGAGTGCATGTGAGACAGTGTGAGAGAGTGAGTGTGTGAGAGACAGTGTGAGAGAGTGTGTGTGTGTGAGACAGTGTGAGTGAGTGAGTGTGGGTGACAGTGTGAGAGAGTGAGTGTGTGTGAGACAGTGTGAGAGAGAGAGTGTGTGTGACAGTGTGAGAGAGTGAGTGCATGTGAGACAATGTGAGAGAGCGAGTGTGTGTGTGTAACAGTGTGAGAGAGTGAGTGTGTGTGAGGCAGTGTGAGAGAGTGAGTGAGTGTGAGACAGTGTGAGAGTGAGTGTGTGTGAGGCAGTGTGAGAGAGTGAGTGTGTGTGAGACAGTGTGAGAGAGAGAGTGTGTGTGACAGTGTGAGAGTGAGTGCATGTGAGACAATGTGAGAGAGCGAGTGTGTGTGTGTAACAGTGTGAGAGAGTGAGTGTGTGTGAGGCAGTGTGAGAGAGTGAGTGAGTGTGAGACAGTGTGAGAGTGAGTGTGTGTGTGACAGTGTGAGAGAGTGAGTGTGTGTGTGACAGTGTGAGAGAGTGAGTTAGTGTGTGACAGTGTGAGAGAGTGAGTGCATGTGAGAAAGTGTGAGAGAGTGAGTGTGTGTTTCACAGTGTGAGAGAGTGAATGTGTGAGACAGTGTGAGAGTGTGAGAGAGTGAGCGTGTGTTTCACAGTGTGAGAGAGTGAGTGCGTGTGAGACAGTGTGAAAGAGTGAGTGTGTGTGAGACAGTGTGAGATTGTGAGAGAGTGAGTGTGTGTGAGACAGTGTGAGAGAGTGAGTGTGTGTGAGACAGTGTGAGAGTGTGAGAGAGTGAGTGTGTTTGACAGTGTGAGAGAGTGAATGTGTGTGAGACTGTGTGGGAGTGTGAGAGAGTGAGTGTGTGTGACAGTGTGAGAGAGTGAGTGCATGTGAGAAAGTGTGAGAGAGTGAGTGTGTGTGAGACAGTGTGAGAGTGTGAGAGAGTGAGTGTGTGTGACAGTGTGAGAGTGTGAGAGAGTGAGTGTGTGTGACAGTGTGAGAGAGTGAGTGCATGTGAGACAGTGTGAGAGAGTGTGAGAGAGTGAGTGTGTGTGAGACAGTGTGAGTGAGTGAGTGTGGGTGACAGTGTGAGAGAGTGAGTGTGTGTGAGACAGTGTGAGAGAGAGTGTGTGTGACAGTGTGAGAGAGTGAGTGCATGTGAGACAATGTGAGAGAGCGAGTGTGTGTGTGTAACAGTGTGAGAGAGTGAGTGTGTGTGAGGCAGTGTGAGAGAGTGAGTGAGTGTGAGACAGTGTGAGAGTGAGTGTGTGTGTGACAGTGTGAGAGAGTGAGTTAGTGTGTGACAGTGTGAGAGATTGAGTGCATGTGTGACAGTGTGAGAGAGTGAGTGCATGTGAGAAAGTGTGAGAGAGTGAGTGTGTGTTTCACAGTGTGAGAGAGTGAGTGCGTGTGAGACAGTGTGAGAGAGTGAGTGTGTGTGAGACAGTGTGAGATTGTGAGAGAGTGAGTGTGTGTGAGACAGTGTGAGAGAGTGAGTGTGTGTGAGACAGTGTGAGAGTGTGAGAGAGTGAGTGTGTTTGACAGTGTGAGAGAGTGAATGTGTGTGAGACTGTGTGGGAGTGTGAGAGAGTGAGTGTGTGTGACAGTGTGAGAGAGTGAGTGCATGTGAGACAGTGTGAGAGAGTGAGTGCATGTGAGAAAATGTGAGAGAGTGAGTGTGTGTTTCACAGTGTGAGAGAGTGAATGTGTGAGACAGTGTGAGAGTGTGAGAGAGTGAGTGTGTGTGACAGTGTGAGAGAGTGAGTGCGTGTGAGACAGTGTGAGAGAGTGAGTGTGTGTGAGACAGTGTGTGAGTGTGAGAGAGTGAGTGTGTTTGACAGTGTGAGAGAGTGAATGTGTGTGAGACTGTGTGGGAGTGTGAGAGAGTGACTGTGTGTGACAGTGTGAGAGAGTGAGTGCCTGTGAGACAGTGTGAGAGAGTGAGTGTGTGTGAGACAGTGTGAGAGAGTGTGTGTGTGTGAGACAGTGTGAGTGAGTGAGTGTGGGTGACAGTGTGAGAGAGTGAGTGTGTGTGAGACAGTGTGAGAGAGAGAGTGTGTGTGACAGTGTGAGAGAGTGTGTGCATGTGAGACAATGTGAGAGAGCGAGTGTGTGTGTGTAACAGTGTGAGAGAGTGAGTGTGTGTGAGGCAGTGTGAGAGAGTGAGTGAGTGTGAGACAGTGTGAGAGTGAGTGTGTGTGAGGCAGTGTGAGAGAGTGAGTGTGTGTGAGACAGTGTGAGAGAGAGAGTGTGTGTGACAGTGTGAGAGAGTGAGTGCATGTGAGACAATGTGAGAGAGCGAGTGTGTGTGTGTAACAGTGTGAGAGAGTGAGTGTGTGTGAGGCAGTGTGAGAGAGTGAGTGAGTGTGAGACAGTGTGAGAGTGAGTGTGTGTGTGACAGTGTGAGAGAGTGAGTGTGTGTGTGACAGTGTGAGAGAGTGAGTTAGTGTGTGACAGTGTGAGAGAGTGAGTGCATGTGAGAAAGTGTGAGAGAGTGAGTGTGTGTTTCACAGTGTGAGAGAGTGAATGTGTGAGACAGTGTGAGAGTGTGAGAGAGTGAGTGTGTGTTTCACAGTGTGAGAGAGTGAGTGCGTGTGAGACAGTGTGAAAGAGTGAGTGTGTGTGAGACAGTGTGAGATTGTGAGAGAGTGAGTGTGTGTGAGACAGTGTGAGAGAGTGAGTGTGTGTGAGACAGTGTGAGAGTGTGAGAGAGTGAGTGTGTTTGACAGTGTGAGAGAGTGAATGTGTGTGAGACTGTGTGGGAGTGTGAGAGAGTGAGTGTGTGTTACAGTGTGAGAGAGTGAGTGCATGTGAGACAGTGTGAGAGAGTGAGTGTGTGTGAGACAGTGTGAGAGTGTGAGAGAGTGAGTGTGTGTGACAGTGTGAGAGAGTGAGTGCATGTGAGACAGTGTGAGAGAGTGAGTGTGTATGACAGTGTGAGAGAGTGAGTGCATGTGAGATAGTGTGAAAGAGTGAGTTTGTGTGAGACAGTGTGAGAGTGTGAGAGAGTGAGTGCATGTGAGACAATGTGAGAGAGTGAGTGTGTGTGAGACAGTGTCAGAGAGAGTGAGTGTGTGTTTGACAGTGTGAGAGAGTGAGTGTGTGTGACAGTGTGAGAGAGTGAGTGCATGTGAGACAGCGTGAAAGAGTGAGTGTGTGTGAGACAGTGTGAGAGTGTGAGAGAGTGAGTGCATGTGAGACAGTGTGAGAGAGTGAGTGTGTGTGAGACTGTGTGGGAGTGTGAGAGAGTGAGTGTGTGTTTGACAGTGTGAGAGAGTGAGTGTGTGTGACAGTGTGAGAGATTGAGTGCATGTGAGACAGCGTGAAAGAGTGAGTGTGTGTGAGACAGTGTGAGAGTGTGAGAGAGTGAGTGCATGTGAGACAGTGTGAGAGAGTGAGTGTGTGTGAGACCGTGTGAGAGAGTGAGTGTGTGTGTGACAGTGTGAGAGCGTGAGAGAGTGAGTGTGTGTGACAGTGTGAGAGAGTGAGTGCATGTGAGACAGTGTGAAAGAGTGAGTGTGTGTGAGACAGTGTGAGAGTGTGAGAGAGTGAGTGCATGTGAGACAGTGTGAGAGAGTGAGTGTGTGTGACAGTGTGAGAGTGTGAGAGATTTAGTGCATGTGAGACAGTGTGAGAGAGTGAGTGTGTGTTTGACAGTGTGAGAGAGTGAATGTGTGAGACAGTGTGAGAGAGTGAGTGTGTGTGTGACAGTGTGAGAGAGTGAGTGTGTGTGACAGTGTGAGGGAGTGAGTGCATGTGAGACAGTGTGAGAGAGTGAGTGTTTGTGAGACAGTGTGAGAGAGTGAATGCATGTGAGACAATGTGAGAGAGCGAGTGTGTGTGTGTAACAGTGTGAAAGGGTGAGTGTGTGTGAGACAGTGTGAGAGTGTGAGAGAGTGAGTGCATGTGAGACAGTGTGAGAGAGTGAGTGTGTGTGAGACAGTGTCAGAGAGTGAGTGTGTGTTTGACAGTGTGAGAGAGTGAATGTGTGAGACAGTGTGAGAGTGTGAGTGTGTGTGTGACAGTGTGAGAGAGTGAGTGCATGTGAGAAAGTGTGAGAGAGTGAGTGTTTGTGATACAGTGTGAGAGAGTGAGTGCATGTGAGACAGTGTGAGAGAGTGAGTGTTTGTGAAACAGTGTGAGAGAGTGAGTGCATGTGAGACAGTGTGAGAGAGTGAGTGTTTGTGATACAGTGTCAGAGAGTGAGTGCATGTGAGACAGTGTGAGAGAGTGAATGTGTGAGAGACAGTGTGAGAGAGTGAGTGTTTGTGATACAGTGTGAGAGAGTGAGTGCATGTGAGACAGTGTGAGAGAGTGAATGTGTGAGAGACAGTGTGAGAGAGTGAGTGTGTGTGACAGTGTGAGAGAGTGAGTGCATGTGAGACAGCATGTGTGAGACAGTGTGATTGGGTGATTGTGTGTGTGTGACCGTGTGAGAGAGTGAGTGTGTGTGACAGTGTGAGAGAGTGAGTGCATTTGAGACAGTGTGAGAGAGTGAGTGCATGCGAGACAGTGTGAGAGAGTGAGTGTGTGAGAGACAGTGTGAGAGAGTGAGTGTGTGTGAGACAGTGTGAGAGTGTGAGTGCGTGTGACAGTGTGAGAGAGTGAGTGTGTGAGACATTGTGAGAGTTTGAGGGATTGAGTGTTTGTGACAGTGTTAGAGAGTGAGTGCATGTGAGACAGTGTGAGAGAGTGGGTGTGTGTGAGACAGTGTGAGAGAGTGAGTGTGTGTGAGACAGTGTGGGAGAGTGAGAGAGTGAGTGTGACAGTGTGAGAGAGTGAGTGCATGTGAGACAGTGTGAGAGAGTGAGTGTGTGTGAGACAGTGTGAGAGAGTGAGTGTGTGTTTGACAGTGTGAGAGAGAGAATGTGTGTGAGACAGTGTGAGAGTGTGAGAGAGTGAGTGTGTGTGAGACAGTGTGAGAGAGTGAGTGTGTGAGACAGTGTGAGAGAGTGAGGGTGTGTGCGACAGTGTGAGAGAGAGAATGTGTGTGAGACAGTGTGAGAGTGTGAGAGAGTGAGTGTGTGTGAGACAGTGTGAGAGAGTGAGTATGTGTGACAGTGTGAGAGAGTGAGTGCATGTGAGACAGCATGTGTGAGACAGTGTGAGTGGGTGATTGTGTGTGTGTGACAGTGTGAGAGAGTAAGTGTGTGTGTGTGACCGTGTGAGAGAGTGAGAGTGTGTGAGACAGTGTGAGAGAGTGAGTAAGTGTGTGACAGTGTGAGAGAGTGTGTGTGTGACAGTGTGAGAGTGTTTGTGAGACAGTGTGAGAGAGTGAGTGTGTGTGTGACAGTGTGAGAGAGTGAGTGTGTGTGAGACAGTGTGAGTGAGTGAGTGTGTGTGACAGTGAGAGAGTGAGTGTGTGTGAGACAGTGTGAGAGAGAGAGTGCGTGTGACAGTGTGAGAGAGTGAGTGCATGTGAGACAATGTGAGAGAGTGAGGGTGTGTGTGTAACAGTGTGAGAGAGTGAGTGTATGTGAGGCAATGTGAGAGAGTGAGTGAGTGTGTGACAGTGTGAGAGAGTGAGTGCATGTGTGACAGTGTGAGAGAGTGAGTTAGTGTGTGACAGTGTGAGAGAGTGAGTGCATGTGTGACAGTGTGAGAGAGTGAGTGCATGTGAGAAAATGTGAGAGAGTGAGTGTGTGTTTCACAGTGTGAGAGAGTGAATGTGTGAGACAGTGTGAGAGTGTGAGAGAGTGAGTGTGTGTGACAGTGTGAGAGAGTGAGTGCGTGTGAGACAGTGTGAGAGAGTGAGTGTGTGTGAGACAGTGTGTGAGTGTGAGAGAGTGAGTGTGTTTGACAGTGTGAGAGAGTGAATGTGTGTGAGACTGTGTGGGAGTGTGAGAGAGTGAGTGTGTGTAACAGTGTGAGAGTGTGAGAGAGTGAGTGTGTGTGACAGTGTGAGAGAGTGTGTGTGTGTGACAGTGTGAGAGAGTGAGTGCATGTGAGACAGTGTGAGAGAGTGTGAGAGAGTGAGTGTGTGTGAGACAGTGTGAGTGAGTGAGTGTGGGTGACAGTGTGAGAGAGTGAGTGTGTGTGAGACAGTGTGAGAGAGATAGTGTGTGTGACAGTGTGAGAGAGTGAGTGCATGTGAGACAATGTGAGAGAGCGAGTGTGTGTGTGTAACAGTGTGAGAGAGTGAGTGTGTGTGAGGCAGTGTGAGAGAGTGAGTGAGTGTGAGACAGTGTGAGGGAGAGTGTGTGTGTGACAGTGTGAGAGAGTGAGTTAGTGTGTGACAGTGTGAGAGAGTGAGTGCATGTGTGACAGTGTGTGAGAGTGAGTGCATGTGAGAAAGTGTGAGAGAGTGAGTGTGTGTTTCACAGTGTGAGAGAGTGAGTGCGTGTGAGACAGTGTGAGAGAGTGAGTGTGTGTGAGACAGTGTGAGATTGTGAGAGAGTGAGTGTGTGTGAGACAGTGTGAGAGAGTGAGTGTGTGTGAGACAGTGTGAGAGTGTGAGAGAATGAGTGTGTTTGACAGTGTGAGAGAGTGAATGTGTGTGAGACTGTGTGGGAGTGTGAGAGAGTGAGTGTGTGTGACAGTGTGAGAGAGTGAGTGCATGTGAGACAGTGTGAGAGAGTGAGTGCATGTGAGAAAATGTGAGAGAGTGAGTGTGTGTTTCACAGTGTGAGAGAGTGAATGTGTGAGACAGTGTGAGAGTGTGAGAGAGTGAGTGTGTGTGACAGTGTGAGAGAGTGAGTGCGTGTGAGACAGTGTGAGAGAGTGAGTGTGTGTGAGACAGTGTGTGAGTGTGAGAGAGTGAGTGTGTTTGACAGTGTGAGAGAGTGAATGTGTGTGAGACTGTGTGGGAGTGTGAGAGAGTGACTGTGTGTGACAGTGTGAGAGAGTGAGTGCATGTGAGACAGTGTGAGAGAGTGAGTGTGTGTGAGACAGTGTGAGAGAGTGTGTGTGTGTGAGACAGTGTGAGTGAGTGAGTGTGGGTGACAGTGTGAGAGAGTGAGTGTGTGTGAGACAGTGTGAGAGAGAGAGTGTGTGTGACAGTTTGAGAGAGTGAGTGCATGTGAGACAATGTGAGAGAGCGAGTGTGTGTGTGTAACAGTGTGAGAGAGTGAGTGTGTGTGAGGCAGTGTGAGAGAGTGAGTGAGTGTGAGACAGTGTGAGAGTGAGTGTGTGTGAGGCAGTGTGAGAGAGTGAGTGTGTGTGAGACAGTGTGAGAGAGAGAGTGTGTGTGACAGTGTGAGAGAGTGAGTGCATGTGAGACAATGTGAGAGAGCGAGTGTGTGTGTGTAACAGTGTGAGAGAGTGAGTGTTTGTGAGGCAGTGTGAGAGAGTGAGTGAGTGTGAGACAGTGTGAGAGTGAGTGTGTGTGTGACAGTGTGAGAGAGTGAGTGTGTGTGTGACAGTGTGAGAGAGTGAGTTAGTGTGTGACAGTGTGAGAGAGTGAGTGCATGTGAGAAAGTGTGAGAGAGTGAGTGTGTGTTTCACAGTGTGAGAGAGTGAATGTGTGAGACAGTGTGAGAGTGTGAGAGAGTGAGTGTGTGTTTCACAGTGTGAAAGATTGAGTGTGTGTGAGACAGTGTGAGATTGTGAGAGAGTGAGTGTGTGTGAGACAGTGTGAGAGAGTGAGTGTGTGTGAGACAGTGTGAGAGTGTGAGAGAGTGAGTGTGTTTGACAGTGTGAGAGAGTGAATGTGTGTGAGACTGTGTGGGAGTGTGAGAGAGTGAGTGTGTGTGACAGTGTGAGAGAGTGAGTGCATGTGAGACAGTGTGAGAGAGTGAGTGTGTGTGAGACAGTGTGAGAGTGTGAGAGAGTGAGTGTGTGTGACAGTGTGAGAGATTGAGTGCATGTGAGACAGTGTGAGAGAGTGAGTGTGTGTGACAGTGTGAGAGAGTGAGTGCATGTGAGACAGTGTGAAAGAGTGAGTGTGTGTGAGACAGTGTGAGAGTGTGAGAGAGTGAGTGCATGTGAGACAATGTGAGAGAGTGAGTGTGTGTGAGACAGTGTCAGAGAGAGTGAGTGTGTGTTTGACAGTGTGAGAGAGTGAGTGTGTGTGACAGTGTGAGAGAGTGAGTGCATGTGAGACAGCGTGAAAGAGTGAGTGTGTGTGAGACAGTGTGAGAGTGTGAGAGAGTGAGTGCATGTGAGACAGTGTGAGAGAGTGAGTGTGTGTGAGACTGTGTGGGAGTGTGAGAGAGTGAGTGTGTGTGACAGTGTGAGAGAGTGAGTGCATGTGAGACAGTGTGAGAGAGTGAGTGTGTGTGAGACCGTGTGAGAGAGTGAGTGTGTGTGTGACAGTGTGAGAGCGTGAGAGAGTGAGTGTGTGTGACAGTGTGAGAGAGTGAGTGCATGTGAGACAGTGTGAAAGAGTGAGTGTGTGTGAGACAGTGTGAGAGTGTGAGAGAGTGAGTGCATGTGAGACAGTGTGAGAGAGTGAGTGTGTGTGACAGTTTGAGAGTGTGAGAGATTTAGTGCATGTGAGACAGTGTGAGAGAGTGAGTGTGTGTTTGACAGTGTGAGAGAGTGAATGTGTGAGACAGTGTGAGAGAGTGAGTGTGTGTGTGACAGTGTGAGAGAGTGAGTGTGTGTGACAGTGTGAGGGAGTGAGTGCATGTGAGACAGTGTGAGAGATTGATTGTTTGTGAGACAGTGTGAGAGAGTGAATGCATGTGAGACAGTGTGAAAGAGTGAATGTGTGAGAGACAGTGTGAGAGAGTGAGTGTGTGTGACAGTGTGAGAGAGTGAGTGCATGTGAGACAGTGTGAGAGAGTGAGTGTTTGTGAGACAGTGTGAGAGAGTGAATGCATGTGAGACATTGTGAGAGAGTGAATGTGTGAGAGACAGTGTGAGAGAGTGAGTGTGTGTGACAGTGTGAGAGAGTGAGTGCATGTGAGACAGTGTGAGAGCGTGAGTGTGTGTGAGACAGTGTGAGAGAGTGAGTGCATGTGAGACAGTGTGAGTGTGAGTGCATGTGAGAAAGTGTGAGAGAGTGAGTGTCTGTTTGACAGTGTGAGAGAGTGAATGTGTGTGAGACAGTGTGAGAGTGTGAGAGAGTGAGTGTGTGAGACAGTGTGAGAGTGTGAGAGAGTGAGTGTGCGTGACAGTGTGAGAGAGTGAGTGCTTGTGAGACAGTGTGAGAGAGTGAGTGTGTGTGAGACAGTGTGAGAGAGTGAGTGTGTGTGACAGTGTGAGAGAGTGAGTGCATGTGAGACAGTGCGAGAGAGTGAGTGTGTGAGAGACAGTGTGAGCGAGTGAGTATGTGAGACTGTGTGAGAGAGTGAGTGTGTGTGAGACAGTGTGAGAGTGTGAGTGTGTGTGACAGTGTGAGAGAGTGAGTGTGTGAGACATTGTGAGTGTTTGTGACAGTGCTAGAGAGTGAGTGTGTGTGACCGTGTGAGAGAGTGAGTGCATGTGAGACAGTGTGAGAGAGTGAGTGTGTGAGTGTGTGTGACAGTGTGAGAGAGTGAGTGCATGTGAGACAGTGTGAGAGAGTGAGTGTGTGAGAGACAGTGAGAGAGAGTGAGTGTGTGTGACAGTGTGAGAGACAGTGTGTGTGTGAGACAGTGTGAGTGGGTGATTGTGTGTATGTGACAGTGTGAGAAAGTGAGTGAGTGTGTGACAGTGTGAGAGAGTGAGTGTGTGTGTGACAGTGTGAGAGAGTGAGTGTGTGTGAGACAGTGTGAGAGAGAGAGAGTGTGTGACAGTGTGAGAGTGACTGCATGTGAGACAGTGTGAGCGTGAGAGTGTGTGAGACAGTGTGAGAGAGTGAGTGTGTGTGAGACAGTGTGAGTGTGAGTGTGTGTGTGACAGTGTGAGAGAGTGAGTGTGTGTGAGACAGTGAGTGAGAGTGTGTGTGTGAGACAGTGTGAGAGAGTGAGTGTGTGTGAGACAGTGTGAGAGAGTGAGTGTGTGTGAGACAGTGAGTGAGAGTGTGTGTGTGAGACAGTGTGAGAGAGTGAGTGTGTGTGAGACAGTGTGATGGAGTGGGTGTGTATGAGGCAGTGTGAGAGAGACTATTGATATAGATTGTGAGAGAGAGATAGTCTAATAGAGAGAGTATGTAATACAGCCCCTGAACCATAGCCCAGCTCAGTCTGACCACTCTATTGACTCTGGAAGCTGCAAATGAAATACTGCACTAAATAGCTGAAGTCACTGTTTACAGATGGAATGTGTCCTGAAAGAAACTGGCAGAAATTGTCATCTAAAACAGAGCCATGTACTAAACACAGGAGCTGTGTCCTAAACACAGTGGCTGCTGTCACTGCTGGGAGCATTTTCAGATCCCCAATGATTTCTGGTGTCATTCAGTTAATGGAAGTCTGTGGATAAATATTACATTCATGGACTGGAAACACTGGGTCCCACCTCTCGTCTGCTCTCAGTTGTTTTGTTTATTTATTAATTGAATAATTGATATAACCGGATATTTCACCGCACTCTTTACCTGCTCTCTGAACTTGGACTGAGTAGCTCCATAAATAAATGTGTTTGTGCAGCAACTTAAATTGAGCAGCACAGTTCCAACATGTCCAAAGTAATATACAAAATCTCTGGAATTGTTGGGATCACTTCCTGCGATGTTATAATATAAGAAATATAGAACATATACTGACCACAGAAGTATGAAGTTGGTGGATATAGTGAAGAGTAAAATCACAGACTTCCTTCTGCTCTCCATCTCTGGGTCACTGCGATTCTCTCCCTTGTTTTGACCCCTCAGTCCCTTACGGACTCGACTGGCCACTAAAATGTGTCTGACTGTTAGAGCGTTGAGCAACAGAATTATAGCAAATGGGAGCAATGGAGTTAAAACTGTATGAAACCATTTAAATCCCACCCATCTGGGATCAGTATAATAGATTGGCTTTATAATACAGAGATAAGGTACATTGTCGATTCTCCCATAAGATTCATATCTAAAGTAGAAGGGGATGTTTGTTAAACAGAGCAGAATGCAGGTTGTTGCTAGAACCACAGCCGCAGTTTTCTCGGTGCAATATTTAGTTTTTAGCTTCTGGCAACAAATGGCCACAAATCGATCAAAGGTGAAGGTGACGGTGAACCAGACAGAACACTCTGTAGCTGCACAACTCAGGACATAGATAATACTACACACAGGGGTGATGTTCAGAAAACACAATGGGAAATAATAAGAACGGATCTGTCTCAGTATGACCTCAGTGATAATGACCAGTAGATCTGCCGTTGCCATGGCCACCAGGTAACGAGTGGTGCAGGTGGAGAGTCCACAGTATCCACGGGACAGGATCACAATCGTCACTAAATTAACTGTAAGGGAAAAGAGACTGGAAATTACTGATCAAACATTCTCCATGTCTGAGAAGAGACAATAAGTATTTGAGTAAAAATAAAATAATGAGACTGTGATAATGTTGAAAACACTCAGCAGGTCAGGCAGTATCAGTGGAGAGAGAAACTTGAGTTAATGTTTTAGGCTGACAGTCTTTGAACAGAACTGGAAGATATTAGAGATTAACAGTTTTAAGGCAATGACAGAGCCAGTGAAAAGTGAGCAATAGGGGGAGGAAAGAACAAAGGGGAGGGTCTGTGATCGGGTAGTGGGCAGGAGGGATTCAATGACAAAAGGGATGATGGTGTAAGGAGAATGGGACAATTAAAGAAATAGAAGATGGGACCAGAGGAGGTGTAAATGGTTCCAGCAGAAAAACAGAGGGAGAGGTAAGCATGGAAAATCTTCCCAAGAGCAGGAGGCTCCAGTGGGAATATGATGGACCCCAGGGATGTGGACCAACTGATTGGCCAGGGGATCCCCAGCCCAAGAACCAGCCCACACCTCCTCCACCCCAGTGGCATTGGTGTAGCTGTCCTCCGTTACCAGAACAGGCTGTCCCAGAAAATGAGAGATGTGGTTTTGCTCTGGTGCTTTTGACCCCAGAATTAAATTCAGAACGAAGGTGAACTGGATCATGGAAATGCACTGGGGCTCATTTCAAGAGTTAGAGAAATAAAACCAGAGAGGTTATATTAAATTTAGATAGGGGAGGCAGTATTTTAGTGGCATTGTCACTGGGCTAGTAACCCAGAGACCCAGGGTATTGCTCTGGGGACATGGATACGAATCCTAGTATGGCAGAAGGTGGAATTTGAATTCAATTAATAAATCTGGAATGAACAGCTGGTCGAATGATGGCCATGCAACCATTGTTGATTGTCGTAAAAACCCATCTGGTTCATGAACGTCCTTTAGGGAAGGAAATCTGCTGTCCTGGTCTGGCCCATATGTAACTCCAGACCCACAGCAATGTGATTGAGTCTTATTACTCTCTGAGATGTCCTAACAAGACCATTCAATTGTTTCAAACTGCTGCAAAGTCAATAAGTAATAAGACAGGACCGAACACCAGGCATCAGAAATGACAACAGCAAATCTGACCCTGCAAAGTCTTCCAAACTAACATCTGGGGGCTTGTGCCCAAGTTGGGAGAGCTGGCCCATAGACTAGTCAAGCAACAGCCTGACATAGTCATACTCACAGAATCAGACCTTACAATGTCCCAGACACTGCCATCACCATATGTCCAACACATCGGCAGAACAGACAGACAGAGGTGGTGACACAGTGGGATACAGTCAGGAAGGAGTTTTCTTTTCCTTTATTTTTTATTTAAGGATACAGCATTGAAACAGGCCCTTCGGCCCACCGAGTCTGTGCCGACGAACAACCACCCATTTATACTAATCCTACATTAATCCCATATTCCTACCACATCCCCACCTACCTATACTCGGGCCAATTTACCTTCCAACCTGCAAGTCTTTGGCTGTGGGAGGAAACCGGAGCACCCGGCAGAAACCCACGCAGTCACAGGGAGAACTTGCAAACTCCGCACAGGCAGTACCCAGAATCGAACTCGGGTCGCTGGAGCTGTGAGGCTGCGGTGCTAACCACTGCGCCACTGTACCGCCCAGTGTTGCCCTGAGTTTCCACAACATCGACTTCGGACCCCATGAAATCTAATGGCATCAGGTCAAGCATGTCTTTCGTCTCTTTTGAAAAGCGTGCAAGACATTTGAAGTGGCCAGCAGACAGCTGGACACTGTTATTGCAAAGCAAGCAAACAGGAAAAACCCCATGAGGTCGATTCACTGTTGTCTGATGAGAGTTCAGAATCAAGACTATGAGATGTTATCCTTGCGATACAAAATCTTGGTAACTCTCAGGCATTTGTTGTGCTTTCCTGCACTCACATCAATAGGTCTGTTGGGTCTTACTGCCACAGTTAAAGTCACAGGCTGGTCTGCTGTGCTTTCCATCAGGACCTCTTTTCTTGCACTGGTCTGGTGTGCCCTGATTAATCCTCCGGGTTTCCCCTGTAACTTCCAGCAGTCAGCTCGAAGTTGACCTGCCTTGTTACAATGGAGACACACAGGGTTCAGGCATCACTCCTGTTCTCAGCGCCATCCTTTCTCACCTGAGGAGGGCCCCCTGTGTGTCCAGCTTTATCATCTCACAAATAGCTGTTTAAGCTCCTATCACCCTCCCACCTTCTATCCTTTTTGGGTTTGCAGGGCAACTAGGGAAGGGTTTTCCTTGGGGTAAGGAATTATGGACAAGTGTATATTCATCAGCCAGGATTGCATCCTGCCTGGATCTTGGAACCTTTTGTTCCTCTTTTGTGGGTTTTAATGGAAAGGAGGATTGTGTTTTTGAACTCCTCGAGAAGGATCACCTCTCTCAGGTCTTCATATGTGGGCTGTATCTTGAGTGCTCACATCCATTGGTCAAAAATGAGCTGCTTTACTCTTTCAAACTCAAGGTAAGCTTGTTCAGGCTGCTATTGGGCGGTTCCGAATTTTTAGCAGTACGCCATTGTAACAAGGCTGGTCACCTTCGAGCTGACTACTGGAAGTTATGGGGAAAACCCATAGGATTAATCAGAGTAAACAAGACCAGTGCAAGAAAAGGGGCCCTGATGGAAAGTACAGCAGACCAGGCTGTGGCTGTAACTGAGGCAGAGAGACCCCCTAAAACTACCACTAAACTAAAGGCAGCCCCAGAGTGCCAGAAGGAGGTGTTGATGAGGAAGTGGAGACCTCCTCATTGACCTGCGGATGAAGAGTGGACAGTGGTTCACCAGATAGTGGTGCTACCGCAGCACTGCAAGGTGTGAGTGCTGGAAAATGTAACAGAATGCCTGACAGTTAACAGGATTTTGTGCGCTCAGGAAAAGTGTTCCAATACCCTTCGAGTGAGGCAAGCAAGCCCACTGTCATACTTAGGAATACAGGGGCCACCTCATCCCTTCTACTGGGAAAAGGCATGACCTTTCCCCCAGAGAGTGCACTGAATGCGTATTTATAAATGCTAGCCGAGAAAGTATATGTCCATACCTTTATATCGGGTGCACCTGGAGTGCGACCTTGTTTCAGGACATTGAGCTGTGGGAATTGTCCTTAGTTTACCTGTGGACAGAGTCGAACTGCTCCTGGGTTATGATCTTGTGGGGGTAAAGTTGGTATCTTCCTCAGTGGTTTTAGACAGACTGAAAGAGATTAAAGAGACAGAGCAGTTGCTGAAGAAGGTTCCTGGCATTGTCTCTGATTGTGTGGTGACTCTGTCCACAAGTTCCGACACAGGAGGCTGAAATGACACTGCAGACAGATGACCCTACTGTCTGCTTATCTGGAACCTTCTTTGGGAAGTTAGAAGACCCAAAGGATGTGTCAAACAGATCTTCCTTGGTCGAGGCTCAGCAAGCTGTCCCAGTATTCAAAAAGTTAGTACAGACTGCCCAAGCTGAAACTAAACTAAAGGGAGTCCCAGAGTGTCAGAAGGAGGTGCTGATGAGAAAGTGGAGACCTCCTCATAGACCTACAGATGAAGAGTGGACAGTGGTTAACCAGATAGTGGTGCCACCGATGTACCATAAGGAAATACTAAGAATAACCTACGAACTTCCAATGACTGGACATGTCGATATATGAAAAACCCAAGCCCGCATAAAACGTCATTCTGCATGGTGGGGAGGTATCAGGAAAACATGCTATGCTGAATGAGGATTTTTAATTCATTGGTTGGAAACCTGCATTAAACTTTAAAAAGGAAAGCTGGTATCCTACATGCAACTTTAATAAAACTGGCAGCTAAAATGGCCACCACAATTTGTGTTGAAATACCTCACATTCCAAGACATGGAAGTGGAGACGTGTGTCTAAAAACCTCCCATCCAGGACAGTGGCTTGAACATTTGAGTAAATTATCTAGTAAATTATCGCCCTCGTTAGCAAGACATTCAAAGCCATCTTGGAACATTTACTGTGGAGACATACCTCCTGAGGGTAAACATTGAAACAATAAGATCAGAGAGAGATTTGGGATTCTTAGACTTTGCACCTCAGTAAAGTAATAAAAAACTGAGAGGACCATGTGACAGTCCCCACCAGGCTGTGTGAACTTGGAATTTTTGTTACACATAGCGGACAAGCTTTGAGAGCCAACAAGTGCAAGACCCCAGTGGGGCTATCCCTCTCTCTCTCCCTCTCTCCAGGTATACGGCAAGCTTTGAATCCTGACCAAGCTTGTCATCATTACACACAGAGATCCCAGGGGGAGAAATCCATCTACATCACTGTCTCCAAGAAAACTTTAAACTAGGTGGACCAGCTGCAAGTGCACTCTACCAGCCAGAGATTTCAGAAACATTAATTAATCCGGAAGACAATTAAATTACCAGTCCCACAGACAATATATTATTTTTATTTGTTCTGGACTCTAATCCAAACAAATTATTTTTCATCAATCTGTAATCTATCAATGTGTGTGTTTCTCATTAGTGTGTGTATACATGTGTGTGTGTGTGTGTGTACACGTGTGTGTTTGTATGTCGATGTCTGTGTGTGAAAGTTGGAGTGTAGTTTATTATTTTCCCTTCGATCGAGTTTTTATTTTAAGTACAATTAATTAACCGCTTTCTTGTTAAAACTCAAGAAAAACTGTCTTGTAGCACACAAAGGGTTAAACACTCACTGACTTGGTCAGCACATCCAATGTTTCAAAATAAATAATTCCTATTGCGGTCAAACAAGGAGAGGGGCAAAAGGCAATCCCTTCGACTCCTCCTCACCTGAACTTAATATCGACATATGATATTCCAATAAAAGCAGTAACTGGATAATTTAGAGAGCCTGTGAGTTACAAACAGAGATTTATTTTCAGTTGAGGAAATGGAATAAAACCACAGAGATAATTCAGGCCATTTAACTTAAGGAAATGATATCACTGATCTGGTCTCTGTATAACAGTGAGCAATAGATCAGCAATGTAACATTATCAGTCACAGAGAAAAAAACAGAGACACAAATTAACACAATCTCGATGGTTAGAGTCACTTACCAGGAACACCAATTACTGCAAGGATCAGGTAATATATCTTAATGACACTGTGAAATGTTTCGTACATTTTCTGTGAAGTGATCTGTCCCTTCGTACTGCAGACAATCTCTCTCTGTATTAAACTCTGAGTCAGTACATTCCCTGATCCTTTAATTTATACCCTGTGGAATCTCCCTGGAGGATATTGAGGTTGCAACATTGTTCAAATTGTTTTCTTGAATTTGAACAAACCGATTTCAACATCGAGTTCAGTCTGTGTTGTGTTGTGAATATATTTAGTGCTGAGATTTATTTGGAAAACTTCAAAGACTGAATAATTCTGATTATGTTAATTAACTCATGAAAATTAGAAACTCTATTCTCCCAGCAATGAGTTTGTTCTCTCAAACACCATCAGTCCCATCTCTAGATCTCACATTGTTTCAGTGACTATGACCATTCAGATATTAAATTCCAACTGTTCGAGTGTCTCTCTCAGGACTGTTCCACTGCACTCTGGGATGTGGCCGCCCTCTTTAACTGTGGACAATCAGTTCAGTGATTAAAGTGGGTTATTTGTGACAATACATTGCAGAATTCAACTGATACATAATCTGAAACTAATTCAACACCGTAAACTGATAGAACAACTCAATCTAATACAGCACCTCAAACTAATACAATGCTTTAAACCAACAGAAAACCTCGTTCTTTTTCATTTTGTTGATGGAATGTGAGCATCGCTGAAAAGATCAGCATTTATTGCCCATCCCATATTGCCCTTGAGAAGGTGGTGGTGAACCGCTGCCTGAAACCGCTGCGGACTGTGTGATGTAGGTTACACCCACAGTGCTGTTTGAAAGAGTGTTGTGGATTTTGACTCAGTGTCAGTGAAGGAACGGTGATATATTTACAAGACAGGATGTTGTGTGATTTCCAGGGGAACTTGCAGCTGATGGTGTTCCCATGCATCTGCTGTCCTTGTCCTTCCAGGTGGTCGAGGTTGCGGGATTGGATGGTGCTGTTGAAGGAGCCTTGGTGAGTTCCTGCAGTGCATCTTGTACATGGTACACACTGCTGCCACTACATTGGTTCTGAATGGAATGAATGTTGAAGATGGTAGGTGGGGTGCCAATCAAATGACTGCTTTGTCTTGGATGATGTCGTGCTTCCTGAGTGTTGCTGGAGCTGGACTCATCAAGTGCAGTGTATTCCATCACACTCGTGACTTGTGCCCTGTAGATGGTGGACAGGCTTTGATGAGACAGGAGGTGAATTACTCGCTGCAGAATTCCCAGCCTCTGACCTGCTCTTGCAGACACAGCATTTAGGTGGCTATTCCAGTTCAGTTTCTGATCAATGGTAACCTCCAGGATGTTGATAGTGGGGGATTCAGCGATGGTAATGCCACAGAACATCAAGGGGAAATAGCTAGATTCTCTCTTATTGGAGATGGTCATTGCCTGGCACTTGTGTGGCATGAATGTTACTTGCTGCTTATCAGCCCAAGCCTGGATGTTGTCCAGGTCTTAGTGTATCTGGACACAGCTGCTGCAGTATCTGATGAGATGCAAATGGTGCTGAACATTGTGCAATCATCAGCGAACATCCCCACTTCTG
This sequence comes from Heterodontus francisci, assembly GCF_036365525.1. Taxonomy (NCBI): domain Eukaryota; kingdom Metazoa; phylum Chordata; class Chondrichthyes; order Heterodontiformes; family Heterodontidae; genus Heterodontus; species Heterodontus francisci. Next base: position 56,084,864 of record NC_090406.1, on the reverse strand, counting down.
ACCTTATGATGGAGGGAAGGTCATTGATGAAGCAACTGAAGATGGTTGGACCCAGGACACTGCACTGAGGAACTCCTGCAGTGATGTCCTGGGACTGAGATGATTGATCTCCAGCAACTACAACCATCCTCTTTTGTGTTACGTATAACTCCAACCAGCAGAGAGTTTTCCCCCTGATTCCCATTGACTGCAGTTTTGCCAGGGCTCCTTGATGCCACACTCGTCAAATGATGACTTGACGTCAAGCGCAGTCACTCACTCCTCACCTCTTGAGTTCAGCTCTTTTGTCCATGTTTGGACCAAGGCTATAATGAGGTCAGGAGCTGAGTGGCTCTTGCTGAACCCAAATTGAGCATCACTTAGCAGGTTATTGCTGCGCAAGTGCCATTTGATAGCACTGTCGATGATCCCTTCCACTACTTTGTTGATGATCAAGAGACGACTGATGGGGCTGGAATTGACAGGGTTGAATTTGTGCCGCTTTTTGTGCACAGGACATACTTCGTCAATTTTTCACAATGCACGGGTAAATGCTTGTTCAGTTTGCTTACCCACTGTGTTTTTTCATGTATGTACTTGCTGCTGTTCAATATTCAGTGCGTTAGCACCTATTCTGTACTAATGCTTTGTCTCTCAACACACCATTCATATATTGTTTGCCTTTGTTCCATGACCTTTTGGTCAGCTATGTGGCCTTGTCCAATCGACACCTTCTCCTTTGTTATCTCTTGCTCCACCCCCACCTCACTTGCATTTAACCTGTGACATTTTTAATATTTGTCAGTTCCGATGAAGGGTCACTGACCTGAAACGTTAACTCTGCTTCGCTTCCCACAGATGCTGCCAGACCTGCTGAGTGGTTCCAGCATTTCTTGTTTTTAAATTAAACAAATACATTGTGCTGAATTTTACCGGCCCCTCGATGCCGTGGATCGGGGTGCGGGGGCTGGTAAAATTCAGTGGGGAGAGACCCCCCTCGACCCGCGGTGTCGAGATGGGACCACCGCAAATTACCGGTGGCAGGGTGACCTCGGTGTGACCACCCCCCACCCCCCCGCCGCACGGCAGCGGCACCTCAATTAGAGTATGTAAAACCATACTTACCTCTGCAGATCATAAAGCCCGTCTTTCCTGAACAATTCCGGATTTTAAATTGAACGGGCAGCCATCACGTGCCATCCCATTCACGAATAGAAAATCCGATGGGACATCAGAGGCAGAGGTTTCACGTGGAAGATAAGTTCCGTTTTCAGGGGTCTCACTCTGCTTTCTGGAAGGGAGGAGGGAGGGGGGATATTCAGGGATCTCACTCTGCTTTCTGGAAGGGAGGGGGGAGGGGGGATATTCAGGGATCTCACTCTGAATTCAGGAAGGGAGGGGGGAGGGGGATATTCAGGGATCTCACTCTGAATTCAGGAAGGGAGGGGGGAGGGGGATATTCAGGGATCTCACTCTGCATTCAGGAAGGGAGGGGGGAGGGGGATATTCAGGGATCTCACTCTGCATTGTGGAAGGGAGGAGGGCGGGGGTTATTCAGGGATCTCACTCAAATTTTGGAATTTCGGAGGGAGGAGGGATATTCAGGGATCTCACTCTGAATATTTGAATTTAGGAGGGAGGGGGCATATTCAGGGATCTCTTTCTGCTTACTGGAAGGGAGGAGGGAGGGGGGATATTCTGGGATCTCACTCTGCATTCTGGAAGGGAGAATCCGTGTACCCTCTCTGCATAAACACTGTACCCTTTGTATTTATTTGTGTCTGTGTAGGAGAAATGACACTCCAGTTACCCAGTGTTTGGGGTGCGTGCCAGACAGGGTAGGAGTTTTAAGGTTATAAGAATGGTGGGGGAAATCGATGTAGCTGGTCAGATCTTGATGTCGGCATGCTGTGCCTCTCAGTGTTTACCAAGATGGGCAATACCATGGCACACCACATAGTTGATCCATGTTAGCACCTGATGTACCCGTCAACACCAATCCCTATCCTGTTCAGAACCTTCCAATAAATGAAGGATACAACTTCATTTATCACATGGAAATATTCTGGCTCATCCTACAGCAAGCAATCTGCTTCTCCTGAAGATACGTATGCACTGGAGGCAAGATCAACAGGCACGTGTAGTCCATGTAGAGGCCCCCAGTCGTGAGCAGCAGCCCCCGAGGGGAGCTCGCCATTGTGGTTGCCGTGCATCTACAGGCTCCAGAGCACCAGTTTCTGAGGTGATTGTGCAGGTAAAGGGGGTGATGACACGTCTCACTGCCCTACTCAACAATGACCTGCAGCCCATGGAGTTCAGTCGACATCCTGTGCCTGTGGTCCTCATAGTGGCAGCGGCTCTGAAGCTTGATGTCAATGCAGCATTTCAGGGGCCCACCGGAGACATTTGTGGGGTCACACAGTCAGCAGTGCACCGCTGCATCAGGGAGGTCACCGTTGCCCTGCACCGGAGGGCCAGTGAGTATGTCCACTTCAGGACAGACCCTCACAGCCAGGCCCAAAGGGCCATTGGTCTCAGCACCATTGCCGGAGAGCCATACTCCTCAGGGTTCATAGTCTGCACCCATGTGGCCATCAGGCCTCTCACCGGGCTACCACCTGCAATTAAAGGAATCATCTTAAGTTAGTTGCAGCTGGTATTTCATCACTGGAGATGCTTCATGCAAACCTGCGACCGCTTCTCAGGCAGCTGCCATGACACCTGTGCCAGTCCCAGCTGCCACTGCTGTTCACTGAACTGGCTCAGATGGAGGGGTGGCTTCTTGGAGATAAGGGCTATCCCTTGCAGACATGGTTCCTGACACCAGTGAGAGACCCCACCACTGCTGCAGAGGAGAGATACAACACCATGCACTGGGTTGAAAGATCTGCCATTGAGCGGGCGATCTGCATGTTCTAAATGTGTTCCCGATGCCTGGATAGATCGGGTGGTGTCCTGTACTATGGGCCAAAAAGGGCATGACCTTTCTTTCCTGCTCGCAGTGCTCTGCACAAATACGCACCCAATAGAGGGCAGGCCTGGAATTATGAGGAGAGACGTCAACTGAATTCATCCTCGGTCTATGAGGTTAATGAGGTCTTATAACAGGAAGCTGCCATGTCCATGTCACTGGATCCATTGGGAGGCTCATGAGTTATTGTGACATGGCAATGATTCGATTGCATACATTAGCTTTCCTGGAGGGTCATCGGAGCGAGGGATGTGACACTGGTGATAAATGCTGGCACACATCATTCACACAGGAAAACATTTGGTGGTCGTCCTCTGTGTACACGAGGTCTGGAGGGCCCCGGCTGGCTCGGGGAATCCTGCGTCATCACAGAACCCTCCTCAGCTGTCGCAGCTACTGGAGCTTCACTCACAGGTGGAGGTGCCAGCATCCATATTGGAATGGCCTGGAGGGGAAACCCCAGATATGTTGTGCTGGCTCACCTCCTCCATCTAAGGGTTCATTGGAACCCCTCTGCCATCCGGGAGGGATCCGGAGCAGGGGCATTCTCCAGGCCCCTGGTCCCTCTCGCACCTAACCACTGATCAATGAATGTGACGGTAGCGGCAAGGGATAGTAGGTAGGAGTGTATTATTTGATTCCGGGTCACCACGAGGGCCGCCGCCACCTCAATGGATAATTCCAGGCGCTCACATGCCTGTGACATGGCAGCAGTCATGACGTGGATAGACTCCCTTATCATCCACTCAAGGCAGCACATGGCCTGTGGCAACTCCGCCGGCAGTTGCCATAACTTTCCCAACAGCTCCAGACTGCCCTGGTCTGTCGACAGCAGATGGTCATCAGTAACCTGGGGCTCAGCATGGGCCTGGCCACTCACGGGTCTCTGACTGTCCGGGGCCACGGCTGTCTCAGCCTCAGTCAGCTGCTCGGGCGTGTGTGCAGTGCTCTCACCAGATTGTGACCCACACTGTAAGGCCAGACTCATACCCACCCAGGTGACTGTATCTGTGCTGGTGGAAGGTGCATTAGTGTCATGGGACGCTGCTTCCTCAGAGTCTGGCTCTTCCTCTGAGGTGGTGAATGACACACACGCAGATGGATTCGACTCTGTTCTTACACCTGGAAGACACAATGGGAAGAGGACATTATCAGTTCTGCTGGAACACAATTCACAATGTGAGCAGCATTGCATTACCAAACCAACAATTCACATTGCCCATCTTTAATATCAATTGGACGTCTGCTCACCTTGGAGCCCGATGTCAATCTGCCCGAATGAGCGTGCCTGCTGCCTTGGTGCCAGCTGCAGGGCCTCCTCCTCGGAATCCCTCACTCTAAGCAAATTGGCAGAACCTCCTCCGGTGCTGGAGGATTCCCTCGAATTGTAGGCGGGGCCCACTTAGAGGGGCAACGGGGGCAGATATTAACAATAACATGTCAACAGGGTGATATATGTCAAAAGACAGTTCCTGGCCACAACGTGGGGGAAGGGGGGCGGTTCTTGGTGTGCACGTCTGAGTGAGCCACTTATGTAGGTGCCATTCCCTGAGCAACGGACAAGGGGAAGTTGTGTCATTCATTGCACCATTCATGGCGCTTATTCCCTCCCCACCCAACCTCCCCATCTTCAGCAAGGCAGTGACACACATATGCTACTCTGTGTGGGTGCACCCAGTTTCAAAGGAGCCCTGATAGACATTGGTATTTGCTCTCACACTTCTTAGCAGGTCATTCATCCGTTTCCGGCACTGCACCCAGTCGTGCCGTATGGCACCATGGCTGCTCACCTCCTGAGCCACCTCAAGCCAGGCTGCCTTGTTCAGGCGAGAGGGCATCTTCCTACCATTGCTGGGGAAGAGGACCTCCCGCCCTGCCCACACAGCCTGGAGGAGGGTGGTCAGGGAGGATTCACTGAACCGTGATGCCACCCTGCCACGCTACTGTCTCTCCAGAACATTATATCCATTGAATTTGCCAAAACTGTGTCCCAGGAATCTGGGAGGTGTTGAATTTCAAAGGGACTTGGGTGTCCTTGTTCGTAAGTGTCTGATAGCGAACATGAAGATCCAGCAAGCAATTAGGAAACCAAATAGTATGTTGGCCTTTATTACGAGAAGATTTGTGTATAGGAATAAAGATGTCTTACTGCAATTATATAGCAACTTGGTGAGATCACACCTGGAGTATCGTGTACAGTTCTGGTCTCCTTACCGAAAGAAAGATAGACTTGCCATAGAAGGAGTGCAACGAATGTTCACCAAACTAATTCCTGGGATGGAGGGATTGTCCTATGAGGAAAGATTAAATAGACTGAGCCTTTATTCTCTGGAGTTAGAAGAATGAGAGGTGAACTCATTCAAACAGACAACATTCTTACAGGATTCGACAGGGTTGATGCAGGAAGGATGTTTCCCCCAGCTGGGGAGTCTAGAACCAGAGGACACAGTCTCAGAATAAGAGGCAGGCCATTTAGGACTGAGATGCGGAGAAGTTTCTTCACTCAGAGGGTGGTGAATCTTTGGAATTCTCTGCCCCAGAGGGCTGTGAAGGTTCAGTCGTTGAGTATGTTCAAGACTGAGATCGATAGATTTCTACATATTAAAAACATCAAGGGATATGGGGATAGTGCAGGAAAATGGTGTTGAAGGAGAAGATCAGTCATGATCTTGAATGGCAGAGCAGGCTCGAAGGGCTGAATGGCCTACTCCTGCTGCTCCATCTTACGTTCTTATGTTCATTGTTATGTTGGGTATGATCGCAATTCACAGGAGAATAAATTTACAGTCAATTGTTAAATTGGACAGATTAACAAATACACATGTATAAAGTAACAGCTGAATGTTAATTTGGGTTTGATAACCATTACTGAGGGTATAGAATTTCAGTTGATGTTAAATTGGATCTGATAACCAATATACAGGGAAATATAATTAGAGTTAAGAACACAGGAACACAAGAAATAGGAGCAGGAATAGACCATACAGCCCATTGAGACTGCTCCACCATACAAAACAATCATGGCTGATCTTAGGATTCAACTCCACTTTCCCACCCACTCCCCATATCCCTTGATTCCCTGAGAGAGTGAAAATCTGTTCATCTGTTTTTAGGAGGTTAAGAGGGGATTTGAGGACAATTTTTTTCACCCAGAGGGTGGTTGGAATCTGGAACACACGACCTGAATGGGTGGTAGAGGCAGGAACCCTCACAGCATTTAAGAAGTATTTAGATGAGCACTTGAAATGCCATAGCATACAAGGCTATGGGCCAAGTGCTGGAAAATGGGATTCGAATAGATAGCTGCTTGATGGCCAGCACAGACATGATGGGCCGAAGGGCCTGCTTCTATCCTGTATGACTCTGTAACTCTACCCCAGCCTTAAATGTATTTAACGATGGAGCATCCACAACCCTCTTGGGTAGAGAATTCCAATGATTCACAACCCTTTGAGTGAAGTACTTTCTCCTCATCTCAGCCCTAAATGACCGTCCCCTTATCCTGAGACTGTGTCCCATGTTTTAGATTCCCCGACCAGTGGAAATAATCCCACAGTGTTTACCCTATTCAGTCCCTTCAGAACCTTATATGTTTCAATGAGATCACCTCTCATTCTTTTAAACCCCAGAGAATATAGACCCAATTTACTTCGCCTCTCATCATAGGACAACCCCCTCATCCAAGGGGCCAATCGAGTGAAACTTTGCTGTACTACCTCCAATGCAAGCATGTCCTTTCTTAAATGTGGAGACCAAAACTGCACAGATACTCCAGATGTGGTCTCACCAAAACCCTGTACAATTGTAGCAATACTTCCTTATTCCTGTTCTCCAATCCCCTTGCAATAAAGACCAACATGTCATTTACCTTCCTAATTGTTACTGTACCTGCATGTTAACTTTCTGCATTCCTTGTACAAACACACCAAAATCTCTTTGAACATTGACACTTATAAGTTTCACACCTTTAAAAAATATTCTACTTTTCTATTCTTATGACCGAAGTGAATATCTTCACATTTCCCTACATTATACTCCATCTGCTATCATGTTGCCCACTCACTTAACCTGTCTATATCTCTTTGTAGCTTCTCTGTGTCCTCCCCACAGCTTACTTTTCCACCTAGCTTTGTATCATCAGCAAACCGAGATACATTACTCTTTGTCTCTTTATCTAAGTTATTAATATAGAGTGTAAATAGCTGAGACCCAGCACTGATCCTTGCGACACTCCACTATTCACTGCCCGCCAACTTGAAAATGCCACATTTATGCCCAATCATAGCTTCCTGTCCATTAACCAATCATCTATCCATGCTCATATATTACCCCCAACTCCATGAGCCCTTATCTTGCCTATTAACCTTTTGTGTGGCACCTTATCAAATGCCTTTTGGAAATCCTGGTGTGCTACATCTTGAGAATTGCTGAAAATAGAGACGTGTTGTTGAAGTTTTTCATCCTGCACTCATCAGGGCAATACACAAGAATAAGCAATATCAGGGAAAACAACAACAACTTATACTGCCTGAGAAGACAGTGCTGATTGGTTGGCAAGTGAACTCTGATTGGTAGAGGCATTGCCATGGAGAATGCAGTAGTTTATGGTGACGGACTGTTAACTGCCAAGCTTTGTTTGAAATTTAAACCAAACAGCTTGACTCTGATTGGTTAAAGCATTGCCCTGAGGAATGAACCAACGAATGGTTGCAACTTATTCTGTTCAGCTGAAAGAGGCGCAATGTGTGTACATGGTCTTTCTGTCTGCAATGAACAGGGCCCTGTGTGTTAATATATGTAGTTTCCAGTACATGCTGTGAGCCCTACTGACAATCTTAAATTGGTTGTCAGCGTAATTCCTAACACACAGCAGATTATTTAGGAAATGTTGTCCAATTGTGGAATCACATCGAATGTTAGATACTGTGTTTTATGTTTTTCAAGCAAGGGCTGGTTGGGTACAGCCTGTACCTTGCCCGCTGTGAGCAGCAGAAGGGACATGTTGTCTGATACGATCCACCAGTGTTAGGGATGTACTTAGCATCGCATTAGCATTGAAATTCATATTACATATTACTCATTTGTGTGATAAACAAGACGTCTTTCTGGCTTGACAGCAGCATCCTGTTAGAGGTGAACACCACACATGTTGCTACTGCATAGTAGCAGCGTGAAACAGCGAGCTTTAGCTGTTCAACGTTTTGGGATACATTACCCTTCCAAGGTAATTTGAGGTAGACTGGGCACTTTTCAGGACCGAAAATGACGGGATTTGGCCCGTTCATAAGTTTGTGCAATATGCAGTGAGAAATGATGTGATCAGGGTAGCCATTGTAACCCAGGATCAGTGTCCTGTTGAGTGCAAGACGAAAAGCTTCAAAAACATGTCTCTATTTTCAGCAATTCTCAAGTTCTGTACTACCAAACGACTATTTGTATACTACATCTACTGGTTCCCCTTATCTACCCTATTAGTTACATCATCAGAAAACTCGATTAAATTTGTCAAAAAGGATTTCCCTTTTGTAAAACTATGTTAAAATGTGCTCATCATACTGTGCTTTTCCTTAATAATTATTATTCCTAAATAATAGATTCCAGCATTTTCCCAACAACTGATGTTACGCTAACTGGGATGGAGTTCCCTGTTTTCTCTCCCTCCTTTCTTGAAAAGCGGTGTAACAATTTCCAACTTCCAATCTGATGGTACCGTTCCAGGATCAAAGGATGTTTGGAAAATCATAGCTAGTGCATCCACTATCTCTGCAGTTATCTCTTTTAGAACACCAGGGTGTAGGCCAACATGTCCTGGAGATTTGTCAGATTTTGGTCCCTTAAATTTCTCCAATACATTGGGCTGCATTTTACATTCCCACCGTCAAAACCGGCACTAGATGTAAACAATGGCAGTCCGTCCACACAGACCACACATTGCGGAGCCGCCACTATTTTAAATGGCTGGGGCGGATCGCCCCAAACCCCAATGATGTGGAGGGGGCGGGAGGTCTGTCCCTGGAATTGGCACAGATGCCATTTTTAAAGGGCTTTGAGCCCTCTCATTACATTTAAATATTTAAAGGAGAGTGGATATAAAAAACAAAGTAATTTATCTGCCCCTCTCCCACCCCCAACAACCATAGACTGAATTCCTTGTCTTCTCCACCCCACCCCCCACAGAACATTTACCTTGTGCACCTGACCTTTCCACCTCAAAGTTTATAAACTTTAAACTTTACCCCTTCCCTCCATTCCCTACACCGATGAAATGACTCTGACTCCACTCCCCCCCTCCCACACTGAAAATCCTACCTGCTCCCCCTTCCACACAAGTGTTCCATCCCAGACGGGGACCTGAAGGTGCAGGAGTGCTGGCCACTGGCACCAATATTGTTCCGGGACACACGACGGGAGCGTGACTTTAATCAATTCATTAATTTACATTAATTAACATATTTAAATTGGGTGCCTGTCACCGAGCAGTGGGGGAGCCACCACAAGGCCTCGTCACTGCCGATACTATGGGACCGGGCCCTCCCGACTTTGAGGTCTGTGATGGGCCTCTCCTGGAGGCATTTTCCGCCATCAGCCCCAACATGACCCCCAATGTCAGGGGCTCTGTAAAATTCAGCCCTTTTTCTCTGTTGATATGAATTTCCTTAATTTCCTCACTTTTTAGCCCCTAGGTTACTGTTTATTTCTTGTTTGGAACTTGTGTCTTCCACTGTGAAGACAGACACAAAATATTGGTTCAATTCCTCTGCCATTTCCTCATTCCCCATGATAATTTATTCTGTCTCTGCTTCTCAGGGACCAACGTTCTTTTAGCTTCTCTCTTACTTTTGATATACCTATAAAATCTCTTACAATCTTTTTATATTGCTGGTTGGTTTACTCTCATCCTTTCTTTTTCTTTTATATCAACTTTTTGGTGGCCCTTTACTGGTTTCTAAAACACTTCTAATTCTCAGACTTGCTACTTTTTTTTGCAACATTGTAAGCTTCTTCTTTTAATCTAATATTATCCTTAACATCCTGAGTGAGACATGGATGGGTCTTTCTTGCTGAATTTTTGTTTTTCAAAGGAATGTGTTTTTCTTGAACATTTTGAATTGTTTCTGTAAAGGTTTCCCACTGTTGATTTACTGCCATAATTTTTAGTCTATTTACCCAATTAACCTTAGCCAGTTCTCGCCTCATGCCTACATAATTGGCTGTGTTTAACTTTAAGATTCTTGTTTGTGATTGAGGATTTCTCTTTCAAACTTAATATGGAATTCAATGGTATTATGATCATTGTTTCCCAGTGGATCTTTTCCTATGACATTGCTTATTAACTGTGCTGCATCACACAATACTAGATCTAAGATAGCTTTATCTCTGGTTGGCTCCACAACGTATTGCTTCAAGAAACAATCCCAAAAACATTCGACAAACTCATCTTCTAGACCACTCCTGCCAATTTCATTGTCCCAGTCTATATGAAGATTAGTGTCCCCACAATTATTATATTGCCTTTGTTACAAGCTCCAGCAATTTCTTGTTTAATGCTCTATCCAACGGTGTAACTACTGTTAGGGGTTTATAAACTTCTCCCAACAGTGTTTTCTGATTCTTGCTATTCCTTATTTCCACCCATACTGATTCAAATTCATGACCTTCTGAGGCCAGATGCTTTCTCACTAATGCCGTTATGTCATCCTTTACCATCAGTGCTGCCCCTCTCCCTTTGCTATTCTGTCTGTCTTTCCGAAATATTGTGTACCCTGGAATATTTATTTTCTGAACGTGATCAGCATGTAACCATGTCTCTGTAATGGTGATTGGATCGAAATCATGTACCTCTATTTATACTATTAGTTCATCAATCTTATTGCAGATGCTTCACACATTCAGATAAAGAAATCTTAATTTGATTTTTTTGCTTCTATTCCCTTCCATGATCCTATTCGCTGATGTACAATTTTTGTTAAAAACTCTGCCCCTTCCTGTCCCATTCTGCTTGTCTTTACCCACAATGCTATACTGTTCCAATGTCTTGGCCTTTCTCTTTGGATTTTTAAATCTCACCTCTCCCGAACCCTCCCCCCATTCTGCTCGTTCACAGCCTCTAGTCCTATCTGCTGGCTCACTCTTGAGTTTGTACGCACTGTCCCTTCCCACCACACCCTGAATATCATTACCCTTATTGCTATCTTGCTCTCTTGCCTTCTCTCTCTTTAAATTATCACATCTTCCCTCACTTGATCCCTCACCCCCCACTATTTCATTTAAAGCCCTCGTTAATTGTTAAATTGTGCCTGATAACCAATACACAGAGCAATAAAGTTCAATTAATTCTTATGTTGTGGTTGATAATTAATATAATGATTATAATATTAAATCAAGGAGAACCTAAAGATGTTTTATCAATACTTTAAGAGTAAGAGGATAACTAAGGAAACAGTAAAGCCGAGAAAAGACCAAAAAAGATCCCCATGTATGGAGGTGGAAGATGACGGGTAGATGCTGACAATGCAGTTAAGCAGGAGGAGGAATGTGAGGTATTGGATACGATAAACATCAGGTGAAAGGAAGTATTAAGGGGATTAGCATCCTTGAAAGTGGATAAATCACCAGAGCCAGATGAAATGTACTCCAGGCTGTGAAATGAAGCCAGGAAGGAAGTAGTGGAAGGTCTGACCATCATTTTCCAGTCCTCACTGGATACAGATGTGGTGCCGGAGGATTGGAGCTCTGTTCATGTTGTAGCTTTGTTTAAAAAGGGAGTGAGGGATAGATTGAATAATTACAGGCCAGACAGCCTAACCTCAGTCGTGGGCAAATTACTGGAATCAATTCTGAGAGACAGGATAAACTGTCACTTAGAAAGACACAGATAATCAAGAATAGTCAGCATGGATTTGTTCAGGGAAGGACGTGTCTGACTTAGTTGATTGAATTTTTTTGAGGAAGTGACAAGAAGGATTGATGATGATTGTGCAGTTGATGTGGTCTACATGGATTTTAACAAGGATTTTGACAAGGTCCCACATGACAGACTGATTAAAAAAAAATAAAAACGCATGGAATCCAGAGGAATGTAACAAGCTGGCTACAAATTAGTTCAGTGGCAGGAAACAAACGGGAATTGTTGATGGATATCTTTGCGATTGGAAGGCTGTTTCCAGTCCGGTTCCACAGGGCTCAATACTCAGTCCCATGTTTTTTGTGGTATATATTAACAATTTGGACGTAAATGATGGGGGCATGACAAAGAATTTTGCAAGCCACACAAATCTGGCTGCATGGTTGACAGCAAGAAGGATAGGTGTAGACTGCATCAATCGACTGGTCAGGTGGGCAGAAATCTGGCAAATGGAATTTAACCTCGAGAAGTGTGAGGTGATGTATTTGGGGAGGTCAAACAAGGCAAAGGAATACACGATAAATGGGAGAATACTGAGAGGTGTAGAGGAAATCAGGGACCTTGGACTGAATATTCACAGATCCCTGAAGGTAGCAGGACAAGTCGATAAGGTGGTTAAGAAGGCTTGTGGAATCCTTCCCTTTATTAGCTGAGGTATAGAATAGAAGATCAGGGAGGTTATGTTGGAACTGTATAAAACATTAGCTGGGACACAACTTGAGCCCTGTGTGAAGTTCTGGTCACCTCATTACAGAAAAGATGTAATTGCACAAGAAAGCGCACACATGAGATTTACGAGGATGTTGCCAGGACTGGAAAAGTGCAGCTATGAGGAAAGATTGGATAGGCTGGGGGCTTTCTCCTTGGAACAGGGAAAGCTGAGCGGAGATTTGATTTGGATGTACTGCAGGGGTTTCAGTTCCCTTCCTCCTTACAATGATTCTTGGACCTCGGAATTACAAGAACAAAATACACGTGACAAACAGGTTTTGGCTCAACCCAAATCTGTTAGTTTATTAGAACAACAAAACCAAAGTACAAACTCCTCTATGATTTGACTGAAACTTACAATCACCCACACGGTTGATCATTACCGATGTTGATTGTAGGCCTGTATCAGGAGATGACCGGTCCCCATCCGTCTTCACCTGACTGCAGTGCCCACGTTCCGATGTTGTCCTTTCTTATAGTGTTCCCATCACACTATCCCACACCTGGGCCTCAGCTGTAGTTTCAGTTATCAGACTGCTGAGCCGCCTGGTCTTTCACACCTCTTTATCTTGGTCTTTCAGTCTCCTGAGCTAGACAGAGCAGCAAGATCAGAGACAACTCCTTATCTCCTCTCCTGTTGTCTACACAACATAAACATAATGTAATTTCCCTCACGGTAATGGGTCCTCGCACCACCTTCCCCCCATCACACCCCTTCCCCCTTTGCCCTTCCCTCCATACCCCTAACCCCCACAACTCCTTCCCCCTCGGACCCCCTTCCCCTGTACCCCCTTCCCCCTGCACCCCCTCTCCCCTCGCAGCCCCTTCCCCCAACCCTCCCCCATGCTCCCCCTTCCCTCCTCACCCCCCTCACACCTCCTCCCTTCGTTCACCCCCTCCCACCTTCCCTCTCCATCCATGAAATCGCACAGTTTATTTGTTAGGGGCCCTGCTCAGGGATAAGAGCTAAAAACCCCACTGTCTTGTGGGCATCTCAGGAGAGACCAAGACTAAGGGAGCCAACCCTAACAGAAAACCCGGAGCGGAACCCCGAAGGCAGTCATGTGTCACCTTTGGCATGTTTCCAGCAGTTCCTGCAGCCATACCGGTGCCAAACATCATCCTCCGCACTCCTTTAGATCCCATGAGTAAGGCCGAGAGGGGAGTTTTGACGCTTGGGCAACTCACAACCTCCATACATTCCACCCAGGCATGCGCCATAGAGAGGTCACTCCATAGTTGCCTCACAGCAACCAAAACAACACAGAAGACAGCAGTTACAGGTTATAAGTCCAGCTCAATTGGCAGAGAGATTGGGCGTCACAGGTTGCCTTTGTCAGTGGGAGAGGTCATTGCATCTCACTGGACAGCTACCACCCACCTCAGACCAAGCAGCCCCCCGGTCAGAAAGGTTCTGTCCCGCCACAGTCCACCTGCTTCAATGGGTACTTGGAGCTCAGGGTCATTGCCCGACAAGTGGACTGGAACACCACACCAAGCAGCACAACAAAAAAAAAGGAAAGAAGGTACCAGTCCTTCATTTTGCAAGCTGGAACTTCAGAACTATGTGTCCTGGCCTGTCAGAAGACCTGACACAAATCAACAATTCTCGGAAGACTGCCATCATTAACAACAAGCTCAGTAGACTCAATGTGGACATTGCAGCACTTCAGGAGACACGCCTCCCTGCGAGCAGATCTCTAAGTGTGCAAGACTACACCTTCTACTGGCAGGGTAGGGATCCTGAAGAACCAAGACAGTATGGAGTGGGCTTCGCCATCAGAAACTCCTTGCTCAGCATGATGGAGGCACATTCAAATGGCTCGGAACGCATACTGTCCATCCGACTGCTCACCACCTCTGGTCCAGTACACCTACACAGCATCTATGCTCCAACACTCTGCACCCCACCTGCAGTTAAAGATTAACTCTACGAGGAACTCCAGAATATCATTAGTAGCATTTCTAATACCAAACATTTGTTCCTGCGAGGGGACTTTAATGCCCGGGTTGGGGCTGACCTTGACTCATTACACTCCTGCCTTGGACGGTATGGCATTGGAAGGATGAATGAGAACGGACAAAGACTGCTGGAGTTGTGTACCTATCACAACCACTGCATCATCAACTCCTTCTTTCATACTAAACCCTGTTACCAGGTTTCATGGAGGCACCCAAGATCATGTCGTTGGCACCAGCTGGACCTCATCGTCACAAGGCGAGCCTCTATAAACAGTGTCCAAATCACACACAGCTTCCACAGTGCGGACTGTGACACCGACCAATCCCTGGGGTAGAGCAAAGTTAGACTCAAACCAAAGAAGCGACATCACTCCAAGCAGAAGGGCCGCCCACGCATCAACACTAACAGAATTTCTTATCCACCGCTGTTACATAAGTTTCTAAATTCACTTGGAAAACCCCTTCAAAACACTCCTGCAGAGGATGCAGAGATGAAGTGGGCCGACATCAGAGACACAATCTATGACTCAGTAATGACCACCTTTGGCAAACATGAGAAGCAGAATGCAGACTGGTTTCAATCTCACTTTGAAGAGCTGGAACCTGTCATAGTCACTAAGCGCACTGCACTGTTGAACTACAAGAAAGCCCCTAGTGAGTTAACATCCATAGCCCTTAAAGTAGCCAGAGGCGCTGCACAAAGAACAGCCAGGCGCTGTGCAAATGACTACTGGCAACACCTATGCAATCGTATTCAGCTGGCCTCTGACATCGGAAACATCAGAGGAATGTATGATGGCATTAAGAGAACTTTTGGGCCAACCATCAAGAAGATCACCCCCCCCCTCAAGTCTCAATCAGGGGACACAATCACTGACCAACGCAAGCAAATGGACTGCTGGGTGGAGCACTACCTAGAACTGTACTCCAGGGAAAATGTTGTCACTGAGACCGCTCTCAATGCAGCCCAGTCTCTGCCAGTCATGGATGAGCTGGAAGAACAGCCAACAAAATCAGAACTCAGTGATGTCATTGATTTTCTAGCCAGTGGAAAAGCCCCTGGAAGGGACGGCATTACCCCTGAAATAATCAAGAGTGCCAAGCCTGCTATACTCTCAGCAGTCCATGAATTACTTTGCCTGTGCTGGGATGAGGGAGCAATTCCACAGGACATGTGCGTTGCCAATATCATCACCCTATATAAGAACAAGGGTGACCGCGGTGACTGCAACAACGACCGTGGAATATCCCTGCTCAGCATAGTGGGGAAAGACTTCGCTCGAGTAGTTTTAAACAGACTCCAGAAGCTGGGTGAGCGTGTCTACCCTGAGGCACAGTGTGGCTTTCGAGCAGAGAGATTCACCATTGGCATGCTGTTCTCCCTTCGCCAGCTACAGGAGAAATGATGCCCACAACAGATGCCCCTCTACGTTGCTTTCATAGATCTCACCAAAGCCTTTGACCTCGTCAGCAGACTTGCTCTCTTCAGATTACTAGCAAAGATCGGATGTCCACCAAAGCTACTAAGCATCATCACCTCATTCCATGACAATATGAAAGGCACAATTCAGCACAGCAGTGTCTCATCAGACCCCTTTCCTATCCTGAGTGGCATGAAACCGGACTGTGTTCTCACACCTACACTGTTTGGGATCTTCTTCTCACTGCTGCTCTCACATGCGTTCAAGTCTTCAGAAGAAGGAATTTTCCTCCACACATGATAAGATGGCAGGTTGTTCAACCTTGCCTGTCTAAGAGTAAAGACCAAAGTACGGAAGGTCCTCATCAGGGAACTCCTCTTTGCTGACGATGCTGCATTAACATCTCACACTGAAGAGTGTCTGCAGAGACTCATCGACAGGTTTGCTGCTTCCTGCAACCAATTTGGCCTAACCATCAGCCTCAAGAAAACGAACATCATGGGGCAGAACGTCAGAAATGCTCCATCCATCAATATCAGCGAACACGCTCTGGAAGTGGTTCAAGAGTTCACCTACCTCGGCTCAACTATCACCAGTAACCTGTCTCTCGATGCAGAAATCAACATGCGCATGGGAAAGGTGCCTGCTGCTATGTCCAGACTGGCCAAGAGAGAGTGGGAAAATGGCCCACTGACAGGGAACACAAAAGTCCGAGTGTATCAAGCCTGTGTCCTCAGTACCTTGCTCTATGGCAGCGAAACCTGGACAACGTATGTCAGCCCGAGCATCCTCCCAACTCATTGCATCTTCGCTGTGTCCGGAGAATCCTTGGCGTCAGGTGGCAGGATCGTATCTCCAACACAGAAGTCCTCGAGGTGGCCAACATCCCCAGCATATACACCCTACTGAGCCAGCGGTGCTTGAGATGGCTTGGCCATGTGAGCTGCATGGAAGGTGGCAGGATCCCCAAGGACCCATTGCACAGTGTGGCTCATCACAGGTATCAGACCCACCGGCCATCCATGTCTCCACTTTAAAGATGTCTGCAAACACAACATGAAGTCCTGTGTCATTGACCGCAAGTCATGGGAGTCAGTTGCCAGCGATCACCAGAGCTGGCGGACAGCCATAAAGGCGGGGCTAAAGAGTGGCGAGTCGAAGAGACTTAGCAGTTGGCAGGAAAAACAAGACAGAAGTGCAAGGAGAGAGGCAACTGTGTAACAGCCCCGACAACCAATTTTAACTGCAGCCCCTGTGGAAGAGTCTGTCACTCTGGAATTGGCCTTTACAGCCACTCTATGCACTGCTCCACAAACCACTGACCACCTCTAGGTGCTTACCCATTGTCTCTCGAGACAAGGAGGCCAAAGAAGAAGAGAAGAAGAATGGGTGCTTAGTTCATGGTATTGTTCAGGTATTAATGCATGTGTCATTCTTGTCAGGAACTGACTGTGATTCATAATGTCAGTTAACTTGTGGCATTGCCCAGTTGTTAATGTCCTCCAAACTGATCATGAATCAGAGTTTCAGTGAACTTATTCCTCTTGTACATCAAGGATAACTGTTTGATGTTCTTCAGTACAAAATTGAGAGGGCTCTGGATAGACTGGATGGGAAGGGTCTGTTTAACTTAGCAGAGTGGTCTGTGACTAAGGGGCAGAGATTTAAAGAGATCAGTCGAGAGATCAGAGGGGAGATGAGGAAAAACATTTTCAGCCAGAGGGTGGTGGGGGTCTGACATTGGGAATCACAATCAGTTCCTGGCAATGGGTAGTCGAGCAGAAAACCTGGGCTGGAATTTTTAAAGCTCGTCACCGATCTCAGGGTGAGCTTCAAAAATGGTGGGCCACATGTGCGGGGGTTTCCCCGTGGAGCTGCCGTGATATTTAGCACAGTGGCTCATTTACATGGAGGGGGCTCCCGATGACATAGAGGGGTGGGTGCTTTGTCCCCGGCAACGGCGTCAGGAGCCACCACGCTGGCATGTTTTTAAAGGGTTCAGGCCCTTCCGCATCATTTCAATATTTAAAGTGAAAGGGGAGAAAAAAATCAAACCTAAAAATGTATTCATAGTTTCAATCCCCAATCCCACTCCGCCAATGACTGATCACTTTATTAATTGCCCTCTGCCCCCCAAAAGACTTTTCTTCTGATCCCGAACTTTCCCCCTCGAACATTAGTCACTTTAACGCTCGACCCCTTCCCATCATCCCCTTAACCAATAGCAAGAGTTTTCCCCACTGCCCCCGTCCCACCCTAAAAACTTCACTCTTCCTCCCTCCCCAACAGTGTTCCTCCTTAGATCCGAAGGCGCAGGAGTTCCGGCAACTGGCCGGAATATCAGAGCAGGGCAGCCTTCTCAATGAGGTAAGTATTTATTGACTCATTACCATTTATTTAAATATTTAAATTAAGTTTCCATCACCGAGCGGCAGGGACGTGATCACGAGGCCTCGTGCTGCCGGTAAAATGGGGAGGGTCCTTGTCGGCGTGAAGTCTTGTGGCGGGCCGATATCGGAGGCAATTTCTGGGCACTCCCATCACAACCTTTGACGTCGGGGAGGGGGCCGGGAGTGCTGGTAAAGTCCACACCCTCCTCTTGTTTAAACTTTTTATGATTCTAGGGTTCACTGGATTGGTTCCTGGGGTGAGAGGGTTGGCCTGTGATGAGACACTGAGTAAATTGGGTCTGTACTCTCAAATTTAGAAGATTGAGAGGTGATCTCATTGAAACATAAAAGATTCTTAAGGGGTTTGACAGGGTAAACACTGAGAGGATGGAAATCTAGAACACAGGGACATAATCTCAGGATGATGGGCCAATCATTTCGCACTGAGATGAGGAGGAATTTTAACTCAAAGGGTTGTGAATGTTTGGAATTCTCTTCCACAGAGAGCTGTGAATCCTTCATCATTGAAAACAGTTAAGGCTGAGATGGAGAGATTTTTGGTCTCTCAGTGAATGAAGGGACATGGGGAGTGGGCAGGAAAGTGGAGTTGAAGCTGAAGATCAGCAATGATTGTATTGAATGGTGGAGCAGGCTCGATGAGCTGTATGGTCTAATCCTGCTTCTATTTATTATGTTCATATGTTCTTCAGATAGTGATAGACTTCAAGAGGATGTAGACAGACTGGTGAAATGGGTGGACAAGTGACAGATGAAATTAATGCAGAGAAGTGTGAAGTGATTCCTTTTGGTGGGAAGAACAAGGAGAGTCAATATAAAATAAACGGTTATGATACAGTCAGGATGACAGAGGCGTGGCTGCAGGGTGACCAGGGATGGGAAATGAACATCCAGGGGTACTCAGTATTTAGGAAGGACAGACAAAAAGTAAAAGGTAGTGGAGTTGCATTGCTGGTAAAAGAGGAAATTAACGCAATAGTGAGGAAGGATATTAGCTCTGACGATGTGGAATCTGTATGGGTAGAGCTGAGAAACACTAAGGGGGAAGTAACATTACTGGGGTTGTATATAGACCCCCAAACTGTAGTGGTGTTGTTGGAAATGGCATTACACAGGAAATTAGAGATGCATGCGATAAAGGAACATCTGTAATTATGGGTGACTTTAATCTGCATATAGATTGGGCAAATCAAATTAGTTACAATACTGTAGAGGAGGAATTCATGGAGTGTTTCTGGGATGGTTTTCTGGACCAATACGTTGACGAACCAATTAAGAGAACAGGCCATCCTAGACTTGGTATTGTGTAATGAGAGAGGAATAATTGACAATCAATTTGTGCGAAACCCCTTAGAGATGAGCAACCATAGTATGATAGAATTCTTCACAAGATGGAAAGTGACCTTGTTGATTCTGAGATGAGGGTCCTGAATCTTAATAAAGGAAACCAAGAAGGTATGAGGTGCGAGTTGGCTATGATGGATTAGGAAACGTTACTTAAAGGGATGATGGTGGATAGGCAATGGCAAACATTCAAAAAGCACATGGATGATCTGCAACAATTGTTTATTCCTGTCTAGCACAAAAGTAAAACGGGAAAGTTAGTCAAACCATGGCTTACAAAGGAAATTAGAGATAGCATTAGATCCAAGGAAGAGGCATACAAATTTGTCAGAAAAAAGCAACAGACATGAGGATTGGGATCAGTTTAGAATTCAGCAAAGGAGGACCAAGGGATTGATTAAGAAGGGGGAAATAGAGTACAAGAGTAATCTTGCGGGGAACAAAAAAACTGACTGTAAAAGTTTCTATAGGTATGTGAAGAGAAACAGTTTGGTGAAGACAAATGTAAGTCCCTTACAGTCAGAGACAGGGGAATTTATTATGAGGAACAAAGAACAACTAAATGTATATTTTGGTTCTGTCTTCACAAAGGAGGACACAAATATTATACCAGAAATGTTGGGGAACACAGTGTTTAGTGAGAGAGAGGAACTGAATGCAATCAGTATTATTAGAGAAATGGTGTTGGGGAAATTGATGGGATTGAAGGCCGATAAATCCCCAGGACCTGATAATCTACATCCCAGAGTACTAAAGGAAGTGGCCCTAGAAATAGTGGATGCATTGGTGGTCATCTTCCAAGATTCTATGGACTCTGGAACAGTTCCTACAGATTGGAGGGTAGCTAATGTAACCCCACTATTTAAAAAGGGAGGGAGAGAGAAAACGGAATTATAGACCAGTCAGCCTGACGTCGGTAGTGGGGAACATTCTAGAATCCATTATCAAAGATTTTATCGCAGAGCACTTGGAGAACAGTGGTAGAATCGGACAGAGTCAGCATGGATTCACAAAAAGGAAATCATGCTTGACAAATCTACTAGAATTTTTCGAGGATGTAACATGTAGAGTTGATGAGGGGGAGCCAATTTATGTGGTTTATTTGGACTTTCAGAAGGCTTTTGACATAGTCCCACATAAGAGATTAGCGTGTAAAATTAAAGCACATGGGATTGGGGGAAGTGTATTGTGATGGATAGAGAATTGGTTGGCAGACAGGAAACAAAGAGTTAGAATAAACAGGTCTTTTTGCAAATAACAGGCAGCGACTGGTGGGGTACCACAGGGATCGGTGCTCGGACCCCAGCTATTCACAATATATATTTATGATTTAGATGAGGGAACTAAATGCAATATCTCCAAATTTGCAGATGACATGAAACTGGGTGGGAGGGTGAGTTGTGAGGAGGATGCAGAGAGGTGTCAGGGTGATTTGGACAAGTTGAGTGAGTGGGCAAATGCATGGCAGATGCAGTATAATGTGAATAAATGTGAGGTTATCCACTTTGGTAGCAAAAACAGGAAGGCAGATTATTATCGGAACGGCTATAAACTGAGAGGGGAATATGCAACGAGACCTGGATGTTCGTATGCACCAGTCACTGAAGGTAAGCATGCAGGTGCAACAGGCGGTAAAAAGGGCAAATGGTATGTTGGCCTTCCTAACGAGAGGATTCGAGTACAGGAGCAGGGATGTCTTGCTGCAATTATACAGGGCCTTGGCAAGGTCACACCTGGAATTCTGTTGTGCAGTTTTGGTCTCCTTATCTGAGGAAGGATGTTCTTGCTATAGAGGGAGTGCAGCAAAGGTTTACCAGACTGATTCCTGGAATGGCAGGACTGACGTCTGAGGAGAGATTGAGTCGGTCAGGAATATATTCGCTGGAGTTCAGAAGAGTGAGGGGGGGATCTCATAGAAACCTATAAAATTCTAACAGGACTTGACAGGTTAGATGCAGGAAATATGTTCCTGATGGTTGGGGAGACCAGAACCAGGGGACATAGTCTAAGGATACGGAGTACACCTATCAGGACTGAGATGAGGATAAATTGCTTCACCCAGAGTGTGGTGAGACTGTGGAATTCGTTTCCACAGAAAGCAGTTGAGGCCAAAACATTGTATGTTTTCGAGAAGGAGTTAGATATAGCTCTTGGGGTGAAAGGGATCAAAGGATATGGGGGGAAAGCCGGAACAGGTTACTGAGTTGGATGATCAGCCATGATCATAATGAATGGCGCAGCAGGCTTGAAGGGCCGAATGGCCTACTCCTGTTCCTATTATCTATGTTTCTATGTAAAAGATACAATTCTAAAGGGAGTGTAGGAACAGAGAGACCTGGGGGTAAACGTGCACAAACTGTTGAAGGTGGCAGCGCAAGTTGAGAAAGTGGATAATAAGGCAGACGGGTTCCCGGGTTTTATAAATAGAGGCAGAGAGTACAAAAACAAAGAAGTTATGGTGAATCTTTATAAAACACTGGTTCATCCTCAACTGGAGTATTGTGTCCAGTACCAGGCGCTGAACTTCAGGAAGGATGTGAAGGTGTTAGAGATGGTTCGGAAAAGATTTAGGAGAATGGTTTTAGGGATGAGGGATTTCAGTTCTGTGGATAGATTGATGAAGCTGGGGTTGTTCTTATTAGAGAAGAGAAGGTTGAGAGGAGATTTAATAGAGGGGGCAAAATCATGTTGGGTCTGGATGGAGTAGATGGAGAGAAACTGTTCCCATTGGGGGAAGGGTCGAGAACCAGAGGACACAGATTTAAAGAGAATGGTAAAAGAATCAAAAGCAATATGAGGAAATACTTTGTTACACAGTGAGTTTTTTGGATCTGGAATGCACTGCCTGAGAGTGTGGTGGAGGCCGATTCAATCCTGGATTCAAACAGGAATTGGAGAATTATCTGAAGAGAACAAACTTGCAGAGTTACTGGGAAAAGGCGGTGGAATGGGACCAACTCAGTTCCTCTTGCAGAGAGCCAGCACAGAGTCAATGGGCTGAATGGTCTCCATCTGTGCAGTAACTATACTATGAATCTATGACTCTATTATCTTGTAGATGGTAAACACTGCAGCCACAATGTGCCGGTGGTGTAAAGAATGAATGTTTAAGGTGGGGACTAAGGTGCCGAGCAAGCGGATCACTTTGTCCTGGATGTTGTCGAGCGTCTTGAGTGTTGTTGGAGCTGCACCCATCCAGGCAAGTGGAGAGTATTCCATCACATTCCTGACTTGTGCCTTATAGATGCTGGACAGGCTTTGTGGAGTTGGGAGGTGAGTTACTCGCTGCAGAATTCCCAGCCTCTGACCCACTCTTGTAGCCACCTGACTGGTCCAGTTAGGTTTCTGTTCAATGGTAATCCCTAGAATGTTGATAGTGAGGGATTCAGCGATGGTAATGCCGTTGAATGTCAACAGGCGATGGTTAGATTCTCTCTTGTTGTAGATGGTCATTGCCTGGCATTTGTGTGGCACGAATGTCACTTGCCGCTTATCATGTTATCCAGGTCTTGCTGCAAGTGGACACGGACTGTCTCGGTATCTGAAGATAACGCCTGCCATTATTTGTATGTTTCAGCAAGCTGCTTTTATAATTCCTGTCCACAGCTTAAATATGGAATAAGTTTTACATTCAAACCTGAGTTTTCTCCTCCCTGCCACCCAGAAGAGACAAACTGTGAAAGACAGCTATCAGTAGTGAAATCAGCCTGATGCCTGTTCCTGATTTGCTAAACAATCATTAAGCATCCATGGGAAGATCAGACTTGGTTGTGAGTCATCAGCTCTGCCGATTTGTCGTACAGCCTGCCAGCAATCAATGAGGAGGCTCTCCAAATTAAAGAGTGGAAACCTTGGTGAGGTAGCAGCATCCCTGAATCGAACTACATTAAACATGTCACCACATTCAGGAAAAGAAAGGAGGGGAACTGCTAATAGATGGACTGCCATTGTTATACCATTGTTTTCAAAGGGAGAAAGGGATTGACTGAATAATTACAGGCCAGGCAGCCGAACCTCCGTGTTGGGAAAATTAGTGGAAAAAAATCTAACAAGAGGGTATAAATCATCATTTAAAAAACATGGATTAATCAAGGACAGTCAGCATGGATTTGTTAGGATAAGATCGTGTTTGACTAACTTGATTGAATTTTGAGCAAGTAACAAGGAAGGTCGATGAGGGTAGTGCATTTGGTTCCATCCACCTGTATCTTCGGAAGGTTTTTGACAAGGCCCTGCAAAGCATGCTGGTCAGTAAATTAAAAACTCATGTGATCCAAGGGAAAGTGGCAAGTTGGATCCAAAATTGGTTCAGTAGCAAGAAGCAAAGGGTAATGCAGACATCAAATATCACAGCATCTTTATCAATGAGACAATTTTCAGCATCTGCAGCATTTTGCTTTTATTTTAGTGGACAATTTAATCTACCAGGTGTGTCAGATTTTGACAGCAAAAGCCCTCCAGGGACCTTTTGTGTCAAAATAATTGCGGGGTGTATAAGAAAAGGAGCCAGCAATCAAACCAGCATTCAAAATTTATTAAACGGACAACAAGTTCCAATTACCACGGTTAACCCCACATTCTAATTACTAACGAGTAAGGTTCCGACCCAACAGCCACAAGTGACTGGTCTCCCTTGCCCGGCCTTGACTACAGAACCAGAAAATGGACTTGCGATAATAAAAACTAATAAAATTGTATATGATAATATAAAGCTTGAGTTGGTACCGGTAATATTGAATATCTCAGATATCCAGCTATCTGGCTGGTGCCCTGAGAAGACCCGAGAGTTGTACAAGGTATTACTGTAACAATTGCTAAGACAGGAATTTGGTAATGAGGGAATTAAGGCTCAGGGTGGGCCAATCCGTAAAACTCTACCACCAACTGCAGACAAAAATCAAAAAGCGAGAGAAAGATACGGACACAGAATTGCAGGACCAGAGTTGGGAGGAGAAGATTTGGGATTGGGGGATGAATTTGAATATCCACCCTTGGATTAGGATAATTTCTCATATGCTTGTTGGAATACAGTTAATACTGGCCATAACATGGGGCATACTAGCTTGCCGATCATACAGGCGCTATGTGCAGCGAAGGAGGATGAAAACCAGAGCAAAGGCAAGGGAGACTATTTGTCTATCTAGAAATATTATTTGAGTAACCAGTAACATATAATATTCGTGAACAGTGACATTTTCAAATCATGAGAATGTTTGTAGTACATACAGTTCGTGAATGTTAGAACAAATTCGAGAAAATTCGAGGCAAATTGATGCAGGACAGGTACCAGTTTGGATCAATGACACCCAGTTGGAATACTTAACTAGTCACACAAATGATAAAATTACCAGGTGCCAAATCAGAAAACTTAAAGTATGGAAAGATCAGGAATGTGTAAATACAGGATCTATGAGTATTGGAGTAGTGTTGGGAATACCTGTAATTCTGAGAGATAAGTTCGAGATGCAATTATACAAAGTAGAAAATATAGGGGTGATAAGGGGAAAAGATTACATAAAATACTATGATATTTTACCCTATGTTATGGAAATTGGAAAAGAGGTAATTGGAACAATATTGTCCATTGTCTGAGTGTAGTCTGGAAAACCAGGTGATCATATGCCCTCATCCTAAATATAAAACGGCAGAATCAAAATGTGGGTTTGATGCCACTGTAAATTACACCATGGAGACTAGGAAAGCATTGTCAGAGCTAACCCATGTGGCCTATATGGGAAAGGGGAGATATCGCTTAACCACCACAGCGAAGGAGTACCAGTATGGACATAAACGGACTTGTCCGGTGAGCAACAGTACATTTTGGTTCAACCCACAAATACCAACCCGAGTAGGGAAGATGGAGTTGGTAGAGATACAAAAACAAAAGACAGAAACGATAACTGTGACAGAAAGTATTAAGGAGGATTTGACAAATTACCTCCGGGACTATGAATATACTATTCAACCATTGCCCACACGCTTGGGTAAAGATAGACAGCAGCTAGAAGTCATTGCTGTCGTGTACTACAATCTGGAACAACAGTCGAAGATGCAACAAGATGAAATTGACGAGATAAATGATTCTACCTGGCAGGAGGACTTATGGAACTGGGGGTCAGACGTGCAGATACACCCCTGGTTTAGAATGATCTCCCATGTCCTGATAGTGGTTTTGGGTATCATGGTGTTACATGTGACCTACTTAATTTGACAATTTAAGAAATTAATTAGGCGATGTAAGAGGATGTATGAACACAGGTTGGACAGCTACCCGAAAAAGCAATCTGTATTCGAACTTACTCTGTCAAAGGAGGGACAATTAGTTATGCCATAGAAGGGGTAATTGTATAACCTTTTCATATATACTGAAAATGAATTAATGAATGATCAATGTACTTTATGAAATTGTATTATGTTTGTACAATCGATTATGTAACAGTGAAGCTTAAATAAGATGGTAATTGTACAAGTGTTCCACCCTTTTATATTGTAAACGAGTAACTGAAGCCCTTGCAAAACTTATGCCTTCACAGAGCTCCCGCAGGCCCCTCTTGTGACACAAGCAGGCAACGTATTGAGTGTGACCCCTCTGGGTGTTGAAGGCTGTTTTTAGACAAATAGAGACCATTAAAGGCACCTAGGTGGGATCAAGGGATTGACTTTTAAAAATGTTTTGAAGAGTCAAGAGCGGGACTGTGGGAACGAAATTTTAGAATTTTAAGAACAGAATTTTATGGGGGCATTTAAGATGAAATAAATTAATCAATCATGTACTGCTAACAAGCTAGCTTCAGTGCTGCAGGGAGGGACAGCTTATCAGAAATGACTTCATAACTTCAGGGCTGCAGAGGCAACTTGGCCTTGCAGCTAGTACAGCGAGAGAGAGAGAGAGAGAGAGAGAGACATTGTGCTTCAACAGCACTCTTCTTATCTCATCACCCAGACATGACACAATCCTAAGGAACAGTTAGTGTGAGAAACCTACCTTCCTGATTCAGCAGTTTGCTGAGCTTTTTGCTTCCATATTATACTGTTTAAATGTTATTTGAGTAAATAGATTCATATAATCCTAGTGAATATATATACATTCATATACAAGTTGATCAGTAGAGAGAAGGTTATCATAGAATGATAAAAGGAGGGAATGTGGAAGTGAGCAGAAAGGCATGGCACTATGCTTCATGGGAAATTTAGCCAAGTTAGGAATAATAGGAGCAGTTTGCTGAGCTTTGCTAGTATGACTTAATTGTTAAGAAACAGCCAGAGCAGAATGCAGCTTGCAACTAATCTAACCCACAACCATCAGTCACAAGGTATCAGCAGAACCATGACAGATGTGGGGAGTGAGACCAGAATGTTCGTTGCTGACTCCCTTGCTTCTGCTTTTTTATCTGACTCCTCTGCTCCTGCTTTTTATCTTGCCTGTGTAAAACAATATAATATTAGTAACAAGTATGTATTGAGAATGGAGTTTATTGTTAACCTCAATAACAGATGTACTGCATGTTATTGAAGTTGAATTGTACCACACTGATTGGTTAAACAAGGAGGTGTAGCATGAATCTTAATGTATAAACAGTAGTATCTGTATCACGAACGGTCACTTACTCTGGTGGACCCGACAGACTCTGTTGGAGTCAGTGCCGCTGTGTCAGAGTAAGTCCGCCGGCTAATGCGCAAATAAAGTAATTGATTTTACCTACACATCCGACTCGGTATATTTACTGAACCAGACTGAAGGCAAAAAGAACTCAGATTAACATTTGTATGGCAGGAAGGTTGTTTCCAGTGGGGTTCTGCAGTGCTCAGTACTGGCTCCCTTACTGTTTGTCGTATATATCATTGATTTAAACTTGTGTCGGGGGCCTGAAGAAGAAGTTTGTGTGTGATACAAAAATTGGCTGAGAGTGAGGAAGAAAGCTGGAGACTGTAGGAACAGTGGCAAATGAAGATCCAATCGGAGAAATGTGAGGTAATACATTCAGGAAGGACAAACAAAGCAAGTGAATACACAATAAATGGTAGGAATCTGAGAAATGTAGAAGAACAGAGGGACCTTGGAGTGTATATTCCTTGTAAATATGGACTGAAATGACGATGTAACTGACCAATTTTCGGCTGCATACCATGACTACAGTTATGCCTGTAATGATATAAGAATGTACATAAGGCATGATATATGAAGTCTAATTGGCCACTGTTGAATTTGTTAGCTTGATCTTTGTGGGAACACAAGAGTTAAGGGAGTGAAAATAGAAAAGAAAACCTGGGAAATTCACTGTGTGCTTCATTCTTAAGACAAGATATGAACAGTAAATGACGAAAGGCTTGTAATTATAAGAAGGCAGGATATGGACAATAAAAAGATCAAAAGACTGTAATTATAAGAAATGAGGGATGGGATCTGTTCTTCTGTTCTTATCACAAACATTCCAATGGTACAAATACCTATGATTATCAAAATACTGGCAGGATGAATCTCATTAAGGGTATCTTGTAATATCTTCTGGTTCCATGGTCATCATTATGGTCAGGGGAATGTGGAACCTTGAAACAGTGTGAAGGAAGCCACCTGGGTGATTGAGAAAGGGACAGACATTCACAGCATGGTTGGTAACAGAGGCCGTCTATTTTGTCCTTATCACTAGCATCTGCTAGGGACTCTGTCCATGAGAGGTAACATCCACCCCTGACCACTCACAGAGCTGACATTGCAGGGAGTAAACAATCCCTGATCACCACAGGTTCTGAACACATGTACAGAGGGGTATAAGAAAGGTGAACCTTCCTTTGTTCTTCACTGTACAGCCGGACCATAGGCTGACCTGTCAGAATTAAATCTTTTCCTCGGGTTGTCTGATCAGTGCTCCAGGTGTGAACAGAGACTAGAGGGAACAACTGGGCTGGGTAAGAGAAAAGCGTGTGTGTATCATTCTGGGAACATGTAACCCTTTATCGTCCTGTTTGAGTTAATGCAGAAAGCTGGAGGGGGATGTACAATTTCTCTGTGGTTGAATTAAAGAGATTGAAGGGCAAGGCCGGGGACTGTGTGGAAGATTCATCTTTGTGGATATCATCCAGACAACTGAATGTGTAAACCTTTGATCTCATAGGTAAAAGTAAGAAAAGCCAATAGATTGGGGAGATTCAGCTTCTGTGGGGTATTTATAAAAAGACTCAATTGAATTGAAAGATAACAATGAGGCAAATTTGGTTAAGGGACAGTTTCCTTAGGTTCCATGTGGCCATGGATCCCAGGGTTCCATGTGCAGGCTTCCATTTTCTCACGAGCCGCAGGAGCGACAGCGGGATCTTAAAATTCAGCCTGTTATAGCAGGGCACTGAGAAAAATTCATGGTAATCAAGAAGAGTCTACATGGTTTTGTGAAAGGGAAATCATATTTAACCACTTTATTGGAGTTCTTTGAAGAAGTAACATGTGCTGTGGATAAAAGCTCATGGTATAGGGGATAACATATTGACATGGATAGAAGATTAGCGAGCGAACAGGAAACAGAGATTAGGCATAAGTGGGACATTTCTGGTTGGGAAGATGTAGTGAGTGATGTCTTGTTTCATTCATTCATGGGATGTGGGTGTTGGTGCCTAGGCCACCATTTATTGCCCATCCCTAATTGCCCATTTGAAGGTGGTGGTGAGCTGCCTTCTTGAACCGATGCAGCCCATGTGAGGTAGGTCGACCCATATTGCTGTTAGGGAGGTATTTCCAGGATTTTGACCCAGCGACAGTGAAGGAACAGCAACAAAATTCCAAGTCCAGATCGTGTGTGACTTGAGGGGATGTTGCAGGAGGTGGTATTTCCATGTATTTTCTGCCCTTGTCCTTCTAGGTAGTAGAGGTTGTGGGTTTGGAAGGTGCTGTCGAAGGAGCCTTGGTGCGTTGCTGCAGTGCATCTTGTAGATGGTACACACTGCTGCCACTGTGTCGGTGGTGGAGGGAGTGAATGCTTGTAGATGGGGTGTCAGCCGAGACGGTTGCTTTTTCCTGGATAGTGTTGAGCTTCTTGAGTGTTGTTGAAGCTGCACTCATCCAGGCAAGTAGAAAGTCTTCCATCAGACTCCTGACTTGTGCCTTGTAGATTGTGGACAGGCTTTGAGGAGTCATGAGGTGGGTTACTCACCGCAGGATTCCTAGCCTCTGACCTGCTCTTGTAGCCACAGTATTTATATGGCTACTCCAGTTCAGTTTCTGGTGATACAATTGAAGGAAGGGCATTGATGAAGCAACTGAAGATGGTTGGGCCTAGGACACTATCCTGAGGAACTCCTGCAGTGATGTCCGGGAGCTGAGATGATTGACCTCTAACAATCACAACCATCTTCCTTTGCGTTAGGTATGGCTCCAACCAGTAGAGAGTTTTCCCCCTAATTCCCATTGACTCCATTTTTGCTAGGGCTCCTTGATGCCGTAATCAGTCAAATGCTGCTTTGATGTCAGGGGCAGTTACTCTCACCTCACCGCTTGAGTTCAGCTCTTTTGTCCATGTTTGAACCAAGGCTTAATGAGGTCACGGGCTGAGTGACCCTGGCGGGACCCAAACTGAGCGTCACTGAGCAGGTTATTGCGAAGCTAGTGCTGCTTGATCACACTGTCGATGACACCTTCCATCACTTTACTGATGATAGAGAGTAGATTGATGGGGCGGTAATTGTCTAGGTTGGACTTGTCCTGCTATTTGTGTATAGGACATACCTGGGCAATTTTCCACATTGCAGGGAAGATGCCAGTGTTGTAGCTGTACTGGAACAGCTTGGCTAGGGGCATGGCAAGTTCTGAAGCACAGGTCTTCAGTACTATTGCTGGAATATTGTCAGAGCCCATAGCTTTTGCAGTATCCAGTGCCTTCAGTCGTTTCTTGATATCACATGGAGTGAATCGAATTGACTGAAGTCTGGCATCTGTGATGTTGGGGAATTCAGGAGGAGGCCGAGATGATCATCAACTCGGTAATTCTGGTTGAAGATTGTTGAAAATGCTTCAGCCTTATCTTTTGCACGATTATGCTGGGCTTCCCCATCATTGAGGATGGGGATATTTGTGGAGATTCGTCCTCCAGTTAGTTGTTTAATTGTCCACCACCGTTCACAACTGGATGTGACAGGACTGCAGAGCTTAGATCTGATCCGTTGGTAATAGGATCACTTAGCTCTGTCTATCGCATGCTGCTTATGCTGTTTGGCACGCAGATAGTCCTATGCTGTAGCTTCACCAGGTTGACACCTCATTTTGAGGTCTGCCTGGTGTTGCTCCTGGCATGCCCTCCTGCACTCTTCATTGAACCAGGGTTGATCCCGCAGTTTGATGGTGTGGTAGAGTGGGGGATATGCCGGGCCATGAGGTTACAGATTGTGGTTGAGTACAATTCTGCTGCTACTGATGGTCCACAGCGCCTCATGGATGCCCAGTTTTGCATTGCTAGATCTGTTCGAAATCTATCCCATTTAGCGTGTGGGTAGTACCACGATGGAGGGCATTGTCAATGTGAAGACGGGACATTGTCTCCACAAGGACTGTGCGGTGGTCACTCTTACCAATACTATCATGCACAAATGCATCTGTGGTAGGCGATTGGTGAGGATGAAGGTGTGTGTTTTTCCCTCTTGTTGTTTCCTTCACCACTTGCCACAGATCCAGTCTAGCAGCTACGTCCTTTAGGACTCAGCCAGCTCAGTCAGTAGTGTGCTACCAGGCTACATTTGGTGATGGACATTGAAGTCCCCCACACAGAGTACATGCTGTGCCCTTGCTGTTCAAAATGGAGGAGGACTGGTTCATCAGCAGGAGGTTTCCTTGCCCATGTTTGACCTGATGCCATGCGACTGTATACCACTGTGCCGTTACCTCGACTGGGTCTGTCCTGCCGGTGGGACAGGACATACCAGGGGATGGTGATGACAGTGTCTGGGACATTGTCTGTCAGGTATCATTCTGTGAGTATGACTATGACAGGCTGCTACTTGACTAGTCTGTCAGATAGCTCTCCCACCTTTAGTACAAGCCCCCAGATGTTAAGAAGGAAGACTTTGCAGGATCGACAGGCCCGGGTTTGCTGTTGTCATTTCCACTGCCTAGGTCGATGCTGGGTCGTCCATCCTGTTTCATTCCTTATTGACTTTGTAGCGGTTAAATACAACTGAGTGGCTTGCGAGGCCATTTCAGAGAGCATTTTAAGAGTCACATTGCTGTGGGTCTGGGGTCACATGTCCGCCAGACCATGTAAGGACAGCAGATTTCCTTCCCTAAAGGACATTAGTGAAGCAGATGTGTTTTTACAACAATCGACAATGGTTTCATGCCCATCATTAGACTAACTTTTAATTCCAGATTTATTAATTGAATTCAAATTCCACCTTCTACTGTGGTGGGATTTAAACCCATGTCCCCAGAGCAATACCCTGGGTCTCTGGGTTACTTGTCCAGTGACAATACCACTGCGCCACCACCTCCCCACAGTGATCAGTACTGGGGCCTCAACTTTTTACAATTTATACAAACGACTTGGATGAAGGGACCAAAGGTCTGGTTGCGAAATTTTCTGATGACACAAAAATAGGTAGAAAAGTTAGTAGTGAAGAGGACATAAGGAGGCTACAAAGGGATATAGATAGGTTAAAGGACTGGGCAAAGATCTGGCAAATGGAGAGCAATATGGGAAAAAAATGTCCATTTTGGCAGGAAGGATAGAAAAGAAATATATTATCTAAATGGTGAGAGATTGCAGAGCTCTGAGATGCAGAGGGATCTGGGTGTCCTCGTGCATGAATCACAAAAGGTTAGTTTGCAGGATCAACAACTAATTAGCAAAGCTAATAGATTCTTAACGTTTATTGCGAGGGGAATTGAATACAAAGTTGGGAGGTTATGTTTCAGTTATACAGGGCATTGGTGAGACCACATCTGGAATACTGTGTACAGTACTGGTCTCCTTACTTAAGGAAGGATGTAAATGCATTGGAAGCAGTTCAGAGAAGGTTTACTGGACTAAAACCTTTTTTTTAATTCATTCATGAGATGTGAGCATCGCTGGCCAGGCCAGCATTTATTGCCCATCCCTAATTGCCCTTCAGAGGGTGGTGGTGAGCTACCTGGAATGGGCAGGTGATCTTATGGGGAAAGTTAGACAGGCTCGGCTTGTATCCACTGGAGTTTAGAAGAGTAAGAGATGACTTGATTGAAACATATAAGATTCTGAGGGATCTTGACAGGGTGGATGTGGAAAGGATGTTTCCTCTTGTTGGGGAATCTAGAACGAGGGGTCACTGTTTAAAAATAAGGGGTCACCCATTTAAGACAGAGATGAGGAGAATTTTCTTCTCTCAGAGGTTTGTGAGTCTTTGTAACTCTCTTCCTCAAAAGGCAGTGGAAGCAGAGACTTTAAATATTTTACATCAGAGGTCGATAGATTTTGATAAGCAAGGGGTGAAAGGTTATCGGGGCAGGCGGGAATGTGAAGTCGAGGTTACAATCAGATCAGCCATGGTCTTGTTGAATGGTGGAACAGGCTCAAGGGGTTGAGTGGTCCACTCATGTTCCTAATTCATATGTACATATATTCGTAGGTCAGTTTGTGAGTTTTGTTTTCCATTGATCGATCCTGCATGGTTATATTCACCTGTTCATCAGCTATCAGTGTCATGCACAGGGATTGATCACACAGGGAAAGACCCTATCAGTGACTCCAGTAACATCATGCCCAAGGGGAGAGTGAGGATCACTCCTGGATATAAGGGGGTCTTTTCCTTTATCTGACACTGCAGTCGAGATAGCCTGGCCAGATATTGGAAGAGGATCCTTCTTGATTGATTGATCATCAATCAGTGGGAACTTGGTGAGATTAAAGACAGACGAGGTGAGAGTCAGTGGGTATCATTGGTAACAGTGATTTCAAAGTCATATTCACTGGGATTGTCGTGCTATTTTACTGGAATTCTATGTAATCTACGTGTAATCTTTAATCATGTTCTTGAAAGCCACGCGGAGTAAAGCTAAGGGTACTTCAACAGACTCATGAGTGTTAGCATTTATCTCCTTATTGGATCAAATCCATACGACAGCTAGTGAACTGTGTACAGTTCTGGTCACCACATTACAGGAAAGATGAGATCACACCAGACAGGATACAAAAAAGATTCACAAGGATGTTGCCAGGAAAGGAGAATTTTAACAATGAGGAAAGGTTAGACAGGATGGAGTTATTTTCTTTGGAACAGAGGAGGCTGAGGGAAGGTTTAATTGAGGAGTATAAATTTGAGCAGCCCAGACAGAGTGAAGAAGAAGGACCCATTTCTGTTAGCAGAGAGGTCAATAACCAGGGGACATTGATGAAAAGTAATTGAGAAAAGGATTACAGGGGAGTTGAGGAGAATTCTTTTCACCCAGGAGGTGGTGGGAGTCTGGAACCGACTGCCTGAAAGGGTAGTCGAGGCAGAACCCCTCATTGTATTTGAAAAACACCTATATATGCAGATGTGATGCTGTTACTGACAGGGCTCCAGACCAAGAACTGGAAGGTGTATTAGACTGGATAGCTCTTTTTCAATCAGCACAGGCACAATGGGCCGAATGGTCTCCTCAGTGACAAAAATCTTTCTATGTTTCTACTTCCTGGGAGTGTTTGATGGGGACAGTGTAGAGGGAACTTGACTCTGTATTTAACCCTGTGCTGTACCCACTCAGGGAATGTTTGATGGGGACAGTGTCGAGGGAACTTTACTCTGTATTTAACCATGTGCTGTACCCACTCAGGGAATGTTTGATGGGGCAGTCTAGAGGGAGCTTTATTCTGTATCTAGCTCAAGCTTTACCTGCCCTGGGTGTGTGTGAGACAGTGTGAGTGAGAGTGAGTGTATGAGAGAGATAGCCAGTGTGTTTCTGAGAATGTGCGAGATCGGTGGATGCGAATGAGACGGAGAGAGTGAGTGTGTGTGAGACAGTGTGAGAGAGTGAGTGTGTGTGAGTGTGAGAGAGTAAGTGTGTGTGAGACAGTGTGAGAGAGTGAGTGTGTGTGAGTGTGAGAGAGTAAGTGTGTGTGAGACAGTGTGAGAGAGTGAGTGTCTTTGAGACAGTGTGAGAGACTGAGTGAGTGTGAGACAGTGTGAGAGAGTGAGTGTGAGACAGTGTGAGAGAGTGAGTGTGTGTGAGTGTGAGAGAGTGAGTGTGTGTGTGACAGTGTGAGACAGTGAGTGTGTGAGACAGTGTGAGAGAGTGAGTGTGTGTGAGACAGTGTGAGAGTGAGTGCGTGTGAGACAGTGTGAGAGAGTGAGTGTGTGTGAGACAGTGTGAGAGTGAGTGTGTGTGAGACAGTGTGAGAGAGACTATTGATAAAGATTGTGAGAGAGAGATAGTCTAATAGAGAGAGTATGTCATACAGCTCCTAAACCATAGCCCAGCTCAGTCTGACCACCCTATTGACTCGGGAAGCTGCAAATGAAATACTGCACTAAATAGCTGAAGTCACTGTTTACAGAGGAGCTCAGACTGAATGCAACAAAATAGTGGATCAGTCCTGAAAGAAATTAGAATAAATTTTAATCTAAAATAGAGCCATGTACTAAACACAGGAGCTGTGTCCTAAACACAGTGTCTGCTCTCACTGCTGGGAGCATTTTCAGATCCCCAATGATTTCTGGTGTCATTCAGTTAATGGAAGTCTGTGGATAAATATTACATTCATGGACTGGAAACACTGGGTCCCACCTCTCGTCTGCTCTCAGTTGTTTTGTTTATTTATTAATTGAATAATTGATATAACCGGATATTTCACCGCACTCTTTACCTGCTCTCTGAACTTGGACTGAGTAGCTCCATAAATAAATGTGTTTGTGCAGCAACTTAAATTAAGCAGCACAGTTCCAACATGTCCAAAGTAATATACAAAATCTCTGGAATTGTTGGGATCACTTCCTGCGATGTTATAATATAAGAAATATAGAACATATACTGACCACAGAAGTATGAAGTTGGTGGATATAGTGAAGAGTAAAATCATAGACTTCCTTCTGCTCTCCATCTCTGGGTCACTGCGATTCTCTCCCTTGTTCTGACCCCTCAGTCCCTTACGGACTCGACTGGCCACTAAAATGTGTCTGACTGTTAGAGCGTTGAGCAACAGAATTAAAGCAAATGGGAGCAATGGAGTTAAAACTGTATGAAACCATTTAAATCCCACCCATCTGGGATCAGTATAATAGATTGGCTTTATAATACAGAGATAAGGTACATTGTCGATTCTCCCATAAGATTCATATCTAAAGTAGAAGGGGATGTTTCTTGAACAGAGCAGAATGCAGGTTGTTGCTAGAACCACAGCCGCAGTTTTCTCGGTGCAATATTTAGTTTTTAGCTTCTGGCAACAAATGGCCACAAATCGATCAAAGGTGAAGGTGACGGTGAACCAGACAGAACACTCTGTAGCTGCACAACTCAGGACATAGATAATACTACACACAGGGGTGATGTGCAGAAAACACAATGGGAAATAATAAGAACGGATCTGTCTCAGTATGACCTCAGTGATAATGACCAGTAGATCTGCCGTTGCCATGGCCACCAGGTAGCGAGTGGTGCAGGTGGAGAGTCCACAGTATCCACGGGACAGGATCACAATCGTCACTAAATTAACTGTAAGGGAAAAGAGACTGGAAATTACTGATCAAATATTCTCCATGTCTGAGAAGAGATAATAAGTATTTGAGTAAAAATAAAATAATGAGACTGTGATAATGTTGAAAACACTCAGCAGGTCAGGCAGTATCAGTGGAGAGAGAAACAGAGTTAATGTTTTAGGCTGACAGTCTTTGAGCAGAACTGGAAGATATTAGAGATTAACAGTTTTCAAGCAATGATGGAACCAGTGAAAAGTGAGCTGGAGGGAGAGGAAAGAACAAAGGGGAAGGTCTGTAATCGGATGGAGGGCAGGAGGGATTCAATGACAAAAGGGATGATGGTGTAAGGAGAAAGGGGCAATTAAAGAAACAGAAGATGGGTCCAGAGGAGGTGTAAATGGTTCCAGCAGAATAACAGAGGGAGAGGGAAGCATGGAAAATCTTTCCAAGAGCAGGAGGCTCCAGTGGTCTGGGAATATGGCGGAGAATGGTGGGTGTGTAGTGTAGTGTTTGATTGATCTGGGTTTGATTGTATTAGTCTTTCCAATTATCTGTGTTCACAGTGTTTGAGTGCTTAAGCCTCTGGATGGAGCTGAAGAGTTGAATTTGAAAGCAAAAGAGAAAGATCAGAATGTACTGCAGAAAAACACAGACTGTTCTAAAGAAGAGATTGTACTAAGATCGAGAGTGAACCACAATTTAAAGTTGGAGATTAGGTTTGAATCAAATATCCAAATTGCAACCACAAACCTGCTTCATCAATATCAGGTCCAAAGTAGATTAAACGTTTGTTCAGTACCAATGCTTACCTGTTGTCTGACAACAGCAAGTGGAATGTGAGATGTTTGATAAAGAGCAGACCAGGATATTCTGAGGATATTGGTTATGAGGATACATTTCCTTTTCCTATGAGTGATATTGATCATTCGCTTCATCAAGCTGATCAAACAGATCCATAACCTTAAATTCATAAATGTAATTGCAGAGCGAAGAGACTTTCCTAACTCAAAGACTATTTCTGTACTTAGAGAAAACAGACAAGTCGAACACTAAGAAATAACTTGATGTATTTATGTTTGATGTTTAGAATACTTTAATTCAAAAATAATATCTTCAGTCTGAAGGGGGAAAATGTAATGTTTGATTGAAATGAGTTTGATTCTATTAGCCTGTCCACTTATCTGTGTTCATTGTGTTTGATTGCTTAAGGCAATGGGTAGAGCTGAAGAGTTGAAACTGAAACCAAAGGAACAAGACTAAAATGTTCTGAAGAAAAACACAGACTGTTATGAAAAAGACATTGCACTGAGATCTAGTCAAAGCTGAGATAGTTTAATCTGCTCTAAATAAACTAGCTGGTGATTTAATACAAGTGTGATATCTGCATTGCTTTGAGATAAATCAGAGATACAAAATATATCCAGCAACCCGGCATGTACAGAACAGGTAGACCCAGACATCGGAACCAGCTGATTGGCCATGTCATTGGGCGGGGCTGGGGGGTCCGACCCGGCAATTTAAATGAGCTGCTACACTGATTAACGTGGCAGCTCTGCAATGTGCTACTACATGAAGTAAATGAGGTGAATAACATTTAAGGGGAAGCTAGATAGGTATGTGAGGCAGAAAGGAATAGTAGGACATGCTGATGGGGTTCGATGAGCTGGGACAGCGAGAGATTTGTGTGGAGCATAAAGACAAACATTAACCAGTTGGACTGAATGGCAAGTTTCTGTTCTGTAACTTTTATGCAGCGCACGATTTATTTCATTTGTCTTGCTCGGCCCCCACCTGCCAAGAATGAGGCACATTCATTTTGTGAACATTTAATTTGAAACTGTTACTGGAGTGAAGAAAGGACTTGTTAAACAGATCAGCCGTGGCTGGAAAAGACATTTGCATATTAACAGACAGTGATTGGAAGGACAAAGGACCATTCCCAAACACATGTCTTCAGATGAAGGGTCACTGACCTGAAACGTTAACTCGACTTCTCTCTCCTCAGATGCTGCCAGACCTGCTGAGTATTTCCAGTGTTTCTTGCTTTTATTATTATTAATTCTTTACTGCTGTTATTAACTGCCCCTGGACTCATGTCTATATTGTGGAACCCTGAAATGTGTGTTCCTCAGTAAAACGTGTCTCTCCTCGCAGTGACACATCTCACTGAGCTAAGGGCAGAGCTCACTGCAGCTGACATGTGTAGAGACTGTGAATCAGAGATAAAAACTGGATCATCAAACCTGAATCAGTTTGCAGAAGTGAACGATTAAATAACCACAGCCCAAAATTCATCCTGTGTAACAGCAAGATAATAAAATTCAGCACTCAGGACTCACAGATTCTCAGGACCGTGTTGGGGTAGGAGATTAATTAGCACCAGAAGGTGTTCACAATAACTCTATGTAGCGTAAGGAGATCATTATACAGAGGATTTGAATACTGTAGCAGTGTGGTCCTGCTGTTTAACTGTCAGTAAATTGTTAGTATCTGTTTCTGTTGGTGCAGTTCAATAGCAAACAGAGCAATATCAATACATTTCACTTCATAAAATTATTACCAAACATCTGCAACCAATAAAACTCTCCCTCTTCACCATTGATTACAATTGTAAAACATGAAGTCAGCTCCATGGAAGGTGGAGATTAGTGTCCTAAAATAATGATTTCAAGTAGAACCTGATTGTTCCACTCAGTACAATTCTACAGTGACAGATTCTCCCAGTTATACATGGTCACTGGGATCAGGTGTTCCACTCCGGTTAGTGACCCACACTCAGTACAATTCTGCAGTGACAGATACTCCCAGTTATACATGGTCACTGGGATCAGGTGTTCCACTCCGGTTAGTGACCCACACTCAGTACAATTCTGCAGTGACAGATACTCCCAGTTATACATGGTCACTGGGATCAGGTGTTCCACTCCGGTTAGTGACCCACACTCAGTACAATTCTACAGTGACAGATACTCCCAGTTATACATGGTCACTGGGATCAGGTGTTCCACTCCGGTTAGTGACCCACACTCAGTACAATTCTACAGTGACAGATACTCCCAGTTATACATGGTCACTGGGATCAGGTGTTCCACTCCGGTTAGTGACCCACACTCAGTATAATTCTACAGTGACAGATTCTCCCAGTAATACATGGTCACTGGGATCAGGTGTTCCACTTCAGTTCGTGGCCCACACTCAGTACAATTCTACAGTGACAGATACTCCCAGTTATACATGGTCACTGGGATCAGGTGTTCCACTCCGGTTAGTGACCCACACTCAGTACAATTCTACAGTGACAGATACTCCCAGTTATACATGGTCACTGGGATCAGGTGTTCCACTCCGGTTGGTGACCCACACTCAGTACAATTCTACAGTGACAGATACTCCCACTAACACCTTCCTTCAGACAGTTACTTGCACTGAGTTCTGATTTAGCAGTATACAATATTCCACTAAAGGCAGTAACTGGATAATTTAGAAAGTCTGTGAGTTACAAACAGAGATTAATTTTCAGTTGAGGTAATGGAATAAAACCACAGAGATAATTCAGTTCATTTAACTTAAGGAAATGATATCACTGATCTGGTCTCTGTGTAACAGTGAGCAATAGATCAGCCATGTAACATTATCAGTCACAGACCAAAAAAAATAGAGACACAAATTAACACAATCTCACTGGTTAGAGTCACTTACCAGGAACACCAATTACTGCAAGGATCAGGTAATATATCTTAACGACACTCCCAAATGTTTCGTACATTTTCTGTGAAGTGATCTGTCCCTTCGTACTGCAGACAATCTCTCTCTGTATTAAACTCTGAGTCAGTACGTTCCCTGATCCTTTAATTTATACCCTGTGGAATCTCCCTGGGGGATATTGAGGTTGCAATACTGTTCAAATTGTTTTCTTGAATTTGAACAAACCGATTTCAACATCGAGTTCAGTTTGTGTTGTGATCGAATATATTTAGTGCTGAGATTTATTTGGAAAACTCCAAAGACTGAACAATTCTGATTACATTAATTAACTAATGAAAATTAGAAACTCTATTCTCCCAGCAATGAGTTTGTTCTCTCAAACACCATCAGTCCCATCTCCAGATCTCACATTGTTTCAGTGACTGTGACCATTGTGATATTAAATTCCAACTGTTCGAGTGTCTCTCTCAGGTCTGTTCCACTGCACTCTGGGATGTGGCCACCCTCTTTAACTGTGGACAATCAGTTAAGTGATTAAAGTGGGTTATTTGTGACAATACATTGCAGAATTCAACTCATCCAGAGTCTGAAACTAATTCAACTACACAAACTGATACAACAACTCAATCTAATACAGCACCTCAAAATAATACAATGCTTTAATCCAAAAGTCGAAGAGATTTAGTAGTTGGCAGGAAAAAAGACAGAGGTGCAAGGGGAGAGTCAACTGTGCAACAGCCCCGACAACCAATTTTATCTGCAGCACCTGTGGAAGAGCCTGTCACTCTAGAATTGGCCTTTATAGCCACTCCAGGCACTGCTTCACAAACCACTGACCACCTCCAGGCGCCTATCCATTGTCTCTCGAGATAAGGAGGCCCAAAAGAAGAAGAAGAAGAATCCAAAAGAGCACTTCATTCTTTTAATTCTGTTGGTGGGATATTGGGCATTGCTGCTCGGTCAGCATTTATTGCCCGTCCCTAATTTCCCTTGAGAAGATGCTGATGAGTCACCTTCTTGAACTGCTGTTACCATGTGGTGTAGATTACACCCACAATGCTGTGAGGGAGGGAGTTCCAGGTTTTTGACCCAGCAACAGTGAAGGAACGACGATATAGTTCCAAGTCAGGATGATGGGTGACTTGCAGAGGAACTTGCAGGTGGTGGTGTTCCCATGTGTCTGCTGTCCTTGTCCTTCTAGGTGGTAGAGGTCATGGGTTTGGAAGATGGTACACCCTGTTGCCGCTGTGCGTTGGTGATGAAGGGAGTGAATGTTAAAGTGGTGGATGGGGTGCCAATCAAGTGGGTTGCATTGTCCTGGATGGTGTCGAGCTTCTTGAGTATTGTTGGAGCTGCACCCATCCAGGAAACTGGAGAGCATTCAATCACACCCCTGATTTATGCTTTGTAAATGGTGGACAGGCTTTGGGAGTTGGGAGGTAAGTTACTCGCTACAGAATGTCCTGCTTCTGACCTGCACTGAGAGTCACACTATTTAGGTGGCTGATGCAGTTACGTTTCTGATCAATGTTAACCTCCAGGATGTTAATGGTGGAAGATTCAGCAATGTTAATGCCATTGAATGTCATATGAAGATATGAACATGCAAATTAGGAGCAGGAGTAGGCCACTTGGCTCCTCGGGCCTGCTCCACCAGTCAATAAGATCAGGGCTGCTCTGATTGTAACGTCAGTTCCACATTCCCGCCTAAGGGGTAAAAGGTAAAAGGGATTTTGATTTACACCTGTTTCTTAAGAGTAGAAGGAATAATAAAAATAAATAAGTTTGTCACATTATGGTAGGATGTTTTCGGTACAGTGAGGTGTCCCAAAGTCAAATAGTCAGATGCCACTCGACGTCTCTCCAGGCGAGGTTGATGAACAGTCTTTGATGGGTAGGTGTTCAAGGCAATTTGACTGCAGGACTAGCAGGTGTCACACAGGTCTTTCAGCAGGGGTGTAGCAAATGGTCTGCTCAGGACTCACAGCTTTCAAATGCAGGATTTCTTTTCAACACCTCCCAACTCCCAAAGCCTGTCCACCATCTACAAAGCATAAATCAGGGGTGTGATTGAATGCTCTCTAGTTGCCTGGATGGGTGCATCTCCAACAATACTCAAGCCTCATTTACAGAGGGGGGTCTTTTTCCCCAGTCTCCAGGCAGGTCAGGTCTAAGTTTCAAATGCCTGCTCTTTGTCCAATTCACTGGTTTTTAAAAGTCCAGAGAGAAAGCAAAAAGCCTTCCTGAGCTGATCACGTGACCAGACAGCGAGTCTCCACTGTCATTCAAAGTGTTGCTTTGAGGAGGTCAAACCCTTGGCTGGCTTCCTTGTAACCCTTTGCTTTCCTATTATTGCAAACAAAGTCAACATCCAAAAATTCCAGCTATTTGCAGGTCCAAGACCATTGGAAATCCTTTTTTTTTCAGTTTATAAAACACACACAGAATTTTAAGATTTTGGTGCAAAAATACAACTTCTTGGAACAAGTGTCTGTGGTGTCTAGTGTTTTCTATATAACCCTTTGGGAATTTCATGCTCCTCTCCACCTATCTTCATTACACCA
This sequence comes from Heterodontus francisci, assembly GCF_036365525.1. Taxonomy (NCBI): domain Eukaryota; kingdom Metazoa; phylum Chordata; class Chondrichthyes; order Heterodontiformes; family Heterodontidae; genus Heterodontus; species Heterodontus francisci. Next base: position 56,042,268 of record NC_090406.1, on the reverse strand, counting down.
GTAATGACCCTGACATTAGAAACTGCTTCTCTGTCCCTTTTGAGAGAGAGAGGAAAGCAGCTTCTCTGTGGCTCTGTTTCATACAATGACTACTGTTTCTATAAGAATTGTGTATCACCCTGAGAATTATCATTTATTAAAGGGTTCCATTTCTTACACATTGGATTCAGCCTTACCTAAATCTAGAATCATAGCAGCTGTTTTACATTTCTTTCTTTCAAACACTATGTTGATCTCAATCATATTATGATTGCTATTAGATAAATGTTCACAGAGCATTAGACTGCTGACGAAACCTGGTGGCACAGTGGCGCAGTGGTTAGCACTGCAGCCTCACAGCTCCAAGGACCCGGGTTCGATTCAGGGTACTGCCTGTGTGGAGTTTGCAAGTTCTCCCTGTGTCTGCGTGGGTTTTCTCCGGGTGCTCCGGTTTCCTCCCACATGCCAAAGACTTGCAGGTTGGTAGGTAAATTGGCCATTATAAATTGTCACTAGTATAGGTAGGTGGTAGGGAAATATAGGGACAGGTGGGGATGTTTGGTAGGAATATGGGATTAGTGTAGGATTAGTCTCAATGGGTGGTTGATGTGTCGGCACAGACTCGGTGGGCCGAAGGGCCTGTTTCAGTGCTGTATCTCTAATCTAATCTAATTACTCACTACTAAATCTAACATGTACTGCCCCCCTGTTGGTTCCAGGATGTATTGTTGCAGAAAATTATCTCGGAAATACTGAAGAAATTCACTATCTTTCTGACATGTGCTAGTCTGTTTATTCCAATAAAATGAAAGTTAAAATCCTCCATTAAAACCACTCTACCTTTGTTACATGCTTGTCTAATTTCTGCATTTACAAGCTACCACTCCACAGATACTTCCAGGGATCTATATTCAACTCCCGCTAGTCTTAAATCATTTTCTCCTTCTTAATTGTACTCATAAAGTCTCCACCACACGATGGCCAAATCTAAAGCCCCCTGGATGTCAAGGAGCGGACAGGGTAAGATAGGGTAGACAAGGAAAGCTTTTGTCTGACACCGAGAACTCAATACTACAGAAAACCGAGAGGAGTATAGAAAGTGGACGGGTGAAATCAAAAAGGAAATTAGGAAAGCAAAAAGATGGCATGAAAGAATATTAGCAAGCAAAATCAAGGAGAACCCAAAAATGTTTTATCAAAACATTAAGAGTGGGAGGATAACTAAGGAAAGAGTAGGGCCCATAAAAGACCGGAAAGGTAACCAATATGTACGGATGGAAGATGTTGGAGTACGTTCTGACTGTATTCACAAAAGAGGGGATGATGCAGGTATTGTAGTTGAGGAAGAGGGGGGTGAAGTATTGGATCTGATAAACATAGGGAGACAGGAAGTATCAATGGGATTAGCATCTTTGAAATTGGATAAATCACCAGGGCCAGAGGGAATGTACCACAGGCAGTTAAAAGAAGCCAGGGAGGAAATAGTGGAAGGTCTGACCATCATTTTCCAATCCTCACTGGATACAAGTGTGGTGCTGGAGGACTGGAGGATTGCTAACCTTGTATCACTGTTTAAAAAGGGAGTGAGGAATAGACCGAATAATTACAGGGCAGTCAGTCTAACCTTGTTGTGGGCAAATTACTGGAATCAATTCTGAGAGACAGGATAAACTGTCACTTAGAAAGGCACAGATTAATCAAGGATAGTCAACATGGATTTGTTAAGGGAAAATCGTGTCCAACGAACTTGATTTTTTTCAAGAAGTAGCAAGGAGGATTGATGAGGGTAGTGCAGTTGATATGGTCTATTTAAATGTTAGCAAGGCTTTTGACAAGGTCCCATATGGAAGACTTGTTAAAAAAATAAAAGCCATGGGATTCAGGGAATGTACCAAGGTGGCTCAGTGACAGGAAACAAAGGGTAATTGTTGATGGAAGTTTTTGCGACTGGAGGGCTATTTCCAGTGACGTTCCTCAGGGCTCAGTACTAGGTCCCCCGCTGTTTGTGGTATATAATAACGATTTGGATGTAAATGTAAGAGGAATGATCAAGAAGTTTGCAGTCGCCACAAAAAATGGCCACATGGAAGATAGTGAGGAGGATAGCAATAGACAGCAGGAAAATAGACTGGTCAGGTGGGCAGAAAAAGTAGTAAATGGATTTCACCAGGAGAAGTGTGAGGTGATGATTTGGGGAGGTCAAACAAGGGAAAGGAATACACAATAAATGGGAGAATACGGAGAGGTGTTGTGGGATCTCAGTTGTAGGATCTCATTAGTTGCACACAAAGTCCGACTGTAGCTTTAAGAAACTTTATTGCAGTACGAAATGGTTGCATCACCAGATCAGCAAAGTGAACAACAACACCTGCGCTCTCCTCTCTTCTTCCTGCGCAGGGAAATCAAGCCTTTCTTATAGTTCTTCATACAAATCAGTGACACCCCCTTTATATTTCCAATTGGTTTACAAACTTTGCAGTTTCTTGGTGTCAGGGCCTGATTGGGGTACTGCCTTGTCACCTTCTTACTCCAGCAGTTTCTCATCCCCCTATCTCCTTGCACCGTTAGGCTGATTGTTATACAATAGGCTACTATTAAGCAGTCTGCAGCTGTCCTGTTAGTTTCTGCTTGTTTGCTTCCACTGATAAGCTGTCTCTGCAGCACTGAAGTTACTTTATTATTTCTGATAAGCTGTCTCTGCAGTTCCGAGGTTAGTTTGTTAGTATTCTATAATTAATTGATTAGTTCACATTAAATGTCCCCATTGTTCTGTCCCCACAGGTGAAGAGGAAGTGAGGACCTTGGGGGAGTAAATGTCTACAGATCCCTGAAAGTAGCAGGACAGGTCAATAAGGTGGTTAAGAAGGCATTTGGAATCCTTTTCTTTATTAGCCGAGGTATCGAATATAAGAACAGGGAGGTTATGCTGCAACTGTATCAAACATTAGTTAGGCCACGACTTGAGTACTGTGTGTTGTTCTGGTTACCTAATTACACATAGAATGTAATTGCACTGGAGAGGGTACAGAGATTTACAAAGATGTTGCCAGGACTGGAAAAATGCAGCTATGATGAAAGGTTGGATAGGCTGGGCTTGTTCTCCTTGGAACAGAGGAGGCTGAGAGGAGATTTGTTTGAGATGCAAAATATTGTGTGGGGCCTGGGTAGAGAGGATGGGAAGGGCCTATTTACCTTAGCAGAGGGGTCAGTGACTAGAATAGATTTAAAGTGAATAGTAGAATGATTAGAGGGGAGATGAGAAAAAATTGTTTTCACCCAGAGAGTGGTGGAGGTCTGGAACTCACTGCCAAAAATCCTCAACTCATTTGAAAGTTGGCTGGATATGCACCTCAAGTGCCGGAACCTGCCAGGCTATGGACCAAATGCTGCAAAGTGAGATTAGGCTTAGTGAGTCTTTTTTGGTCGGCTCAGACACGATGGGCCAAGTTGCCACTTTCTGTGCCATAAATGTTCTATGATTCTATGACTACCTGTTTACCTTTCGATATGTTCTCTTTCATCATTGAACTGATTTCATCATTAATCATGAAGGCTACTGCTCCCATTCTACCATTTCCCTCGTTTTTCCTGCCGATGTTACATCCTGGTATATTTAGCTCCCAGTCCTCACCATCATGCAGCCATGTCTCAGAATTCCCTACATTCTGGAAAGGTCCCAGCCGACTGGGAAACTACAAATCTAACACCTCTATTCAAGAAAGGAGTGAGGCAGAAAGCAGGAAACTGTAAGCCAGTTAGCCTAACATCTGTCATTGGGAAAATGTTAAATTCCTGCAATAAGGAAGTAGTAGCAGGACATTTAGGAAATCCTGATAAAATCAGGCAGAGTCAACATGGTTTTGTGAAAAGAAAATCGTGTTTGATAAATTTATTGGAGTTCTTTGTGTCTGTAACAAGCAGGGTGAATAAAGGGGAACTGGTAGATGTAGTATATTTGGATTTCCAAAATGCATTCGATAAGGTGCCACATAAAAGGTTACCACACAAAATAAGAGCTTATGGTGCTGGGGGTGTTATATTAGCAAGGATAGAGAACTGGCTAACTAACAGGAAATAGACAATTGGAATAATTGGGGCATTTTCAGGTTGGCAAACTGTAGCTAGTGGAGAGCCACAGGGATCAGTGCTGGGGCCTCAACTATTTATGATCTATATTAATGGCTTGGATGAAGGAACTGAGTGTATTCTAGCCAAATTTGCTGATGATCCAAAGATAGGTAGGAAACCAGTTGTGAGGAAGGCACAAAGAGTCTGCAAAGGGATATAGATAGGTTAAGTGAGTGGGCAAAAAAATTGGCAGAAGGTGAATAATGTGTGAATATATGAGCTTGTCCACTTTGGTAGGACAAATAGAAAAACAGAATATTATTTACGTGGGGAGAGACTACAGAATACTGTCGTGCAAGGGATCTGGGTGTCCTTGTACATGAAACACAAAATGTTAGCTTGCAGGTATAGCAAGTAATTCGGAAGGCAAACAGAATGTTGGCCGTTATTACAAGGGGGATGAAGTCCAAAAGTAGAGAAGTCTTGCTACAACTGTACAGGGATCTGGTGAGACTGTATCTAGAGTACTGCATACAGTTTCGGTCTCCTTACTTAAGGAGGGATACACTTACATTGGAAACAATTCAGAGAAGATTCACGCTGCTGATTCCTGGGATGAAGGATTGTCTTATAAGGAAAGATTGAGCAGGTTGGGCCTATACTCAATGGAGTTTAGAAGATTGGGAGATGATATTATTGAAACATGTAAGATTCCGAGGGGGCTCGTCAGGGTGGATGATGAGAAGATGTTTACCCTCGTCTAGAACCAGGTGACACAGTTTCCAAAATTATTGGTCACCCATTCAAGACAGAAATGAAGAGGAATTTCTTCTCTCAGAGGGTCGTTAATCTTTGGAATTCTCTTCCCCATCGAGCAGTGGAGGTTGAGTCATTAAATATATTCAAGGCTGAGAGAGACAGAGTTTTGAACTATCGGGGAGTCAAAGGTTATGGGGAACAGTCAGAAAAGTGGAGTTGAGGTTCGATTGGCCTACTCCTGCTCCTATTTCTTATATTCTTATGTTTTTACACAATAAAGTTACAGTTAATTGTTAAATTGGGCTTGATAACCATTACACAGAGTCGTAAAGGTACAGTTAATTGTTCAATTGGGCTTGATAACCATTACACAGAGTCATAAAGTTACAGTTAATTGTTCAATTGGGCTTGATAACCATTACACAGAGTCGGAAAGTTACAGTTAATTGTTCAATTGGGCTTGATAACCATTACACAGAGTCATAAAGTTACAGTTAATTGTTCAATTGGGCTTGATAACCATTACACAGAGTCATAAAGTTACAGTTAATTGTTCAATTGGGCTTGATAACCATTACACAGAGTCGGAAAGTTACAGTTAATTGTTCAATTGGGCTTGATAACCATTACACAGAGTCATAAAGTTACAGTTAATTGTTCAATTGGGCTTGATAACCATTACACAGAGCAGTAAAGTTACAGTTAATTGTTCAATTGGGCTTGATAACCATTACACAGAGTCATAAAGTTACAGTTAATTGTTCAATTGGGCTTGATAACCATTACACAGAGCAGTAAAGTTACAGTTAATTGTTCAATTGGGCTTGATAACCATTACACAGAGCAGTAAAGTTACAGTTAATTGTTCAATTGGGCTTGATAACCATTACACAGAGTCGTAAAGTTACAGTTAATTGTTCAATTGGGCTTGATAACCATTACACAGAGTCGTAAAGTTACAGTTAATTGTTCAATTGGGCTTGATAACCATTACACAGAGTCATAAAGTTACAGTTAATTGTTCAATTGGGCTTGATAACCATTACACAGAGTCGGAAAGTTACAGTTAATTGTTCAATTGGGCTTGATAACCATTACACAGAGTCATAAAGTTACAGTTAATTGTTCAATTGGGCTTGATAACCATTACACAGAGCAGTAAAGTTACAGTTAATTGTTCAATTGGGCTTGATAACCATTACACAGAGTCATAAAGTTACAGTTAATTGTTCAATTGGGCTTGATAACCATTACACAGAGTCGTAAAGTTACAGTTAATTGTTCAATTGGGCTTGATAACCATTACACAGAGCAGTAAAGTTACAGTTAATTGTTCAATTGGGCTTGATAACCATTACACAGAGTCGGAAAGTTACAGTTAATTGTTCAATTAGGCTTGATAACCATTACACAGAGCAGTAAAGTTACAGTTAATTGTTCAATTGGGCTTGATAACCATTACACAGAGTCATAAAGTTACAGTTAATTGTTCAATTGGGCTTGATAACCATTACACAGAGTCGGAAAGTTACAGTTAATTGTTCAATTGGGCTTGATAACCATTACACAGAGTCATAAAGTTACAGTTAATTGTTCAATTGGGCTTGATAACCATTACACAGAGTCATAAAGTTACAGTTAATTGTTCAATTGGGCTTGATAACCATTACACAGAGTCGGAAAGTTACAGTTAATTGTTCAATTGGGCTTGATAACCATTACACAGAGTCATAAAGTTACAGTTAATTGTTCAATTGGGCTTGATAACCATTACACCGAGTCGTAAAGTTACAGTTAATTGTTCAATTGGGCTTGATAACCATTACACAGAGCAGTAAAGTTACAGTTAATTGTTCAATTGGGCTTGATAACCATTACACAGAGCAGTAAAGTTACAGTTACTTGTTCAATTGGGCTTGATAACCATTACACAGAGCAGTAAAGTTACAGTTACTTGTTCAATTGGGCTTGATAACCATTACACAGAGTCATAAAGTTACAGTTAATTGTTCAATTGGGCTTGATAACCATTACACAGAGCAGTAAAGTTACAGTTAATTGTTCAATTGGGCTTGATAACCATTACACAGAGTCGTAAAGTTACAGTTAATTGTTCAATTGGGCTTGATAACCATTGCACAGAGCAGTAAAGTTACAGTTAATTGTTCAATTGGGCTTGATAACCATTACACAGAGCAGTAAAGTTACAGTTAATTGTTCAATTGGGCTTGATAACCATTACACAGAGCAGTAAAGTTACAGTTAATTGTTCAATTGGGCTTGATAACCATTACACAGAGCAGTAAAGTTACAGTTAATTGTTCAATTGGGCTTGGTAACCATTACACAGAGCAGTAAAGTTACAGTTAATTGTTCAATTGGGCTTGATAACCATTACACAGAGTCATAAAGTTACAGTTAATTGTTCAATTGGGCTTGATAACCATTACACAGAGCAGTAAAGTTACAGTTAATTGTTCAATTGGGCTTGATAACCATTACACAGAGTCATAAAGTTACAGTTAATTGTTCAATTGGGCTTGATAACCATTACACAGAGTCGTAAAGTTACAGTTAATTGTTCAATTGGGCTTGATAACCATTACACAGAGCAGTAAAGTTACAGTTAATTGTTCAATTGGGCTTGATAACCATTACACAGAGCAGTAAAGTTACAGTTAATTGTTCAATTGGGCTTGATAACCATTACACAGAGTCGTAAAGTTACAGTTAATTGTTCAATTGGGCTTGATAACCATTACACAGAGCAGTAAAGTTACAGTTAATTGTTCAATTGGGCTTGATAACCATTACACAGAGCAGTAAAGTTACAGTTAATTGTTCAATTGGGCTTGATAACCATTACACAGAGTCGTAAAGTTACAGTTAATTGTTCAATTGGGCTTGATAACCATTACACAGAGCAGTAAAGTTACAGTTAATTGTTCAATTGGGCTTGATAACCATTACACAGAGCAGTAAAGTTACAGTTAATTGTTCAATTGGGCTTGATAACCATTACACAGAGCAGTAAAGTTACAGTTAATTGTTCAATTGGGCTTGATAACCATTACACAGAGTCGGAAAGTTACAGTTAATTGTTCAATTGGGCTTGATAACCATTACACAGAGTCGTAAAGTTACAGTTAATTGTTCAATTGGGCTTGATAACCATTACACAGAGTCGGAAAGTTACAGTTAATTGTTAAATTGGGCTTGATAACCATTACACAGAGTCGGAAAGTTACAGTTAATTGTTCAATTGGGCTTGATAACCATTGCACAGAGCAGTAAAGTTACAGTTAATTGTTCAATTGGGCTTGATAACCATTACACAGAGCAGTAAGGTTACAGTTAATTGTTCAATTGGGCTTGATAACCATTACACAGAGTCGTAAACCTACAGTTAATTGTTCAATTGGGCTTGATAACCATTACACAGAGTCGTAAAGTTACAGTTAATTGTTGAATTGGGCTTGATAACCATTACACAGAGTCAGAAAGTTACAGTTAATTGTTCAATTCACATAATATCCAATTCACAGGTGTAAGAATCTCCACTTAATTGTTATAATTCCTTTGATAATTATACACTGAGTCTAATGTTGTTATATTGGCCTTGATAACTAATACACAAGTTATATTGTTACGGCAAATTGTTCTATTGAACTTGAAAACTATACAAAGGAAATCTGCTGTCCCTACCTGGTCTGGCTGGAAAGGACATTTGCATTTTAACTGACAGGATTTGGAAGGACAAAAGAGCCATTCCCTGACACATTCAACCCACAATGGACTTTTGATCACCAGATATTGAAGGTGGGGGAGCTCACATTCCAGGTTGACTGCTACGATTGCCGAATGCACAAATGGGCATGGTCAAACCAGTTGGTCACATGACAAATTTGCTGGGCAACCTGAGTTTTTTGAATTTCTACAAACAGTTTGGGCAGAAAGCTGTTTGCTCCAGGACTGAGAAGATCTCTCCTGTCTGCTCCCATCTCTTTCTCACAAGCCTCCGAATCCACTGAAAACACATGAACCCGAACAAGGTTTAAGAAGAATACAGGGCCCACTGAAAAGCAAGATCTATCTACAATCAAAGGCTCTACAGTGAGCTCGAAGATCCAAAACACAAAAAAACCTCCTCAGATATTGCCTCAAACTTTTCCACTTTAATTCTTCTGTTTTCTTTCTGTCTCTATTTGCATGTGTGCATCACGTGTGCATGCTCGCGCAGGCGCATTGTGTATCCATAGACATCAACCAGATTAAAGTTTAAGTTTAAGTTTAATAAATTTCAACTTTCCTTCTTTAAAGTTAAGAAAGGCTGTTTGTGCTGATTTCTTTGTCTTCTAACTGGAAAGCGGTGGACAAGGATTCACCAAGGGGGGACTAAAAACACTGTGTGTTTAAAATTAAACTCTGTTATGGTAAGACCAGGTGAAGGCTGAGAGGGACCCCCAGACACCTTTCTCACCTGGTCAAAGCAACCAAAACTGAGGGAAATAAAATTGTTAAATTGGACTTGTTAACCGAAACACAGGGGAATAAAGTTACATGTAATTATTAAATTGGAACTGATAAACAATATGTGGGGAAATAAAGTTACAGTTAATTGTGAACTAGAATATAACAAAAACACTGGATAATGAAATTAATTAATCATTAATTTGGTCCTGATCGCGAATGCCTGGGGCACAATGCTATAATGAAATTATTTTTACAGTTAAATGTGAAATAATTGTGAAATAATAACTAATATGTTGTTGGATAAAGCTACAGTTAATTGTTTGGCTTGATAACCAGTACACAGAGTAATGAAGTTAGAGTTGGGTGTTAAACTGGACTTGATATTTAATACACAGGACTATAATGTTACATTTCATTGTTAAATTGGACATGGTAATTGAAGCATACTTTAAACAATTAAAGATGATTGTTCAATGGGACTTGAACTTGATTACCATTACTAAGGGCAATTACCTTCCAGTTAATTGTTAAATTGGACATGATAACCAATCACAGTGGAATGAAATTGCAATTAAATTGGGCTTGATCACCATTCCACAAGATTCATAGAGTTACAGTCACTTGTTCAATTTATCATGATAACCAATGCACAAGGTATTTTAGTTACAATTAAATGTTATGTTGGACTGCAAAATGAATACACATGATTATCAATTTAATTTAATTGTTATGTTAGTCTTCAACTAATACAAAGGTTATAATGATACAGTTAATTGTTATTTCGGGCTTCACAAGTTAGTTATGACAATTATTGCACAAGTTAATAACCTCCTTCAACACTACACCCCTCTCTATCTCTTGTCCCTCCTCCTGCCCTTCAAACCCCTCTCTCTTTAACCTCCTCCAGACCTAAACCGTCCCTATCTCTGTAACCTCCTCCTGCCCTACAAACCTCCTTATTTCTGTAATCTACTCTTTCCCTAGAGCCCTCCCTATATCTGTAAACTCCTCCAACCCCTCCAAATCTCCCTATCTCTGTAACCTCCTCCAGCCCATACAACCCTCTCTTTCTCTGTCACCTTCTCCAGCCCCTACAACCCTCCGTATCTCAGTAATCCTTTCCTGCCCATACAACCCGACCTATCTCTGTAACCTCCTCCAGTCCCACAACCCTCCCTATCTCAGTTAACTCCTCCTACCCTACACCCTCCCTAAATCTATAACCTCCTCCTGCCTGACAACCCTCCTTCTTTCTGTAAACTACTCCTTCCCTAGAACCTTCCCTGTCTCTGTTAACTCCTCCAGCTCATACAACCCTCCCTACTTCTGTAATCTCCTCCAGCCCCTACAACTCTCCCTATCCATGTAACCTCCTCCAGTCCAACAACTCTCCCTATCTCTGTCACCTCCTCCAGCCCCTACAACCCTCTGTATCTCAGCAATCTCTTCCAGCTCATGCAACACTTCCTATCTCTGTAACCACCTCCTTCCCTACAGCCCTCCTTCTTTCTGTAATCTACTCCTTCCCTAGAGCTCTCCCTATCTCTGTAACCTCCAGCCCATACAACCCTCCCTATCTCTGTAACCTCCTCCACCCGAAAACCCTCCCAATTATTGTAACCTCCTCCACCCGACAACCCTTCCTATCTCTGTAATCTCCTCCACCCTGACAACCCTCCCTATCTCTGTCATCTCCTCCACCCCGACAACCCTCCCTATCTCTGTAATCTCCTCCACCCTGACAACCCTCCCTATCTCGGTAATCAGTCAGCACCTACAAATATCCCTATCTCTGTAATCTTCTCCAGCCCATACAACCTTCCCTATCTCTGTAACCTGCTCCAGCCCCCACAACCCTCCCTATCTCCGTCAACTCCTCCAGCCCCAACAAACCTCCCTATCTCTGTAACCTCCAGCCCAAACAACCCTCCCTATCACTGTTATCTTCTCCAGCCCCTAGAAACCTCCCTATCTCTTTAACCTCCAGCCCATACAACCCTCCCTATCTCTGTAATCTCCTCCAGCCCTAAAACCCTCCTCCTGTGTCACCTCCTCCAGCCCTACTTCTGTTTGTGATTTCTCTGCTCTGCTAATTCTAGCCTCTTGAACATGCCCCAGTTCCATTGCTCCACCAGTGGTGGATGTGCCTTCTGCTGCTCAGGCCCTAAGATCTGGAATTCCCTCCCTAAACTTCTCCGTCTCTCTCTCCCTCTCTCTCCTCTTTAAAAACCTACCTCGTTGACAAAGCTTTTGGTCACTTTTCCGAATATCTCCTTGTGTGTCTTGGTTTAGACTGATTTGCATTCCTGTGCAGTATCTTTGGACATTTTTACTCTGTAAAGGTGCTGTATAAATGCGAATTGTTGTTGTTCAAATGCAGGAGCTATCACTATTTAAAATATTTGTAATTGCTGAAATGTCTCTTCGTGTTAAATGTATTGAGTGTTTGTACTGTATCTGTGAGAGGACACACTCTGTCTATAATTAAATATTAATGTTGTACCAATGGAGATGATAAGATCTGTAATGTTTAGTGGGTGTGAAGGACAGGCAGAAAATGCATAACCCAGTGAAACCATCAAAGTGCAGAACCCATCCCCCAATTTTAATGCCTCCACCATTGACGGCCGTGCTTTCAGCTGCCTGAGAATGAAGCTTTGGCATTTTCCCCTAAACCTCTCCGTCACTCTCTCTCCTTCGTTAACACGCTCCTTAAAGAACAAAGAACAGTACAGCACAGGAACAGGCCATTCGGCCCTCCAAGCCTGCGCCGATCTTGATGCCCGCCTAAACTAAAACCTTCTGCACTTCCACGGTCCGTATCCCTCGATTCCCATCCTATTCGTGTATTTGTCAAGCTGCCTCTTAAATGTCTCTATGGTACCTGCTTCCACCACCTCCCCCGGCAACAAGTTCCAGGCACTCACCACCCTCTGTGTAAAGAACTTGCCTCGCACATCCCCTCTAAACTTTGCCCCTCTCACCTTAAAACTAAGTCCCCTTGTAACTGACTCTTCCACCCTGGGAAAAAGCTTCTGACTATCCACTCTGTCCATGCCGCTTATAACTTTGTAAATCTCTATCATGTCGCCCCTCCACCTCCGTTGTTCCAGTGAAAACAATCCGAGTTTATCCAACCTCTCCTCATAGCTAATGCCCTCCAGACCAGGCAACATCCTGGTAAACCTCTTCTGTACCCTCCCCAAAGCCTCCACATCCTTCTGGTAGTGTGGCGACCAGAATTGCATGCAATATTCTAAGTGTGGCCAAACTAAAGTTTTGTACAGCTGCAGCATGTCTTGCCAATTTTTATACTCTATGCTCTGACCAATGAAGGCAAGCATGCCGTATGCCTTCTTGACTACCTTATCCACCTGCGTTGCCACTTTCAGTGACCTGTGGACCTTTACACCCAGATCTCTCTGCCTGTCAATACTCCGAAGGGTTCTACCATTTACTGTATACTTCCCACCTGCATTAGACCTTCCAAAATGCATTACCTCACATTTGTCCAGATTAAACTCCATCTGCCATTTCTCCGCCCAAGTCTCCAACCGATCTATATCCTACTGTATCCTCTGACAATCCTCATCACTGTCCACAACTCCACCAACCTTTGTGTCGTCCGCAAACTTACTAATCAGACCAGCTACATTTTCCTCCAAATCATTTATATATACTACAAACAGCAATGGTCCCAGCACTGATCCCTGTGGAACACCACTAGTCACATCCCTCCATTCAGAAAAGCACCCTTCCACTGCTACCCTCTGTCTTCGATGACCGAGCCAGTTCTGTATCCATCTTGCCAGCTCCGCTCTGATGCCATGTGAATTCACCTTTTGTATCAGTCTGCCATGAGGGACCTTGTCAAAGGCTTTACTGAAGTCCATATAGATAACATCCACTGCCCTTCCTTCATCAATCATCTTTGTCACTTCCTCAAAAAACTCAATCAAATTAGTGAGACATGACCTCCCCTTCACAAAACCATGCTGCCTCTCACTAATAAGTCCATTTATTTCCAAATGGGAGTAAATCCTGTCCCGAAGAAACCTCTCTAATAATTCCCTACCACTGATGTAAGGCTCACTGGCCTATAATTTCCTGGAATATCCTTGCTACCCTTCTTAAACAAAGGAACAACATTGGCTATTCTCCAGTCCTCTGGTACCTCACCTGTAGCCAATGAGGATGCAAAGATTTCTGTCATGGCCCCAGCAATTTCTTCCCTTGCCTCCCTCAGTATACTGGGGTAGATCCCATCCGGCCCTGGGGACTTATCTACCTTAATGCTTTGCAAGACACCCAACACCTCCTCCTTTTTGATAATGAGATGACTGAGACTATCTACACTCCCTTCCCTAGGCTTATCATACACCAAGTCCTTCTCTTTGGTGAATACTGATGCAAAGTACTCATTTAGTACCTCTTCCATTTCCTCTGGCTCCACACTTAGATTCCCATCTCTGTCCTTCAGTGGGCCAACCCTGTCCCTGGTTACCCACTTGCTCTTTATATACGGATAAAAAGCCTTGGGATTTTCCTTAATCCTGTTTGCCAATAACTTCTCATAACCCCTTTTAGCCCTCCTGACTCCTTGCTTAAGTTCCTTCCTACTGTCTTTATATTCCTCAAGGGATTCGTCTGTTCCTAGCCTTCCAGCCCTTACGAATGCTTCCTTTTTCTTTTTGACGAGGCTCACAATATCACAACCTCCTCTTTGACCAATCTTTTAGTCACCATCCTAATATCTCCCTATAGAGCCCAGAGATAAATTCCGTCTGATTTCCACTCCTGTTAGGCACCTTGGGATGCTTTACAACATTAAAGGCGCTATTTTAATGCAGAATATTGTTGTTGAGTGACTAACCGATCCTTCTTTCTCCATTACCCTGGGGTGGGGGAGGAGGCGCAGTGAGGGGGGTAATGGAGTGACTGACTGACCCTCCTTTCCCCATAACCCTGGGGGAGGTGGTCAGTGAGGGGGTGACGGAGTGGCTGACTGACCCTCCTTTCCCCATTACACTGGGGGGGGGGGGGTGGTCAGTGAGGGGGGTGACGGAGTGACTGACTGACCCTCCTTTCCCCAGTACCCTGGGGGGGGGGGCAGTGAGGGGGGTGACAGAGTGACTGACTGACCCTCCTTTCCCCGTTACCCTGGGGGGTCAGTGAGAGGGGTGACGGAGTGACGGATTGACCCTCCTTTCCCCATTACACAAGGAGGGGGGTCAGTGAGGGGGGTGACGGAGTGACTAACAGACCCTCCTTTCCCCATGACCCTGGGGGGGGGGGGCGTCGGTGAGGGGGGTGACGGAGTGACTGATTGACCCTCTTTTCCCCATTACTCAGGGGAGGGGGTTAGTGAGGGGGGGGGACAGAGCGACTCACTGACCCTCCTTCCCCATTACACTGGGGGGGGTCAGTGAGGGGGTGACGGAGTGACTGACTGACCCTCCTTTCCCCATTACGCTGGGGGTGGGGTGGTCTGTGAGCGGAGTGACGGAGTGACTGACTGACCCTCCTTTCCCCATTACCCTGGTGGGTCAGTGGGGGGGTGACGGAGTGACTGACTGACCCTCCTTTCCCCATTACCCTGGTTGGGGGGGGTGTCAGTGAGGGGGGGTGACGGCGTGACTGACTGACCCTCCTTTCCGCATTACCCTGGAGGGGGTGTCAGTGAGGGGGAAGACGGAGTGACTGACTGACCCTCCTTTCCCCATTACCCTGGTGGAGGGGGGTCAGTGAGGGGGGGTGACGGAGTGACTGACTGACCCTCCTTTCCGCATTACCCTGGAGGGGGTGTCAGTGAGGGGGAAGACGGAGTGACTGACTGACCCTCCTTTCCCCAATACCCTGGTGGAGGGGGGTCAGTGAGGGGGAAGACGGAGTGACTGACTGACCCTCCTTTCCCCATTACCCCGGGGGGTCGGGGATGTTGCAGAATTCTGATTCTCCCACCTCCCGAAACCTGACATTTAATTCCTCAAGTTCACTATTAAACCTAGGAACGGGATGAGGCCATTCAGCCCCTCGACACTGTCCACTATTTAATGAGATCATGGCTGATCTGTATCTTAACTCCATTCCTGAATTATCCTGCAGAGCAAAAATCTATCAAACTCAGATTGAAACATTATTCATTGAGCTAGCCAATGGTGGGAGAGAGTTCCACATTTCTACCACGCTTTCTGTGAAGAAATGTTTCCCATCTTCTCTCCTGAAAGGCCTGTCTCTGATTTTCAGGTTCTGTCTCCTTGTCCTGGTCCCCCAATCCAGCCGGAAAAGAGTTTCCCTTTCTAACCCTATCAATTCCTTTCAAAATCCTAATCCCCCCAATCAAACCACCCTTTCACTTTCTTTATTGAGGGGAATATCATCCTAATTTGTATAATCTTGGCTCATTATCTAACCCTGGGAGCCCTGGTGACATTCTGGTCAATTTGCTCTGCTCTCCTTGCATGACCAATATCTCCTTTCTAAGGTCCAGTGACCAGAACTGTACACAGTATTCCAGGTGTGATCTCCCCATTGGAAGATGATAGCTCAGGACAGAGTGAATGAGGATACAGATCGTGTGAAATCATTGCTGTTACTTGACTGTTTCCTGCAAACATGAGCAACTTCCTTGGTTGGTTGTCTCCAGGCACTTTCCTGGGCCTCATTTTCTGTAAAGTGGTCACTGTGTTTTTGTGCCTGACTGTCACTGGACCTCAAAGTAATTACATCAAATATACAGCACAAAAACAGGCCATTCGGCCCAACAGGACCATGCCAGTGTTTATGAATCACCCCTCCCACCCCTACTAATATTAACAGATACAATGAATGGGCAAAACTGCAGCAAATAGATTTCAATACAGGCATGTGAGAGATCATCCAGTTTGAAGCTAAAGAGATTGAACAGGGCACTTCCTAAATGGTGAAAAGCTAGAAGCAGTGGAGGTTCATAGAGACTGATGGGTCCAGGTACATCGATCATTAAAATGTCATCAACAGGTTCAGAAAATAATCAAAAAGGCAACTGGATGCTGGCCTGTATATCGAGAGGATTTGAATACAAGAGATTAGAAGTCGAGCTTCAGCTATACAAAGCCTGGGCAGGATTTGGATCTCTCACCACCTGCTGCAGACCCAGTCTGACAGATAGGTGTTTCAGCACTCGGCCAGCTCAGTCAGTAATGGTGTTACCAAGCTGCACTTGGGTGATGGATATTGAAGTTCCCCAACAGAGTATATAATATATTATTATCAACAGATATACATTCCTTAAAGGCACAAAAAAACACAGAAAAAGTGGTCCAACCGTTACTAACAAGAGGAATTAAAGATACTGTTCGATCAAAGGCTTCAATGTTACCAAAAGGAGTAGTAAGCCTGAGGATTGGGAGGATTTTAGAATTCAGCAAAGGAGGACAAATAAATTGATAAGGAAAGAGAAAATAGAAGATGAGAGTAGACCAGCAACAAACATAAAGACAGATTGTAAACATTTCTATGTATGTAAAAATGAAGAGAATAGTGAAAGTAAACATGTACCCATTAGAGGCAGAAACAGGTGAAATTATAATGGGGAATAAGGAAATGGCAGAGACAATAAGCAAATACTTTGTATCTACATGATAGAAGACATCAAAATATTCTGAAATAATGGGAAATGGAGGGTCCAACAAGAATGAGGAACATAAAGAAATCAGTTTCAGTAAAGAGATTAATGGGATGAAGTGGTGACAAATTCCCTGGACCTGACGACCCGCATCCAAATGTTTTAGAAGAGGTAGCTGGAGAGATAGTGGATGCATTGGTTTAACCTTCCAGAATTCCTTAGATTCGAGAACAGTTCCCAAGGATTGGAAGGGAACAAACATAATTCTGCTATTTAAGAAAGGAGGAAGAGAGAAATCAGGGAACTATAGGCCAGTTAATCTAACAGCAGCAGTAAGCAACATGCTAGAATTAGAATCCTGCTTTTTAATTCAATCATGGGATGTGAGTGTCACTGGCGAGGACAGCATTTATTACCCATTCCTAACTGCCCTTGAGAAGGTGGTGGTGAGTCACTTTATGAATGGCTGCAGTCCACCTGGTGTAGGTACACCAACAGTGCTGTTAGGAAGGGAGTTCCAGGATTCTGACCCAGCAACAGTGAAGGAATGGTGATATATTTCCAAGTCAGGATGGTGTGTCTTGGAGGGGAACCTGTAGATGAGGTTTAGAAGGTGCTGTCCAAGGAGGCTTGGCGAGTTGCTGCAGCACATCTTGTAGATGAAGTACACGGCAGCCACTGTGCACTGGTGGTGGAAGGAGTGAATGTTTAAGGTAGCGGATGAGGTGCTGATCAAGTGGCTGTTTTTGTCCTGGATAGTGTTGAGCTTCTTGAGTGTTGTTGGAGCTGCTCCCATCCAGGCAAGTGGAGAGTATTCCATCACACTCCTGTCTTGTGCCTTGTAGATAGTGGTCAGGGACTGGGGAATCAGGAGGTGAGTTATTTATCGTAGAATTCACAGCCTCTGACTTGCTCTTGTAGCGACAGTATTTATGTGGCTGATCCAGTTCAGTTTCTGGTCAATGGTAACCCCCAGGATATTGATAGTGGGGGATTCAGCGATGGTAATGCCATTGAATGTCAAGGGCAGATGGTTAGATTCTCTCTTGTTGGAGATGGTCATTGCTTGGCACTTGTGTGGTGCAAATGTTACTTGCCACTTATCAGCCCAAACCTGAATGTTGTCCAAGTCTTGCTGCATATGGGCACGGACTGCTTCAGTATCTGAGGATTTGTGAATGATGCTGAACATTGTGCAATCATAAGCGAACGTCCCCATTTCTGACCTTATGATGGAGGGAAGGTCATCATTTAAGCAGCTGAAGATGGTTGGTCTGGGGACACTACCCTGAGGAACTCCTGCAGTGATGTCCCGGGACTGAAATGATTGATCTCCAACAGCCGCAACCATCTTCCTTTGTGACAATCATGATATCCTCAAATCAGCCTGTAATATTTACCAATCAGATTCCACTCCCTCACTGTTCATCTGCTTTGTGATTACCAGAAGGTTTCTGTACATGTCTGTGTAAGATATCCAGGAGGCTGCCATGATTCATTCATTCTGCGACAATCACAGCTCCCACAGATTTTCACACCTCCACAGAGTGAGCGGGTGGCTCCTTGGACACAAGGGCTACCCTCTGAGGACCTGGCTGATGGTCTCTGTGAGGAATCATATCACTGATACAAAGGAAACATAGAACAAGAGCCACACGAGCACAAGGGTGAGCATTGAGCAGGACACTGGGTACCTGAAAGTATGATTCAGGTAACTGGGTACATCTGGGAGAGTGTTTCAGCAAAGGTCTCCAGAATGGGAGTGGTCTGCTGTGCCTTGTTTACCATGGTGCTACAGAGAGGAATGGAGCTGCAGTAGGAGGAAGATTCAGAGTGTTTGATATCCTCCTCCAAGGAGAAGAGGAGGGTGAGGAGGAGGAGCCAGATGTCACCATGGTGCCTGCAGCCGCTCACCTGGTTGCCAGAGAAGTCCTGCAAACAGCAAGGGACCAAACAATGAGCCCTGTGGATCACCACTGGAAATCGCTATCCATTCGTAAAAACATCCGTCGACCATTACCCTTTGTTTCCTGTCACTGAGCCAATTTTGGATTCAATTCACAACATTCCCCTGTGTCCCATGGGCTTTTATTTCTCTGACTATTCTGCCATGTGGGACCTTGTCAAATGTCTTAGCAAAATCCATGTAGACCACATCCACTGCACTGCCCTCATCAATCCTTCTTATCACCTCCTCAAAAAATTCAATTAACTTCGTCAGACATGACCTTCCCTGAACAAATCCATGCTGAGTATCACTGATTAATCATGCCTTTCAAAGTGACAGTTTATCCTGTCTCTCAGAATTGATTCTAATAATTTGCCCACCATTGAGGTCAAACTGACCAGCCGATAAAAGTTTGTCCTATCCCTCGCACCCTTTTTAAACAACGGTCGTGGAGTCATAGAGTTATACAGCATCGAAACAGGCCCTTCAGCCCATCATGTCTGTGCCGGCCGTCAAGCACCTAACTATTCTAATCCCATTTACCAGCACTTGGCCTGTAGCCTTGTGTGCTATGACATTTTCAAGTGCTCATCTAAATACTTATTAAATGTTGTGAGGGTTCCTGCCTCTTCTGGCAGTGCATTCCAGATTCCAACCACCCTCTGGGTGAAAACATTTTTCCTCAAATCCCCTATAAACCTCCTGCCCCTTACCTTAAATCTATGCCCCCTGGTTATTGACCCCTTCGCTAAGGGAAAAGGATTCTTCCTATCTAAGCTATCAATGCCCCTCATGATTTTGTATACCTCAATCATGTCCCCCCTCAGCCTTCTCTGCTCCAAGGAAAACAGCCATAGCCTTTTCAGTCTCTCTTCATAGCTGAAATGCTCCAGTCCAGGCAACATCCTGGTGAATCTCCTCTGCACCATCTCCAGTGCAATCACATCCGATCCTATAGTGTGGTGCCCAGAACTGTACACAGTCCTCCTGCTTTGGCCTAACTAGCATTTTATACAGCTCTGTCATAACCTCCTTGCTCTTATATTCTATGTCTCTGCTAATAAAGGCAAGTATCCCCTATGCTTTCCGAACCACCTTATCTACCTCTGCTGCTGCTTTCAGTGATCTCTGGACAAGTATACTAAGGTCCCTCTAACTCTCTGTACTACCTAGTGTCCTACCATCCATTGTTTTTTCCCTCGCCTTGTTAGTCCTCCCAAAATGCATCACCTCACACTTCTCAAGATTAAATCCCATTTGCCACTGCTCCGCCCATCTTACCAGCCCATCTATATCATCATGTAATCTAAGGCTTTCCTCCTCACTATTTACGACACCACCAATTTTCGTGTCATCTGCGAACTTACTGATCATACCTCCTATAGTCACGTCTAAATCATTAATGTTCACTACAAACAGCAAAAGTCCCAGCACCGATCCCTGTGGTACACCACTGGTTACAGGCTTCCACTCGCAAAAACAACCCTTGACCGGCACACTCTTCTTCCTGCCACTGAGCCAATTTTGGATCCAATTTGCCAAATTGCCCTGGATCCCATGGGCTCTTATCTTCTCAACCAATCTCCCATGTGGGACCTTATCAAAAGCCTTACTGAAGTCCAGATAGACGACATCACCTGCTTTACTCTCATCTACATATCTCGTCACCACCTCAAAAGATTCAATCAAGTTAGTTAGACCTGATCTCCCCCTGATAAAGCCATGCTGACTATCCCTGATTAATCCTTGCCTCTCCAATTGGAGATTAATCCTATCCCTCAGAATTTCTTCCAATATATTCCCTACCACTGATGTTAGACTCACCGGCCTGTAATTACCTGGTTTATCCCTGCTACCCTTCTTGAATAATGGCACCACATTTGCTGTCCTCCAATCCACTGGTACCTCTCCTGTGGCCAAAGAGGATTTGAAAACTTGTGCCAGAGCCCCTGCAATCTTCTCCCTTGCCTCACGTAACAGGCTGGGTACATCTCATCTGGGCCTGGGGATGTATCCACTTTTAAGCCCGCTAAAACAACTAATACTTCCTCCCTTTCAATGCTAATATGTTCAGGTATATCACAATCTCCCTCACTGATCTCTGCACCTACATCATCCTTTTCCAAAGTGAACACAGATGAAATGTAATCATTTAAAACCTCACCTATGTCCTCTAGCTCCACACATAGATTGCCACTTTAGTCCCTAATGGGTCCTACTCTTTCCCTTGTTATCCTCTTGCCCTTAATATACTTATAAATCGCCTTAGTGTTTTCCTTTATCTTGTCTGCCAGTGTTTTTCACGCCCCCTCTTCGCTCTCCTAATTACTTTTTTAAGTACTCCCCTACACTTTCTATACTCCTCTTGTGCCTCCACTGTTTTCAGCGCTATGACTCTGCCCTAAGCCTCCTGTATTTTACTGATCCAATCCCATTGACATCCAGGGTTCCCTGGACTTGTTGGTCCTATCCTTCACCTTAACGGGTACATGTTAGCTCTGAACCCTCACTATTTCCTCTTTGAATGACTCCCACTGGTCTGGTGTCGACTTTCTTACAAGTCGCTGCTCCCAGTCCACTTTGGCCAGATCCTGTTTTATCATACTGAAATCAGCCTTCCCCCAATTCAGTACCTTTATTTTCGGTCCATCTTTGTCCTTTTCCATAACTCCCTTAAATCTTACAGAGTTATGGTCACTATCCCCAAAATGTTCCCTCACTGACACTTCTACCACTTGTCTGGCTTCATTCCCTAGGATTAGGTCCAATACTGCCCCTTCTCTTGTAGGACATTCTACATATTGGCTCAAAAAGCTCTCCTGTATGCATTTTAAGAATTCCACCCCTTTTAAGCCTTTTGCACTAAGACTATCCCAGTTAATATTGGGGAAGTTGAAATCCCCTCCTATTATTACCCTATTATTTTTACACCTCTCTGAGATTTGCCTACATATCTGCTCCTCTATCTCTCCCTGAGTGTTTGGCAGCCTGTAAGTACACTCCCAGCCAAGTGATTGTTCCCTTTTAGCTTTTAAGTTCTGCCCATATGGCCTCATTTGAGGAACCTTCTAAGATATCATCCCTCCTTACTGCAGTAGTCGACTTCTTGTTCATCAGTACAATGCCACCTCCTCTTTTACCCCCTCTCTGTCACGCCTGAAGATTCTATACCCTGGAATATTGAGCTGTCAGTCCTGCCCTTCCTTCAACCATGTCTCTGTGATAGCAATAATATCATATTCCCATGTGCTAATCAATGCCCTCAATTCATCTGCCTTACTGCTAAGACTCCTTGCATTAAAATAGATGCACTCCAGACTTGCATTTTTCACTTGTGCCTTAACAGGTCTATATATGTTCTGTCTTCCAGACTGACTCAATTTCTCTTCTATATTTGACTGTGTATCACCCCCTACTGTCCCTCCACTCTGTATCCCATCCCCCTGAAAAAATATTTTCACACCCCAACCCCCACAACAACACTAGCAAACTTCCCAGCAAGGATGTTGGTCCCTTTCCAGTTCAGGTGCAACACGTCCAACTTGTACAGGTCCCACCTTTACCAGAAATAAACCCTGGTTGCGCAACAGTTCATTTGCCTTGTCGGCATGATTTCTAATTGTTTTAGTGTGTTTATTCCATTGATGAATTATCTCTTTTGCCTCTTCTGCTATTTGTGCCCAATCTGCTGTCAGGTGTGGGATGGGTGGTAATTCGGTGGCAATATATTCCCGTACCTCTTGATCTGTATCAGTACGCTGGATCGTGAGATTCTCCTTTATCACTATCTTCTTTATTGGCTTAGGCAGTACTTGTCCACCAACAACCAAGTCCGAGGTTACATTGTGAATGGCTACATTGTGTCCCTCCAGAGGGCACTGTCTCCATCCTTTGTTGTAATTCATAGCAGCCGTGGCTATGTAATACATTTGCCCCAAAAGGGCATATTGTAAAAAGGTCTGGTTATTTACAGGCAGAATGGACAATGAACAATTTTCATAGGTGCTGAGCCCGCAATTTGTATGTTTCTGTCTCGTTGTCTCTTCCGGACAGGCCCAGTGATTCCCCACTTGATGACATTTTGACAAATCTACCCCTTTCTCAACACCATCCATTACAATGGCATGAGATGGTGGGTTACTTAAAGATATCCAAATACCCTCCTGGTACTTGCCCACGTTGTGGACTCTCTTTAAAGGGTAGGTCAAATTACTACCGTGTCGGGGAATATGAAACACTGCCCCAACATAATATCTTCCTCTATCCTCTTCACAGGTAGCTAACACTCTATTAGTTAAGGTCAAACTTCTGTTCCCTTCGATATACCCAATGTTTTTCCCGCGCACGCCAACCCATCCACTCCCGCAGAAAACAAATTTAAATCTTCTCACTTTCCTTTGTTGGTTCGAACTATCTTGATCTGCCGAGCAAAGTTGTTTCTGGCCACGGGATAGTCTTCCCACGTCGCCACTGCTTCAGGTGTGTTCATTCGTTGTGATGGCTCCGATGCGGGTTCACCTATAGTCCCAAATATGGTCAATCCAATTGCAATGCAATGTATCACCCTCTTTATTGTGGGCTGGACCTGTAATATACAAGTGTAATTTCTGCTCTTATTTACAGTTTCTTTCTTATCCTATTTTAAGTCCAGTCTCTCCATACACTGAGCCGGACTGTCTGTATCTTGTTCCCAATTTGTTTCTGATTCTAACCGTCCATTTCTGCTAGCCCACTTACTTTCCCTGTTTTCTTTATTTTTCTTTCGTTTTTTCCCTCGATTTCTCTCTGTATGTGGACGTAAAATATCAGGTTGTCTTTCAAAAACTTCCGCTTGGATCCGCAGTTGATCCTGCTCTTGATCTCCCTGACCTTCGATCGAAACATCGGTAGCCTCAAGCATCACATGCCAACTGTGTTTATCTTGTTTTGCTCCTACTAACTGTAACTGATTAATGTGATACCAGTCACTCTTATCTGGTGCCGTCAATACTTTGTATACAGATGGACTAGTTTTATCTACTATCTCATAGGGACCGGTGAACTTTGGACTCAAAAATGAGGTGGGCTGGTATATTCTGATCATTCAGCAGGTCTGGCAGCATCTGTGGAAAGAGAAGCAGAGTTAACGTTTCGGGTCAGTGACCCTTCTTCGGAACTGACAAATATTAGAAAAGTCACAGATTATAAACAAGTGAGGTGGGGGTTGGGCAAGAGATAACAAAGGAGAAGGTGCAGATTGGACCAGGCCACATAGCTGACCAAAAGGTCACGGAGCAAAGGCTAACAATATGTTAATGGTGTGTTGAAAGACAAAGCATTCGTACAGATTAGGTGTGAATACACTGAATATTGAACATCAGCAAGTGCAAACCTGAAGAAAAACAACCTGAAAAAAACAGTGGGTAAGCAAACTGAACAAACGAAGATGAAATGAAATAAATGCAAAAGAGGTGCGGGGAATGGGTCGGACACGGTTGAGGGCCCTGTCCTATCACAGGGCAAAACAACCTGCCAGGTCGCCTTGTGTTGCTGTACCATTTTAGCTATCATGTTTTTCAATGTCCGATTCATCCTTCCCACAATTCCACTAGACTGTGGTCTATTGGGTATGTGGAATTTCTGTTTGACCCGAATGAGGGTCATTACATTTTGCATTACTTGGTCTGTAAAATGTGTTCCCTGATCTGATTCTATGCTTCGGGGTAAACCCCACCGAGTGAATACCCTTTCTAACAGAATTTTCACGGTGATTTTGGCTGTATTTGTTCTGGTTGGGAAAGCTTCCACCCATTTGGTAAAGGTATCTACTATTACTAGAATGTATATAAACCCTCCTGGAGTGGGGGGTAAGGGTCCTACATAGTCTATCTGTAAATTAGTCCAAGGCCCTTCTACTGGTCTAGTATGTCGGACGGCCCCTTTCTTGACATTCCTATCGGGGTTGTGTTGTGCACAGATCAAACAATGCTTGACGTAGTGTTCCACATCACCTTTCATTCCAGGACACCAGCACACCTCCTTTATCCTTTCCAGGGTACTCTCTGTCCCTTTATGTCCCCATAAGTCATGGTACCAGTGGATTATTTGGTTTCGTCCCCCCTCTGGCACTACGACTTTTCCTTCACATAAAACCACTCCATCCTGAATATTTATATGTGTGTGTCTGACTCGACTCCTTCTATCAGTTTTTTCAATTCTCCATCTTTCTTCTGCTCCTCTGTTAAATCCATTACCTTAACCTGTTTTCCTTTCTGTTCCCCAATGTCCTCAATCGGTGGCTGCCATTCCTGCCCACTAACAGCACCATGTTCGGCTCGCTCATCCGCTTTCCTGTTCCCTTCCGGAGTAAGTTTTGAATGAGCTTTTACCTTCGTGATCCCATATCCTTTCCCCTGTGCTCCTTCAAAGATGTGTTTTAATAATGGGGCCGATGGAAGGGGCTTCCCATTCGCTGAGACAAATCCCCTCGCCTCCCATAAGGGCAAATGTTCCGTGAGGCTATTACAGACATTCATGCTATCAGAATATATAACTGATCCGGGCGGGAAGTATTCTGGGTGGCCAACCACATATGCGATGGCTGCTAATTCTGCTGCCTGCGCGCTCATGGTTTTTCGGCAATCTTAAGGCTGCGCTAAATTTTTCCTAACAGTGTTCGTCTTCTACATATATCCCACACCCAGTCCTCCTCTCGCCATCCTGAACTGATGAGGAACCATCCACAAAAAGTTTTAAGTGGAGTTCTTGTTCCTTTGCATCTTTTCTTTCTGTCCCCATTGCTTTCTCCAATCCACTCCTACCCCCTCCTTTTTGTTTTGATACAAATGGTCCCTTGGGATCATTTGCTATCATGACGTGACACTCATGTTTCTCTCCTTGATATACTCGGTTGTCTGCCAACATAGTGGTAGTTTTTACCCCTTTTACGCTTATGTTTCTTCCCTGCAACAACAGTGTCCACCTAACAATTCAGTTCTGACTTACTGACCCATCTTTGATCCTACTGTTTAATAGTAACTGTACAGGGGTATGTTCTGTCAGTATTGTAAGTGGGTTCAGTCCCACTATGTAAGTAAAATACTGTACTGCCCAAAAAACTGCGAACAAATGTTTCTCGTACGTTGTATACCCCTGCTCTACCGGTGAAAGCATACACGAGGCATACACTACTGGTCTCACTTTCCCGTGTCTCCTGTAACAGAACTGCTGAGAGGGTGGCGTCTGTGGTAGCTACCTCCAATGAAAATGGCTCAGTTGGATTTGGGGTTTTCAGAGCAGGCGCAGCAGCTAGTGCCTGCTTTAAATCTGAAATGGCCTGTGTGTGTTCGATTTTCCACTCCCACGTCACATTCTTCTTCAATAGTTCCATTAATGGGGCCGCTTTTGTAGCGAATCCATCAATGTGGTCCCTGCAATATCCCACCAAACCCAGGAAAGATCTCAACCCTTTTACATCCCTCGGAACAGGGAGTCTGCCAACCGCTACCACCCTTTGTTGGTCAATTTCTCTCTTTACCGGTGTCAAGATCATTCCCAAGTAAGTAACCTTCTGTTTCATAACTTGTGCTTTTTTAGGGTTTGCTTTTAGTCCCAATTCGTGTAACAATTGTAGTAATTCACTTAGTAACTGATAATGTTCCTGTTCCGTTTCAGTTTGTAGCAGTAAATCATCTACATACTGCACCAGACATACAGGCTTAGAGAACCTTTTTAACCCTTCCCTTAAACATTGGTGAAATATAGACGGGGAATTATGAAATCCCTGTGGCAGGGCGGTCCATGTATATTGTTGTCCTTGAAAGGTAAACGCAAATTTATATTGGCATTCTTTCTCCAGTGGAACAGACCAAAAACCGTTACTTATGTCTAAAACCGTGAACCACTGTGCATCCTCATTTTGTTTAACTACTGTCTCTGGGCTGGTTGCTACGGTAGGAGCCGTTAACGGGGTTACCTTATTTAATTCTCGATAATCTATCATTAGTCGCCAGCTGTAGTCCGGTTTCCTCACCGGCCAAATAGGCGAGTTGTTAGTGGAGGCTACCGTTCTTAATATCCCTTGTAGCAACAAACTCTGTATCACCTTTCCTACCTCCTCTTCTGCCTGTTTCAGAAAACCACACTGCTTCTGTGGTTTGGGGTCTGGGCCCTGTATACACACACTCCCGGTCATTTTCCCACAATCATGTTTATGTTGAGCAAATACTACTGAATTCTGTGTGATAATTTGTTGTACTTCACTATCGCTACTCATTTCTTCTGGTCTAGTCCACAGTTCCCCGAACATGCATATCCTATCCTGAGATTCCCCCACCGGGAAGGTTGTGTGATCTGTACTATCCCTGCCCAAGGGCATTTGCTAAATCACGCAATTAACAGGGTCAAAACAGAGTCCCGCTTTAGCCATGTAATCACACTCTAATATATGTTCTTGTTCTCTGGGTAACTCAATGAGAAGCACTGAGTGCTTTATTGCTACGTCCTCCACACTGACTTCCAACGGTACGCTCACATATCCCACTTGTGAATGTCCTGTAAATCCACGTAAAACAAGTTTACTTTGAATTTTCCAATTTACTTTACTAACATTGGTGGTGTTTACGGTGGTTCGGGATCCTCCAGTGTCCCAAAGGAACGTGACAGGGTGGCCTCCAACCCTACCATTCACTAAGGGTCTCCCTGTGTTATCCCACCACATGTCACACATCCATAACGGAGAGGCCTGCGACCGATTGTGGTTCAGGGTACAACCCCGAAGACAGTGCTATCTGTAGTACATCACATTGAGGATTTGACCTATTCAGTCCTTCCACGGGTAGGCTCTGGCGTTTGTTTTGGCCTCCTCCTGACCTACATTTTCTTGTCTCAGGTTTGGGCATTTTCTTTTGAAATGTCCCTCCTGGCCACAGTTATAGCAGTGGGTCGGCCTGCCCGGAATTCTCCCTGTTCCTAGGACGGATTCTCTCCCAATGCCTCTACCCCTTCCTCCTGTCTGAAAGGCTGAGTGGGGTGCCCCTTGTGTAATTCCCCTCCCTTCATTTCTCCAGGTTATTGTCTGATCTTTTACAGGCATTGCCTTTCCCCCAGGGGCCTTGGAGAATTTTGTTGTTTCCTTCTCCCATGCTCTAACCATCCTCCTGAGTACCCAAGCCTCTGTGTGCGTGTTATCAGAGGGATCAAATTGATCTAGTGTCCTTCTTGACTCCTCAGTGCCATGTGACACCAGAGTTCTCAGCCATCGGTTTCTAATCTCTGGCGTTGGATTGGCTCTAACTAGGTTCGCTCCATATACCCCTTGAAACACCGCCCAGATGCGAGCCGGAAACGCGACAGGGTGTTCACCTTTTCTTTGAAAACATTTCGTTGGCACCTCCACTGGGTCCCCTCTATTAGCACCCATGACATTTAATACTTGTTCTTTTAAATCCTCATTTGTGCCTCTACCGAGTTTTTGTTCCTCCGGTAGGGCACATTATAATTAATTTTCTTCCTTCAGCATCAACTAAGCCGTGTATTCCTCTCTGTTGACTGACCGCTTGGAACAGCTCCCTAGGATCATCCCCGGGTGCACACGTCCCAATATCCTTCGCAATATCCCTCAATTGCAAGCCCCCATTGGAGTGGAATATGTCATACGCGGGTCAGCTGACACCTGACCACCTGCCCCTATCGCTGCCCTAGTGGTCACAAGGGGGGCCATGGGGGCCGATGACTCCTTTGGCTCTGGCTCATATGCTGGCGGAGGATCCTCGGGTAGAGGGTCTCCATCATCATAACCGTATCTAACCGCTTCGTCTGCTAACTCATTCCAATCTATGTCCCCTTCCCCGTTCTCCTCACTTCCTTCGGGTGCAAAAGCACAGATTCTACCTCTCTGCGTGGCTAGCTGCTCTTGCAGTCTCGCTATGTATTTTTGATACTTTGTGTGATCAGCTGAATTACTTCTCTTTTCCTGAGCTGCTCTCTGAATCACATTCATGGCAGTTTTTAAATCACTACATTGCTGTTTCCATCCTTCCACCTCAGCTTTAGCTGTTTGGACTTCTCCCTCTCGCAGACTTTTTTCAGTAACTAGTTTTTCACACTGTAACTGATATTGGTTCATATGCATCAAATCCGCACTTCTCTGTCCCTGCAAATTAGTTACTTTTTCATTAAGGCGGGCTGCCTCCTCATGGAGTTTTTTATTCTCTTCCTCTAGTCTGTTCTGCTCATTTTTAGCCTGCTGTTGGCATTCTATCCATTCCTCAAGGAAGCATCCGATAGCTACTGACTTCTGTATCTTTTTAAATTTCCTAGCTGACATCTTTGCTTGTGCAATCTTCCAAAGGGCTTCCCCTACGGGTTTTCCCTTGTCGTTATATAAATGATTTGGAGGAAAATGTAGCTGGTCTGATTAGTAAGTTTGCGGACGACACAAAGGTTGGTGGAGTTGCAGATAATGATGAGGATTGTCAGAGGACACAGCAGGATATAGATCGGTTGGAGACTTGGGCGGAGAAATGGCAGATGGAGTTGAATCCGGACAAATGTGAGGTAATGCATTTTGGAAGGTCTAATCCAGGTGGGAGGTATACAGTAAATGGCAGAACCCTTAGGAGTATTGACAGGCAGAGAGATCTGGGCATACAGGTCCACTGGTCACTGAAAGTGGCAACGCAGGTGGATAAGGTAATCAAGAAGGCATACGGCATGCTTGCCTTCATCGTTCGGGGCATAGAGTATAAAAATTGGCAAGTCATGTTGCAGCTGTACAGAACCTTAGTTAGGCCACCCTTGGAATATGGTGTGCAATTCTGGTCGCCACACTACCAGAAGGACATGGCGGCTTTGGAAAGGTTACAGAGGAGGTTTACCAGGATGTTGCCTGGTCTGGAGGGCATTCGCTATGAGGAGAGGTTGGATAAACTCGGATTGTTTTCATTGGAACGACGGAGGTGGAGGGGCGACATGATAGAGGTTTACAAAGTTATGAGCGGCATGGACAGAGTGGATAGGCAGAAGCTTTTTCCCAGGGTGGAAAAGTCAGTTACTAGGGGACATAGGTTTAAGGTGAGAGGGGCAAAGTTTAGAGGGGATGTGTGAGGCAAGTTTTTTACACAGAGGGTGGTGAGTGCCTGGAACTTGCTGCAAGGGGAGGTGGTAGAAGCAGATACAATAGAGACGTTTAAGAGACATCTGGACAAATACATGAATAGGATGGGAATAGAGGGAGATGGGCCCCGGAAGTGCAGAAGGTGTTAGTTTAGGCAGGCATCAAGATCGGCGCAGGCTTGGAGGGCCGAATGGCCTGTTCCTGTGCGGTACTGTTCTTTGTTCTTTGTTGTTTGTTATTGTGACCCGTACACGCTCCGTATTGTGGCCACTTCGCTATTGCGTATTTTTGGAGGAATCCCTTCTAATCAAAACAATCCGAGTCTGCAAGGTTTGAGGATTCCCTTTGTTTCGTCATCTTATGTCAGTAGCTACAAATTATCCCCTAAGTTCCTGTTCTCTCTGTACTTTGCCAATTCGGTTCGGCTCGAGTCTCCCACTGATTCAACGGAGAGATTTATCCTTGAGTCCACCCAGGGACGCCAATTATTTAAACCGTGGCGAGGAGTCAACTCCCCCTTGTCCCCTTTATTCCCTGCACCCACTTGATCCTGGCCGTCACGTGGGACTGAAGTTCTCTTAATTCAGGCTCAGGCTGGGTGCTTGGGATATCAGGTTACTGGAGAGCCAGCCTCCAGCTTAATCCACAGCTGCAGGTAATGGCTTCGGACAAAGAGGAGGAAACTCAGTCCTTTCTTTAACTATCAATTTACTTTATTCACATTGTTGTACAATGTAAGAATAAGGCTTATACACTTAGTTAGACAAAAGCATGCAACTCCAACTGAGTTATACAGTTAATAACAAAACTAGCTAGATTTCATAAGCACACCCACTTGGTTCCTCTGACCTTTCCCTGACCTAGTCACAGAAAACAAAGGATATTACCCGAAAAAGGGAGAGTTAACGCTCGCCAGGCATTCCGTTCTCTCTCTCTCTTCTACGTCGTCACCGCATTGCTCACGCAGGGTCTTCCGCTTCCACGATTGTTGATCACCGGAGTTTTCGCTGGCTCTATGACCAAAAAGCTCTCTTCTTATTCTCTCTCTTATCTCTCCAAATCTGAGCTGTGTCTTTCCGGTTGGTTTAAACTTGCTCACCTCGTTCACATCTTCTCTTAATTGGCCCAGGCCCAAGGACCAGATCACACCATGTCCAAATAAGGCTGTTTTTCTGTGATCGATCCTTTGTCTTGTCTCATAAAGTAATTAGTTCAAACTGGTTTTTACCAGCACAGGCCAGTGTCCGAGCTCCAGGTTACTACAGGTCAAACAATCCCAGCAGTTTGTAACTGATTCTGTATTTCTTACAGCCCCTGGCCAGCACCCCGCAAGTTCCACCCTTACTTCCTTCAGTACTGGTCCCGGTGACATTTGAACTTCAAGAACAGCCAGCCATTCTAAAACTTCCTCTTTATCAACGTAAAGCCCAAAGAGTGTCCCAATTACCCCCTCTTTCACTATGAGCTAGGCAGCATCTTCTTCTTGGTAAAAAAAAATGCAAAGTACTCATTTAGTATCTCAGCCCTCACCTCAGCCCCGATGCATAAATCCCTTTCTTTGTCTTTAATTGGTACTACTCCTCCTTTTACATTACTTTTACTATTAATATTCCTATTGAAGAATTTTGGATTCTCCTTTCTGTTAGCTGCCAGTCTCTTCCCATGCTCTCTCTTTGCTTTTCTTATTCATTTTTACACTTCCTTTCTGAACTTCCTCCATTGACTCTGGCTCGACCAGACAACTGGAATACATACTCTTTTTCTTGTTCACCTTACTCTAAACTCTCTCATCAGGGAGCTGTGGCTTTGTTCATCCTACCCTTGTTCCACATGGTATCATACCTCGACTGTACCTGAACCACCTGCACTTTACTATTGTTCTGTTACAATTTTGCCTGTCTGTCTTTCATTCCAGTTTACATGGGCAAGATCCGTTCTCACCCCACTGAATTTGGGCATCCCCAATTCATTAGTTTTACTCTGGATTGCGCTTTGTCCTTTTCGATAGCTAACCTAAACATTATGATACTATGATCACTGTCCCCTCAATGTTCCACTACTGACACCCAATCCACTTGATCCCTCATTCCCCAGAACCAGGTCCAGCAATGCCTCCTTCCTCATTGGGCTGGAAACATACTGATCTGGAAAATTCTATCGCTCACACTTAATAAATTCTTTCCCCTTTATATTAGAATAATTAAAGTCCCCCATTATAAATAGA
The DNA here is from genome assembly GCF_036365525.1 of Heterodontus francisci. Lineage (NCBI taxonomy): Eukaryota > Metazoa > Chordata > Chondrichthyes > Heterodontiformes > Heterodontidae > Heterodontus > Heterodontus francisci. Next base: position 56,010,116 of record NC_090406.1, on the reverse strand, counting down.
TTTTGCAACTCCCTGTGATTTCCCTGCCAATATTTCCTCGATATCTCTCCTATTATTTGGTAGCCAATATATTCGTGTAGTGCAGTGGTACCTCTATTTTTCCTTGGCTTTAACCAAACAGATTCTGTCTTTGAAACCTCTAGGACTTCCTCTCTCTCCAGTCCTTTAATGTTCTCCTTAATCAATACTGTTCCTGTTCCTCTATTCTCTCCTTCCCTATCTTTCCTGAATACTTTGTATCCAGGAATAGTTAATACCCAGTCTGCCCTAGTTCACCTGCATCTCCATTATCAACACATCATTATATTCCCACTTGGCTATCTGTGCCTGTGAATCACTAATCTCACTGACCACACTCTGTGCTTTCACATACCTGCACTGTCAATCTAATTTAGACTGTTTTGCATTTCCTGTTACTAACTGGCCCAGCTAATATCTTACTATTTCTCAAATTAGTGCTATCTGTCTCTCCCAATTCTTTGTGCATCTTTTTCTCTAATTTTACATCCTTTTTCCCATCCCCTCACTTTAAATCTGTCCTTTAAACTAGGGTCCATTAATAAACATTTCTTATTAATAAATCCAACAAGGAATTCAGAAGAACATTCCTGACTCAAGACAGTGTTGAATATGTGGAATTCACTGTCAGATAGTGTATTTGAGGTGAAAAACATCGATGCATTAAAGTGAAGGTAGATAAATACATGAGGGAGAAAGGAATAGAATGGTACGTTGATCGGATTCGAGGATGTAGGTCAAGTGGCAGGATGCACATGAGGAACAGTCACACAGATATAGAACAGCTGGGCCGAAGGGTTAGTTTCTGTGTCTTAAATTACATGTGAATAAGAGGAAACTGTTTCCATTGGCAAATAGCTTAGATATCAGAGGGTGTAATTGTAATCTCAGTGAGAAAGGAACAGAAGGGTAGGGGAGATATTGTTTTATGCATTATGGAAAGCATTGCCTGAAATGATGGTGGAAACAGATTCAACAGTAATTTTTGACCAAGAATTGAACATAAAGTTGAAAAGTTGAAATGCAATTCTATGGAGGAAGAGCAGTTTGACTGATTATATGAATCTTGTAAAGAGCCTGCAAATGCACGATGGATCGAATGGCCTCCTTCTGTAATGTAAGATTCTATTACTCTGACTGTCGAGACCAAGTTGTTTCTGTTCACTGACAGTTGTATCAAGTCCACATCCTTCAGGTCTCTTCAGCTGCTTGGAGCAGATGGTTTTTAGTCCAGTAATTGGATGTCCTCAGTGGTGGAGCTCGTTCTCGACAGTGTCAAAGGCTGCAGTTAATTTAATGAAAATAACCCTAACCCTAACCCTAACCATAACCCTAACGTGCACCATGGTCACAGACACACAGGATGTCATTCGTGAATTCCATTATGACTTTGGTGCTGTGGCAAGGGTGGAAACATAATTCAACAAATACAAACATGGGGTGACTGGAAAGAAGGATGCAAGTTTGTGTGGTGACAACACATTGAAGGAACTTGGAACAGAGGCAGTTGTTTACAAGATCAGCAAGTGTAGAATGTGGGTTTTTTGCTCATCTCTGATTCTGAGTAATTGTGTTTTTAAAAGTCTCTGAGGAGGCATAAACTGGAGACGCCCCAGATTCAAAGCCGACAATAGAAATTGTGAGTGTAAGATTGTTGGGACGCTGATTGTTTCCAGAAAGCAGAGAATGCTCTTATGCTTGTTTGAACAAGTTCAATGAGGAGTGCAAGAGGACATATGAGGAGCAGCACCAGGCACACCTAAAAAAAATGAGGTGTCAGCCTGGTGAAGCTACAACACAGGACTACTTGCATGCCAAACAGAGGAAGCAGCATGCAATAAACAGGGCTATGTGATCGCACAACCAACTGATCAGATCTCAGCTCTGCAGTCCTGCCACATCTAGTCATGAATGTTGGTGGACAATTAAACAACTAACAAGAGGAGGAATCTCCACAAATATCCCCATCCTCAATGATGGGAGAGCCCAGCACATCAATGCAAAAGTCAAGGTTGAAGCATTTGCATCCACCTTTAGCCAGAAGTGCCGAGTGGATGATCCATCTCAGCCTCCCGCCTGTGATCACCAGCAAGATGGATGCCCCTCTTCAGCCAATTCGATTCACTCCATGTGATATCAAGAAACGGCTGAAGGCACCTGGAAACTGCACAGGATATCGGCCCTGACAACAGTCCAGCAATAATACAGTAGACTTGTGCGCCAGAACTAGCTGTGAACCAAGCCAAGCTGTTCCAGTACAGCTACAACACTGGCATCTACCCGGCAAGGTGGAAAATTTCCCAGGTATACCCTATGCACAAAAAGCAGGACAAGTCCAACCAGGCCAATTACTGCCCTATTAGTTTACTCCTGATCATCAGCAAAGTGATGGAAGGGGTTGTTGACGGTGCTATCAAGCAGCACTTGCTCAGCAATAACCTTGTGAGCGGGAATGAATCTAGAAGAATCACTCGACACTCAGGTGCGCTCCAATGTCAAACAGTTTATTACGCCAGCGGGGTGCAGGTCACTGGACTGTCCAGGTGCCTCTCCACCGAACAAAGGAAAATCATCAATACTTATACATTTTCAAACAATTGCTCAGCCCATCCTGGCTGGACATGGTCCAATCACAACGATTACAGATCATATACATTGATTATTAGAGCCAATAGAAGTGGTTGCTAGGCATGGAGGGACAGCACAACCGGCCCATAGACAGATAGGGGATTACCCATGATGTTTTCCATTTCCTCTTATCCATTATCCTCGGTTCTCATGTACGCATACCATCTTATCTTGACTTCGTTACAGGCTGGTACCTTTGTCAGCATTCCACCAGGACATCTGCTTTCCATTAAATGAGTCTTTGTTTGAATTTATGTTACTCAGCTCCTGTGTGGAATGTGGTCAAGTTGGCTAAGCCCATGATGCCTTGCAACCTCTTCATTGTTCACTAAGGTTATACGTTACTGGTTACTCAAATAACATTTAAACAGTATATTTACTGCAAGTGCCTCTGCGCTTGGGAATACCCTACAACAACCTGCTCAGTGACGCTCAGTTTGGGTTCCGCCAGGGCCACTCAGCAACTGACCTCATTACAGCCTTTGTTTAAACACGGACAAAAGAGCCGAACTCCAGTGGTGAGGTGAGAGTGACTGCCCTTGACATTAAGGTAGCATTTGACTGAGTATGGCATTAAGGAGCCCGAGCAAAACTGAAGTTAATGGGAGTCGGGGGGGAAAACTCTTCTCTGGTTGGCGTCATAACTAGCACAAAGGAAAATGATTGTGGCTGTGGTTGCTGAAGGTCGTTCATCTCAGCTACCGGACATCACTGCAGGAGTTCCTCCGGGTAGTGTCCTAGGCCCAACCATCTTCAGCTGCTTCATCAATTACCTTCCCCCTATCATTAGGTCAGAAGTGGGAATGTTCACTGATGATTGCAGAATGTTCAGCACCATTCACAACTCCTCAGATACTGAAGCAGCCCATGTCCATATGCAGCAGGACCTGGACAACATCCAGGCTTGGGCTGATATGTGACAAGTAGCGTTCGCACCACACAAGTGCGAGGCAATGAACATCGCCAACAAGAGTAGCATCTACCCATCTCCTTTTGATGTTCAAAGGCATTACGATCACTGAATCCCCACTATCAACATCCTGGGGGTTACCATTGACCAAAAAACTGAACTTGAGTAGCTATATAAATGTGACTACAAGAGCAGATCAGAGGCTAGGAATTCTGTGGTGAGTAACTTACTTCCTGTCTCCCCAGTGCCTCTCCACTATCTAGAAGGCACAAGTCAGGAGTGTGATGGAATACTCTCCACTTGCCCGGATGGGTGCAGCTCCAGCAACACTGAAGAAGCTCAATACTATCCAGGACAAAGCAGCCCGTTTGATTGGTACCCCATTTACCACCTTCAACATTCACTCCTTCCAACACCGATGCACACTGGGAGCAGTGTGTACCATCTACAAGATGCACTGCAGCAACTCAACAAGAGTCCTTCGGCAGCACCTTCCACACTCTCCGACCTCTACTACCGAGAAGGACAAAGGCGATAGGTGCATGAGAACACCACCACCTACAAGCTCCCCTCCAAGCCACACATCATCCTGACTTGGAACTATGTCGCCGTTCCTTCACTGTCACTGGGTGAAAATCCTGGAACTCACTTCCTAACAGCACTGTGTGTATACCTGCACCCCAAGGACTGCAGTGGTTCAAGAAGGCAGCTCATTACCACCTTCTCGAGGGCACTTATGGATGGGCAATAAATGCTGGCCTAGCCAGCAAGGCCCACATCTCCTGAATGAATAACAAACACAAGTGGAACAATGCCGCCTGAATAGTGAGATAACTAAGTTGTTGATTGCATGCTTTGTAATTATTAAACACTGATTTCCCCTCCTGTCATTTCCATAAGATTTAGAAGTTTATTTTTGTATCAAGTTCAAAAAGATCCTCTTGCACTTTGCTTAACGTTAAAGGTAACGAAACACAAAATGTTCCTGACCTGCAAATCCCAACCTAATGCTAAGCACAGGAATCAGCACCATGGAAAGTTTACACGTGACTTCAATGGCTTGGATAGACAGCACATCTTGGTGAAGAGATCTTTCAACATAAAATCCAACCAAGACCATGCTCTGGATCCATCTTCTGTGAAATGAGACACAGTGACCTCTATGTATCATGTTGCCTTCTCTGCAGTTCAAAGATTGGAAGTATTCAGCTCACTGGATCACAAATTAAAGCTCAGCGAAACTTTGGAAGACTTTAGAATGACTGCATTGAAATGGAAATGCACCCCAAGGGGAGGGAACCATTGACAATATCAGCTCACAAGCGGAAGGAAGGGAAACTGACTGTCAGAAGTGTAGTATAAGAAGGGTCCAGAGTGGAGATGTCGGGTCCCACATACATGATAAGGTCACAAGGGCACAGGAGAAGATACGAGGGGAAGGAATCGGACTGAGGAGGAAGGCTGGGAATGGGTTTTGTTATATAGGCAAGGGGAACAGATATGTGCCCGAGGAACATGAAAGGACAACCCAAGCACCCTGGACTTGATGGTGTGAAGCTAGAACCTGTAACCAAAGACTGGACGTTAGTAAAGATTTTATTCGGGACAAGTACATCAAAGTTCAAGATGAGGAAACAACAATAAGAACATAAGAAATAGGAGCAGGAGTAGGCCATTCATCCCTTCGAGCCCACTCCACCATTCAATGAGATCATGGCTGATCTTCTCCTTCAACACCATTTTCCTGCACTATCCCCATATCCCTTGATGTTGTTTTTAATATGTAGAAATCTATCGATCTCAGTCTTCAACATACTCAACGACTGAACCTCCACAGCCTCCTGGGGCAGAGAATTCCAAAGATTCACCACCCTCTGAGTGAAGAAATTCCTCCTCATCTCAGTCCTAAATGGCCTGCTCTTTATTCTGAGACTGTGTTCTAGACTCCCCAGCCAGGGGAAACACCCTTCCTGCATCTACCCTGTCGAGACCAGGAAGAATTTTATACATTTGAATGCGATCACCACTCATTCTTCTAAACTCCTGAGAATAAAGGTCCAGTCTATTTAATTTTTCCTCATAGAAAAAGTCCTCAATCCCAGGAAGTAGTTTGGTGAACTTTTGTTGCAATTACATTTGTTACAATTGCATTTTGTTACAATTACTTGCCTCTGTGGCAATTATATCTTTCCTGAGGTAAGGAGATGAAAACTGTACACAATACTCCAGGTGTGGTCTCACGAAGGTGCTATATAATTGCAGTAAGACATCTTTACTGCTGGACTCAAATCATCTTTGAATAAAGGCCAACAGACCACTTGCCTTCTTCATTGCTTGCTGCACCTGTATGTTAGCTTTCAGTGACTCGTGAACAAGGACCCAAGTCCTGTTGAAGTTGAACACTTGCCAGCCTCTCACCATTTACGACTGCTCCATGGGCTGGATTTTACCAGGACCCCGATATTGGGCTCCATGGTGGGGTTGCTGGAAGATGCTGCTGGTAGAGGCCCGACACCGACTCCAACACCAGGAGACCCCAGCCCGATCCTCCTGGTGGCGGTAAAGCTCCATAGCATTCCGCCCCGTCGCTAGGTGACAGAACCTGAATTTGAATATTTAAATTAATAAAATTAATACATTTAAATGAACCTCAGTGCAGTGGCCATCACTCCCGGGCTTTCACTTCTCTGTCTGGGAAAAGCAGGTGTGATACTGGCGGGGAGGGGGAGGGAGTTAAGATATTTTGAGCGGTGGGGGGGAGGGGGAATGGGGTCAAATATTCCTAATGAGTGTAGGGGATGGTGGGAAGTGGGAACTTTAAACTTGGTACAGTCTGGGTGGGGAAGGTCATATTTCACAGGTAACTGTTTAGTCAGGGAGAAAGCGGCAGATACTTAATTTAGTTGTTATTGGGGGGATGGGAAAGGGTCATTAGAATTTTATTCTGTATATTTTGGGGAGGAGTGTTTCTTTATAAATTTACATTCACCGACAGGGCTGACTGTCCTTTAAAAAGGGCTCCAGTACCTGCGCACAGGCAGCTGAGGCCATTGCCAGTGTCAGACAGCCCGTCCCCTCCACGTGATTGGGGAGACGGGCCCCCCCGGTTATTTAAATGAGGTACAGTAGGGAGATCGTGGCAGCTCTGTGACTTGTGGTCCTCACATGCAGACAGCCATTTTTGTCACCTGTCACTGGGAGAGGCAGTGGCCTGTTAAAATCCAGCCCTGTATTTCTGTTTCTCCGACCAAAGTGGATAACCTCACATTTCTCTACATTGTATTCTATTTGTCAAATATTTGTCCACTCGCTTAACCTCTCCAAATCCCCTTGAAGCATCTTTTCATTCTCCTCACAATCCACACTTCCATCAAGTTTTGTGTCATCTGCAAACTTGGAAATATTACGTTTAATCCCCACATCCAAATTACTGATATAGATTGTTAATAACTGGAGCCCGTGCCACTGATCCTTGCAATTCCCCACCAGTCACAACTTGCCCATCTGAAAATCACCCATTTATTCTCGCTCTCTGTTTTCTGTCTGTGAACCAGTTCTCAATCCATGTCAGTATATTCCCCCCAATCCCATGTGCTCTCATCTTGTTTACTAACCTCCTGTGTGGGACCTTATCACCAGTTTTCTGAAAGGGATAGAGATGAGATGATTAATCAGTCAAATGTCACTTGTCATATGAACATAACAAATAGGAGTAGGAGTAAGACACACAAACACACAAACCTGCTCCACCATTGAAGAGGATCATGGCTGATCTTCAAACTCAACTCCACTTTCACACCCGATCTCCATATCCCTGGATTCCCAGAGAGTCCAAAAAATCTGTCGATCTCATTCTTTGACTATACTCAGCGACTGAGCATCCACAGCCCTCAAGAGTAGAGAATTCTAAAGATTCATAAACGTTTGAGTGAGGACATGGCGTACTTTATTCACAGTGCTAAGGCCTTCCACCGACTGTTCCAATTTCCCATCATTTCAAAAGATCAAGTACGTTGGAATATTTAGTTCCCAACGTTGGTCACAATATAACCACATCTCTGTAACTGCGTCTCTGTAATGACAAATAGATCAAACACATTTATCTCCACCTGTGTCATTAATTTGTCCGCCATGTTACCAGCCCATCATGCATTCACAAAAAAACACCAGCATGGATTTGTAAAAGGCAGATCATGCTTGACCAATCTAATTGAATTTTTTGTTTTATGAAGTATTAGAGAAGGTTGAAGAAGAGACCATAGAAACATAGGAAATAGGAGCAGGTGAAGCCATTTGGCCCCTCCAACCTGCTCCACCATTCAACTAGATTATGGCTGATCTTCTACCTCAAGGCCATTTTCCCACATTATCCCCATATTCCATGATAGCTTTACTATCTAGAAATCTATTGATTTCTGTCTTGAACATACTCAATGATTGAGCCTCCTCAGTCCTCTGGGGTAGTGAGTTCCAGAGATTCATCATCCTATGCGTGAAGAGATTCCTCCTCATCTCAGTCCTAAATGGCCTACCCTTTATTCTGAGACTATGTCCCCTGGTTCTAGACCCTCAACCAGGGGAAACATCCTTCCTGCAGCTACCCTGTTGAGCCCTGTAAGAATTTTGTATGCTTCAGTGAGATCCCCTCTCATTCTTCCAAACTCTAGAGAATACAGGCCCAGTGTCCTCAATCTCTCCTTATCGGACAATCCCACCATTCCAGGAATCAGTCCAATGACCCTTTGCTGCACTCCCTCTTTGGCAAGGATTTCCTTCCTTAGGTAAGGAGACCAAAACTATACACAATACTCCGGTATGCGGCCTCACCAAGGCTCTATACCATTGCAGCAAGACTTCTTTACTCCTGTACTCAAATCCTCTTGCATTAAAGGCCAACATACCAATTGCCTTTATGATTGCTTGCTGCACCTGCATGGTAGCTTTCAGTGGCTTATAAACAAGGACACCCAGGTCCCTTTGGACATCAACACTTCCCAATCTCTTACTATTTAAGAAATACTCTGCACTTCTGTTTTTACTAACAAAGTTGATAACTTCACATTTTCCGCATTATATTCCATCTGCCGCTCTCTTGCACATACATTTAGCCTGTATAAGCTCCTTGAATCCTCTTTGCATTCTCCTCACAACTCACATCCCAACTTAGTTTTGTGTCATCAGCAAACTTGGAAATATTACATTTAGTCCCCACATCCAAATCATTGATACAAATAGTTGGAACCGAAGCACTGATCCTTGCAGTACCCCACTGGACACAGCCTGCCAACCTGAGAATGACCTGTTTATTCCTACTTTCTGTTTTCTGTCCACTAATCAATTCTCAATCCATGCCATTATATTATCACCAATGCTATGTGTCCTAATTTTGCCTACAAGCCTCTTGCATGGAACCTTAACAAAAGCCTTGTGAACATTTAAATAAAACACATCCACTGGTTCCCCGTTAACTACTCAAATGAAAAACTCCAACCGCTTTATCCTGGGGTTACTATTGACCAGAAACTGAACTGAAGTAGCCATATTAATACAGTGGCTACAACAGAAGGTCAGAAGCTAGGAATCCTGCAGCGAGTAACTCACCTACTAACTCCCCAAAGCCTGCCAACCATCTATAAGGCACAAGTCGGGAGTGTGATGGTATACTCTCCACTTGCCTGGATGGGTACAGCTCTAGCAACACATCAAGAAGCTTGACCTCATCCAGGGCAAAGCAGCACTCTGGATTGGCATCCCATCCAACACCTTCAACATTCACTCCCTTCATCACCGACACACATGGCAACAGTGTGTGCCATCTACAAGATGCACTGCAGCAACTGACCAAGGCTTCTTAGACAGCACCTTCCAAACCCGCGACCTCTACCTCAAGCACAATGGAAAAATACGGAAATTCTCTCGACAGAGATCTGTCAGAAGAAAATGACATCAGGGGTTTCAGTCAACACACTTGAAGCACAGGGTTTTCCAGCTTCTCAGAAGAGATTCAATCCCAGGGATTTAAGCTCTCCCACACTAGATCTTTGCAGGGTCTCTTCAAAGAGGTAGAGGAAGAGGTGAGCTTGGTGGTTCCATTCTCATTTGCAGGCAAAACCTGTCTTCAAAACAATTCACACCCCAACTGAACTGAAAATAATATCCAAAACCCCAAACAGAATGTCAAACCTCTTGACCTCCTCAAAATATGTGGCTTCTCTGTAAACATTATCCCCAGGTCACCAAGGTTGCTGTTGTTTATTGAACTTAAAGCACATGACATCTAGGAAGGTTGTTTTTGAACAACATTTCAGTGTCCTTTCAATGAACTGTCAACAACAAAGCAAAGTCCAGCTTCTGTGAAATCTTCAGCCTTCTAATGAACCCATCTCCACAATTTAAATATGAGTCTTCAAAAAAAATTAAGTAAAAATATAGAAGCATCTTCAAAACAACCTAGAGAAATTTTTACAGTCCATTTTTATGTTTCTCTCCATTTACTTTCATATTCTATTTGCCCTTTCTTTGACAATTTCTTGGTGCTCCTTTGCTGAATTATAAATTCTTCCCAATAGAACCATAGAAAAATTACTGCACAGAAGGAGGCCATTCAGCCCATCATGTCTGCACCAGCTGGAAAATAAAACTAGCCGCCCAATCTAATTCCACCTTCCTGCACGTGTTCCATAGCCTTGCAGGTTACAGCAATTCAGGTGCATGTCCAGGAACATTCGAAAGAATTGAGGGCTTCGATCTCCACCACCATTCCTAGCAGTGAATTCCTGATGCCCACCACCCTCTGGGTGAAAAAGCTTTTCCTCATGTCCCCTGTAATCCTTCTACCAATCACCTTAAATCTGTTCCCCCTGGTAATTGACCTCTCCACTCGGGGAAACAGGTTCTCCCTGTCTACTCTATCTGGGCCCCTCATAATTTTGTACACCTCAATTAAGTCGCCCCTCAGCCTCCTCTGTTCTAAGGAAAGCAAGCTTACCCTATTCAATCTTTCTTCATAGCTGCAACTTTCAGACCCTGCCAACATTCTTGTAAATCTCCCCTGTACTCTCTCCAGAGCAATTATGTCCTTTCTGTAATGTGCTGACCAGAACTGTACATAATACTCCAGCTGTGGCCTAACCATCATTTTATACAGTTCCAGCATTACATCCCTTCTATAGCTTGACCAGTAAAGGAAACCATTCCATATGCCTTCTTCACCACTCTATCTACTTGTCCTGCCACCTTCAGGGACCTGTGAATATGTACTCCAAGCTCTCTCACTTCTTCTAGCCCCATCAATATCCTCCTGTTTATTGTGTATTCCCTCGCTTTATTTGCCCTCGCCAAGTGCATTATCTTACTACTCTGGATCGAATTACATTTGCCACATTTCCACCCATTCAATCAAACTATTGATATAATTCTGCAGTCTACAGCTACCCACTTCACTATCAACTAGGCGACAAATTTTTGTGTCATCAACAAATTTCCCAATCATGCCTCCCACATTTAAGTCCAAATCATTAATATATACCACAAACAGCAAGGGACCCAGCACTGAGCCCTGTGGAACGCCACTGGAAACAGCTTTCCATTCGCAAAAAATCATTTGACGACTGCCCTTTGTTTCCTGTCACTGAGCCAATTTTGGATCCAACCTGCCACATTCCCCATGGGATTTCATTTTACTGACCAGTCTGCCATGCGGGAATTTGTCAAATGCCTTACGAAAATTCATGTAGACCACATCCACTGCACTACCCTCATCAATCCTCCTCGTTACTTTCTCAAAGAAATCAATTAAGTTAGTAAGACATGACCTTCCCTTGAAAAATCCATGCTGACAATCCCTGATTAATCCTTTCTAAGTGGCAGTTTATCCTGTCCCTCAGGATTCTAATCACCACCGAGGTCAGACAGACCGGCCGATAATTATTTGGTCTATCCCTTGCACCCTTTTTAAACAATGGTATAACATTCACAGATCTCCAATCCTCTGGCACCTCACCGTATCCAGTGAGGATTTGAAGATGATCCTCAGCGCATCCCTTATTTTCTCCCTGGCTTCCCTTAACAACCTGGGATGCAAAACATCCGGTCCTGGAGATTTATCCACTTTTAGGAATGTCACACTCTCTAGTACTTCCACTCTCATTATGCTAATTGTATCTAATATTTCACACTCCTCCTCTTTTACTACAATGTCTGCATCATCCCTCTCCTTTGTGAAGAAAGAGGCAAAAAACTCATTATGGACCCTGCCCACATCATCTGCATCCATGCAAAAGTTCCCTTGTACATCTCTGATAGGCCCGACCCTTTCCTTAGTTATCCTCTTACTCTTAATGTCCTGAGAAAACATATTCGGGTTTTCCTTGATTTTACCTCCCAATAATTTTTCACGTACTTTGCTTTTATATAATTTGCTTTTTTACATCACCCCTGCTATATCTATACTCCTCCAGGCTTTCTTCAGTATTAAGATATTTGTGATCATCAGAAGCTTTCATTTTTTGCTTTAACTTACCCTGTAAGCTTCTATATAACCAGGGAGCTCTAGATTTGACAGAACCACCATTTACCTTTGTGGGGACATGCCTACACTTTGCCTGTAGTATCTTTTTCCTGAATGCCACCAGTGGTTTGCCACTGATTTTCCTTCAAGTATCTGTATCCAGTCCACCGTTGCCAGGTCACTTCTCAGTTTTTATGATTATTTGGAAAAGCATAGTTTGATTAGAGACAGTCAGCATGGCTTTGTGAGGGGCAGGTCATGCCTCACAAGCCTTATTGAATTCTTTGAGGATGTGACAAAACACATTGATGAAGGAAGAGCAGTGGATGTGGTGTATATGGATTTTAACAAGGCGTTTGATAAGGTTCCCCATGGTAGGCTCATCCATAAAGTAAGGAGGCATGGGATACAGGGAAAGTTGGCTGTCTGGATACAGAATTGGCTGGCCCAGAGAAGACAGAGGGTGGTAGTAGATGGAAAGTATTCAGCCTGGAGCTCGGTGACCAGTGGTGTTCCGCAGGGATCTGTTCTGGGACCTCTGCTCTTTGTGATTTTTATAAATGACTTGGATGAGGAAGTGGAAGGCTGGGTTCGTAAGTTTGCCAATGACACGAAGATTGCTGGAGTTTTGGATAGTGTGGAAGGCTGTTGTAGGTTGCAATGGGACTTTGACAGGATGCAGAGCTGGGCTGAGTAGTGGCAGATGGAGTTCAACCTGGAAAAGTGTGAAGTAATTCATTTTGGAAGGTCGAATTTGAATGTGGAATACAGGCTTAAAGACAGGATTCTTGGTAGTGTGGAGGAACAAAGGGATCTTGGGTCCACGTCCATAGATCCCTCAAAGTTGCCACCCAAGTTGATAGGGTTGTTAAGAAGGCGCATGGTGTGTTGGCTTTCATTAACAGGGGGATTGAGTTTAAGAGCCGCGAGGTTATGCTGCAGCTCTATAAGGCCCTGGTTCGACCACACTTGGAATATTGTGTTCAGTTCTGGTTGCCTCATTATAGGAAGGATGTGGAAGCTTTAGAGAGGGTGCAGAGGAGATTTACCAGGATGCTGCCTGGACTGGAGGGCATGTCTTACAAAGAAAGGTTGAGGGAGCTAGGGCTTTTCTCATTGGAGCGAAGAAGGATGAGAGGTGACTTGATAGAGGGGTACAAGATGATGAGAGGCTTAGATAGAGTGGATAGCCAGAGACTTTTTCCCAGGGCGGAAAGGGCCCAGGGAGCCTAATTTTAAGGTGATTGGAGGAAGGTTTCGGGGAGATGTCAGAGGTAGGTTCTTTACACAGAGAGTGGTGGGTGCGTGGAATGCACTGCCAGCGGTGGTAGTTGAAGCAGATACATTAGGGACATTTAAGCGACTCTTGGATAGGTACATGGATGATAGTAGAATGAAGGGTATGTAGGTAGTTTGATCTTAGAGTAGGTTAAAGGGTCGGCACAACATCGTGGGCCGAAGGGCCTGTACTGTGCTGTACTGTTCTATGTTCCATGTTCTATGTTCATAAAATTCGCCTTCCCTCAATTTGGAACCTCTGCTCCTGTTTTATTTGTGTCCTTTTCCATTATTATGCTAAAACTAACTGTATTGTGGTCATTATCTAAAATGGTCACCCACTGTGACTTCATCCACTTGCCCAGCTTCAACACCGAAAACTAAATCTTGATTTGGGTCCCCTCTCTTGTTGCGCTTGTTACGTGCTGGGTAAAAAATTTCTCCTCAACGCAGTTCAAGAATCTTCTCCCCTCTGCCCTTCACACTGTTAATATCCCAGTCGATATTGGGGTAGTTGAAATCCCCAACCATCACAGCCTGAAAGTCATTGCACTCAGAAATGTGCTTACATATTTGTTCCACTATCTCCCTCTCACTATTTGGGGGTCTACAGTCTTCTTCTTTGGCCTCTTTGTCTCGAGAGACAATGGGTAAGCGCCTGGAGGTGGTCAGTGGTTTGTGAAGCGTCGCCTGGAGTGGCTATCAAGGCCAATTCTAGAGTGACAGCCTCTTCCATAAGTGCTGCAGATAAAATTGGTTGTCGGGGCTGTTTCACAGTTGGCTCTCCCCTTGCGATTCTGTCTTTTTTCCTGCCAACTGCTAAGTTTCTTCGACTCGCCACACTTTAGCCCCACCTTTATGGCTGTCCACCAGCTCTGGTGATCACCGGCAACTGACTCCCACGACTTGTGATCAATGTCACAGGAATTCATGTCGCGTTTGCAGATGCCTTTAAAGCGGAGACATGGACGGCCAGTGGGTCTGATACCAGTGAGCTCGCTGTACAATGTGTCCTTGGGGATCCTGCCATCTTCCATATGGCTCACATGGCCAAGCAATCTCAAGCGCCGCTGGCTTAGTAGGTGTATATACTGGAGATGTTGGCCGCCTCGAGGACTTCTGTGTTGGAGACGCGGTCCTGCCACCTGACGCCAAGGATTCTCCGGAGGCAGCGAAGATGGAATGAAGTGAGACGTCGCTCTTGGCTGACATACGTTGTCCAGGCCTCACTGCCGTAGAGCAAGGTACTGACGGCACAGGCTAGATACACTCGGACTTTTGTGTTCCATGTCAGTGCGCCATTTTCCCACACTCTCTTGGCCAGTCTGGTCACAGCAGTGGAAGCCTTTCCCATGTGCTTGTTGATTTCTGCATCGAGAGACAGGTTACTGGTGATATAATAAAAGCGAAATACTGCAGATGCTGGAAATCTGAAATAAAAACAAGAAATGCTGGAACCACTCAGCAGGTCTGGCAGCATCTGTGGAAAGAGAAGCAGAGTTAACGTTTCGGGTCAGTGACCCTTCATCGGACTTCCAATGAAGGGTCACTGACCCGAAACGTTAACTCTGCTTCTCTTTCCACAGATGCTGCCAGACCTGCTGAGTGGTTCCAGCATTTCTTGAGGTTACTGGTGATAGTTGAGCCTAGGTAGGTGAACTCTTGAACCACTTCCAGAGCGTGGTCGCCGATATTGATGGATGGAGCATTTCTGACGTCCTGTCCCATGATGTTCGTTTTCTTGAGGCTGATGGTTAGGCCAAATTCATTGCATGCAGCTGCAATCCTGTCGATGAGTCTCTGCAAATAGTCTTCAGTGTGAGATGTTAATGCAGCTCTTAGACGGGCAAGGTTGAACAACCTGCCACCTGATCTTGTGTGGAGGAAAATTCCTTCTTCTGACGACTTGAACACATGTGAGAGCAGCAGGGAGAAGATCCCAAACAGTGTAGGTGCGGGAACACAGCCCTGTTTCACAATGCTCAGGATAAGAAAGGGGTCTGATGAGGCACTGCTATCCTGAATTGTGCCTTCCATATTGTCATGGAATGAGGTGATGATAATTAGTAGCTTTGGTGGACATCCGATCTTTTGTAGTCATCTGAAGAGACCATGTCTGCTGACGAGATCAAAGGCTTTGGTGAGATCAATAAAAGCAACATAGAGGGGCATCTGTTCTCCATGGCCTTTCTCCTGTAGCTGGTCAATGGAGAAAAGCATATCAATGGTAGATCTCTCTGCTCGAAAGCCACACTGTGCCTCAGGGTAGACGCACTCAGCCAGCTTCTGGAATCTGTTTAAAACGACTCGAGCGAAGACTTTACCCACTATGCTGAGCAGGGATATCCCACGGTAGTTGTTGCAGTCACCGCGGTCACTCCTGTTCTTATAGAGGGTGATGATATTGGCATCGCGCATGTCCTGTGGTACTGCTCCCTCATCCCAGCACAGGCAAAGCAGTTCGTGCAGTACTGAAAGTATAGCAGGCTTGGCACTCTTGATTATTTCAGGGGTAATGCCGTCCTTCCCAGGGGCTTTTCCGCTGTCTAGAGAATCAATGGCATCACTGAGTTCTGATTTTGTAGGCTGCACATCCAGCTCATCCATGACTGGCAGAGACTAGGCTGCATTGAGGGCGGTCTCAGTGACAACATTTTCCCTGGAGTACAGTTCTAGGTAGTGCTCCACCCAGCAGTCCATTTGCTTGTGTTGGCCAGTGTTTGTGTCCCCTCATTTCGATTTGATCGAGGCGATGGTTAGCCCAAAAGCTCTCTTAATGCCATCATATATTCCTCTGATGTTTCCGGTGTCTACAGTACACTCCCAGTAATGTGGCTGCCCCCTTTTTATTTCTGAGTCTCCACCCATATGGCCTCGTTTGATGATTCATTTAGCATATCATCCCTCCTCACAGCTGTTATTGATTCCTTGACTAATAATGCTAACCCTCCCCACCCCACTCTTTTTAATCTCCCTCTCTATCATGCCTGAATGCTCTAAATCCAGGGATGTTGAGTTGCCATTCTTGCCCTCTTTAAGCCAAGTTTCCGTTATAGCAATGATTTTGTGTTGCCATGTGTCTATCTGTAATCTCAACTCACTGGCTTTATTTATTATACTCTTTACATTTAAATATCCTTTAACACTGCCAAATTCCTGTGTTGCACACTTTTTACATTTTTCTTCTGTCTTTCAGAGTCATTCGCCAATTTTGCTAATTTTCTGTGTCCTGTTCCCTGCCCTGAAATTGTCCTATCTAAAACTATGCTCAGTTCCCATCCCCTTGCCAATCTAATTTAAACCATCCCCAACTGCACGAGCAAACCTTGTTGCAAGGATATTTGTCCCAGTGCTGTTCAGGTGCAGATGATCTGGCTTCACAGGTCCCACCAACCCCAAAACTTGTCCCAACGCCCCAGAAATCTTCAGCCTCCCTTCCGCACCAATTCTCTAGCCGCACATTCATCTGGTGAATTTTCCTATTACTAATCTCACTGGCATGTGGCCTTGGGGGTAATCCAGAGATTACTTTCCTTTTTGCTGGGTAATCTCATTCACAACTCCCTAAACTCAGTCTGCAGGACCCTATCCCTCTTTCTTGCTCTCTCGTTAGTACCTATGTGGACCACGACCTCCAGCTATGTACCCTCACTCTCCAGAATGCTCCATAGCTGCTCAGTGATATCCATGACCCATGCACCAAGGAGGCAACATACCATCCTAGAATCACATCTGCTACAACAAAAACACCTGTCTGTTTTTCGAACCGTGGAATCCCCTACCACTATTGCTCTCTTGTCCTGTTCACTCCCTCCAAGCACAGGTGAGTCACCCATGGTGCTCACTGCACTCTACAGAGGAACTACTATCAACATCCTCGGGGCTACCACTGACCAGAAACTGAACTGGAGTAGCCATATAAATACCGTGGCTACAAGAGCAGGTCAGAGGCTAGGAATCCTGAGGCGAGTAACTCACCTCTTGACTCCCCATGGCCTGTCCACCATCTACAAGGAACAAGTCAGGAGTGTGATGGAATACTCTCCACTTGCCTGGATGGGTGCAGCTCCAACAACAGTCAAGAAGCTCGACACCTTCCAGGACAAAGCAGCCCACTTGATTGGAACCCCATCTGCAAACATTCACACCCTCCACCACCGACGCACAGTGACAGCAGTGTGTACCATCTACAAGATGCACTGCAGCAATGCACAAAGGTTCCTTACACAGCACCTTCCAAACCCCCAACCTCTACCAACTAGAAGGACAAGGGCAGAAAATGCATGGGAACGCCACCACCTGCAAGTTCCCCTCCAAGTTACACACCATCCTGACTTGGAACTATATCGCCGTTCCTTCTCTGTCGCTGAGTCAAACTCCTGGAACTCCCTTCCTAACAGCACTGTGGGTGTACCGACCCCAAATGGACTGCAGCGGTTAAAGAAGGCAGCTCACCACCACCTTCCCAAGGGCAATTAGGGATGGGCAATAAATGCTGGACTGGCCAGCGACACCCACATCCCATGAATGAATAAAATAAAAGAACTCTCCTTCCCATTGGTACTCAGAACTGAATACCAGTTCAAAAGTAGGATGCCCTGTAGGGACTCCTGCACTACCTGCCCTGATCTTCTTGTCAGTCTGGCAGCAAGACAATCCGTCTCTGACTGTGCTCGGTTAGCCACTGGGTTGACTACCTCCTGAAACGTGCTATCCACATAGTATTCCACCTCGTGGATGCGCCACAGTGACTACAGCCCCGCCCGAGCTCTGAAACCCAAACTCATCTGCTGTTTTCCTCAAAAATGAGCCAGTAATCTGCCCATTTTTTTTGTCTGTAACAAAGCTCTGAAATTATTATTTTTAAAATCCCTTGTTTTCGGTTAACCAGTGTATATGTGTCTGTGTGAGTGTGAGGGGCCGAAGGAACAAAAGAAAAGAGAACTTTAAAATTTCGATCTGTGTGTTTCTGTTTACTTCACTACTGGTTAAGACTTGTTAATTTTGATAATCTTGTTGTTCATGAAAGAAACCTGGTTAGTGTGTTCTATTCTGGGAAAAATAGAGTATATGATCGACCATATTGATAAGTGGGGAAAATTAAAATAATATGTTGTGACCTGTGGAGAAGTCTTCTTTTTTTTCTTCTTTTGGGCCTCCTTATCTCGAGAGACAATGGATACGCGCCTGGAGGTGGTCAGTGGTTTGTGAAGCAGCGCCTGGAGTGGCTATAAAGGCCAATTCTGGAGTGACAGGCTCTTCCACAGGTGCTGCAGAGAAATTTGTTTGTTGGGGCTGTTGCACAGTTGGCTCTCCCCTTGCGCCTCTGTCTTTTTTCCTGCCAACTACTAAGTCTCTTCGACTCGCCACAATTTAGCCCTGTCTTTATGGCTGCCCGCCAGCTCTGGCGAATGCTGGCAACTGACTCCCACGACTTGTGATCAATGTCACACGATTTCATGTCGCGTTTGCAGACGTCTGGGAAAAATAGAGTATATGATCGACCATATTGATAAGTGGGAAAAATTAAAATAATATGTTGTGACCTGTGGAGAAGTGGGACTAGAATAAACAGTGCACTCCTCCTGCCTCGCTCGTAACAGTGTCTTCAGTGTACATGGGGAAGCTGACCCTATGTGTTCTGATAATATCTTCATAGGGAAGCATGGTGATGGGAAAGAACAGCTGGAGGTCTAGAGTAGATCTTTGGAGGCTCCGAGGAATAAAGTGAGGCTATTATTGGACAGCAGGTAAGAGTGGAACCACACGAGGACAGTACCAGTTATCTGGTGAATGGATCAGAGACATTGAAGGAGAATCATGTGTCAACCATGTCAAAGATTGCAGAGAGACTGAGGAGGTCTTGTGGAGGGATTGTACATCATCGTAACAGTCACAGAAGGTGTGATGTTTCACTTTGTTCGGGACCGTTTGATTATTGTGACAGGGATGGAAACCTGATTGAAGAGATACAAATATGATATTGTAAGAAGGATGTGTACGGATTTTGGAGACAACAACATGTCGAAGGGATTTGGAGAGGAAAGGAAGGTGTGAGATGGGATTGCAGTTTTTTTTAAGAACCGAGGGGTTGTGCCTTGACTTTTGATGAAGGAATGACAATAGTGGTTTTGAAAGATGGGGAAGAAGGTGAGAAGAGGGACACATATCAAATTTCAACTAATATGGGACCAGGAACAGAAGCGGTTATTATTCGAGTGGAAAAAAGCTCAAGGCTGCAGGAGGTGGTTTTCATGGACTAGACAAATTTACATAGAGATTGAGGGGAGATGGGAGAGAGATTGGTGAAAGCAGTTGGTTCAGGACAGAAAGAGTTGGTTTGGTGGACAATCGAAGGCTGATTTCAACAGGAGCAGGTGAACAGTTGCTCTCAATGTTAGAGGCAAAGAAGTCGCTGAGTTTCTCATGTTGTTGGAGATGATGGAGGAGGAGGTAAGGGAGAGGGGTTTATAAAGGCTGATGGCAGTGAAAAAGAGACACAGGTGATATCTTTGCATTCCAGGATGTCCCTGGAGGAATGACCACACAGACGACAGTGAGGCCGCTTCACGTGGTGCAGCATGAACCAGTTGTGGAGCAGAAACACTTAAGAATCCATCCCGTGGACTAGGAACAGTAAATATGAGGCCAGAACAGGACATTCTATGAGTGAATGAGACAGTAAGGGTACCGGCAAAGACAGGATATTTCTCTAACATTTGAATCCATTTTGGCCTCTTTTTGAGGAACATTCTTTTCTGCATTTGTACCTTTCCTCACCAGATGAGTTTGTTCTTGAAAAAACAGATAATTTTCATGGATTGATCCAATGGTGAATTGTAATGAACGTCAGAACATCCTTGTCTGAGGTTGTTCTCTGGGAGCTGAATATGTGATTTAGTGTTACTGCTCCTTTATGGGGAATTAATCTGATGTCTTTTGATGGTTTAGGTTTGCTGGAACTCCACAAATACTACAGTTAAATTGACATCGGAATATTACATGTTATATCGTTTCATTTACCCACATTAAAATTCATCTTTAATATGATAATAGTTATACACTACTGTCCAAAATCTTATTGAAGGTAGTCAGACTTCTCGTTTCCTTCACAAGGATTTCAGGAATATAAAAGCAAGTGATTTATAAACCTATAAACCCTGCTCCAGATTGATGTTCGTTACTTGTTATTGACACAATTTCCCATTCAGTGTAAACAAATATTTCACCCCATTCTTCAGCTCCTCTCTGAATTTCCTCTGTGTCAGTCCATAGATACAAGTGTTTGTGCAGCAACTGAGAAGCTGCAACATAAACCCAACTTGTTGGGTAATATATATCGGGTTACTGTAATATTTGTTGGAGTATCTAAAGTTTACCATTGGCCAGTTTATTAAATGGACAACATGCGGCATCCACAATAGTACAAAATTGGCCGAAATAGTGAAAAGCAAAATCATGGATTTCCTCCGATTCTTCACCTCTGGATCATTCTCACTGTTGCTCCGTAGTCCCCTGCGTGCTCTATTTGCCACAATAATGTGTCTGACAGTCAGAGCATTGAACAACAGAATTAAAAGGATTGGTAATAGAGGGTTTATGATGCTCTCGATCCACGCATAAACCCTCCACAAGGGGGAGGTGAGATAATCAGCTGTAGGAACACAATACCAAGGCACGTTGTCAATTATAAATACAGGCTCAGCTACATAGTAATAGGGAATATTCCTGAGACAGCTCACCACAAACACGGTGGCGATAACCACTGTCGCAGTTCTTTCAGAGCTATATTTTGATTGTAACTTCTGACAACAAATAGTTACAAAGCGATCAAGAGTGACGGCAACAGTAAACCAGACAGAACAGTCTACAGCTACAACGTACGTGACAAAGTTTACCAGACACACAGGAGTTATAAACAGGAAGCTAACTGGAAAGTACATGATATTAATCCGGTGTAATATCACATGGATGATAACCACCATTAGATCTGCCACTGCCATGGCCACCAGGTAACAAGTGATACATTTGGAGAGACCGCACTTTCCTCGGGACAAAATCACAATCGCCACCAAATTAACTGTAAGAAAGAGAGAAGACGAAATTTACCTCCACACTGTCCCAAAACATTTTTTGAAATAATCATTTAAAGTTGAAGAAGACAGTTTGGAAAAAAAATGAGATTTCCAGTTCCAAAGTAAATGTATTTGTTAATTGAATGAACTGTTTATTGGCATCAAGGAAATCTGTGGCAAAATAAGGTTAAAATAGAGAAATAATTGTTCATTTCAGATAGAGAAAAAGACGCTGAGTTGAAAAAAAAAAGTTTGGAAGTTTTTTCTGGAGAATTACTGTTTCCAAAACACCAGAGTCCCCAAAGATAATAACTGCAGATCAGCTTCAGCCTGTTGGGTGGGGACCGCACTCTCACCCTGTTGGGTTATAGTCTGTACAACAGGGAGAGTGAACTCCCACCCTCTTTTTAAACATTGTCCGGACAAAGTGAAGACTGCAAAAGTCTAGTGGGTAGATTTTGCACCAGTAACAGAAATCGGCAGGTGTTCGATTCCACTTACATTCAGAAACAAAATCAAAGCTGAATTCAAATCCATGAAAACAAGAGAAACCTCTGCAGTAACATCATATATCAACATGAACTAATGTTACAATGCAGTAACTCCTAGAATCTCCATATTACACTTGTAACCCATTGAACAACATCAGCACATTTAGACTTGCTCATTTATTTCTGATCTGATAACCATGAAGACTCAAGGGAAGAGCTTCTGTTATAAACATTGAAGGCAATTGTTTTTTACGCTTTCTGTGGTGGAAATTCAAGAAGTGTTATAAAATTTTAAATAAGAAATCCGATTAATAAAGTAAGATAATCGCATGGCACTTAACTTACAGCAACAAACAGGGAAAATATAACATGAACAGTCAACATTGACATGCAATTTGAACTGTGTCATTTCACCATCTTACCAGGAATACTGACGGCTGCAAGAATCGGGTAGTAAATGACCTCTATCAGGTAAATTACAGGGTATTCCATTTCTTGTGTGAAACATCAATGCAGTGACTTCTTCAGAGAAGCCCTTATTAATATCACAGAGCAACCTCCATGGAGACAGTCATCTGGGGAATGTGAGCTGGGATATTATGTTCTACTGAACAAACTGATTCAATTAACTGTTTTAGATGTGTGTAATAAGATATAGTCATTAGAGGATATAGAAAACTAAATAATTTTATGTTCCTTATAAATTTCTTCAAACATGATTTGCAAATTATTTTGTTGTGATCTTAGGTGTTGATATGGATGAAATGTCTCAGCAACAATAAACCTGGTGTTGGTGTGAATGGACAGTCTCAGGAACAATAACACTGGTGTTGGTGTGGATAAACAGACTCAGGAACAATAGCCCTGGTGTTGATGTGGATGAACAGTCTCAGGAACAATAGCCCTGGTGTTGATGTGGATGAACAGTCTCAGGGACAATAAACCTGGTGTTGGTGTGAATGGACAGTCTCAGGAACAATAACACTGGTGTTGGTGTGGATAAACAGACTCAGGAACAATAGCCCTGGTGTTGGTGTGGATAAACAGACTCAGGAACAATAGCCCTGGTGTTGATATGAATGGACAGTCTCAGGAACAATAGCCCTGGTGTTGATGTGGATAAACAGACTCAGGAACAATAGCCCTGGTGTTGATATGAATGGACAGTCTCAGGAACAATAGCCCTGGTGTTGATGTGGATGAACAGTCTCAGGAACAATAGCCCTGGTGTTGATGTGGATGAACAGTCTCAGGGACAATAAACCTGGTGTTGGTGTGAATGGACAGTCTCAGGAACAATAACACTGGTGTTGGTGTGGATAAGCAGACTCAGGAACAATAGCCCTGGTGCTGGTGTGGATAAACAGACTCAGGAACAATAGCCCTGGTGTTGATATGAATGGACAGTCTCAGGAACAATAGCCCTGGTGTTGGTGTGGATGAACAGTCTCAGGGACAATAACACTGGTGTTGGTGTGGATAAACAGACTCAGGAACAATAACACTGGTGTTGGTGTGGATAAACAGACTCAGGAACAATAACACTGGTGTTGGTGTGGATAAACAGACTCAGGAACAATAGCCCTGGTGTTGATGTGGATAAACAGACTCAGGAACAATAGCCCTGGTGTTGATGTGGATGAACAGTCTCAGGGACAATAACACTGGTGTTGGTGTGGATAAACAGACTCAGGAACAATAACACTGGTGTTGGTGTGGATAAACAGACTCAGGAACAATAGCCCTGGTGTTGATGTGGATAAACAGACTCAGGAACAATAGCCCTGGTGTTGGTGTGAATGAACAGTCTCAGGAACAATAGCCCTGGTGTTGATGTGGATGAACAGTCTCAGGAACAATAGCCCTGGTGTTGATGTGAATGGACAGTCTCAGGAACAATAGCCCTGGTGTTGATGTGAATGGACAGTCTCAGGAACAATAGCCCTGGTGTTGATGTGGATGAACAGTCTCAGGAACAATAGCCCTGGTGTTGGTGTGGATAAGCAGACTCAGGAACAATAGCCCTGGTGTTGATGTGGATGAACAGTCTCAGGAACAATAGCCCTGGTGTTGATGTGGATGAACAGTCTCAGGGACAATAACACTGGTGTTGGTGTGGATAAACAGACTCAGGAACAATAGCCCTGGTGTTGATGTGGATGAACAGTCTCAGGGACAATAACACTGGTGTTGGTGTGGATAAGCAGACTCAGGAACAATAGCCCTGGTGTTGGTGTGGATAAGCAGACTCAGGAACAATAGCCCTGGTGTTGATGTGGATGAACAGTCTCAGGGACAATAACACTGGTGTTGGTGTGGATAAACAGACTCAGGAACAATAGCCCTGGTGTTGATGTGGATGAACAGTCTCAGGAACAATAGCCCTGGTGTTGATGTGGGTGAACAGTCTCAGGAACAATAGCCCTGGTGTTGATGTGAATGGACAGTCTCATTGACAGTTGTCCTTGTGTTAGTTGTCGGGATTAAATTGGATTCAATCATATTCTGTACAATCAGAGCAATGGGACAGGGCCGGTGAAGTGAGGGAAAGGCTGTGAGTGAGTGATTTATTATTGGATAGTTGCCCAGAATTTTGGCAGGGATTTTGGGAGCGTTAATTTAGAAAGGATTCCATGTGACAACAGCCTAAATGGTTAATCATGCGAGGCTTTTGAAGACCAGCTTTGGATGCTCTGTTTCCTTAACTCCATGTAGCCCAGATTAGGTACGACTGAATCCACTTATCTGGAGTCTTGCCATGCTGCAGAGCCGCTTCACACCTATGATCACAGAAAGAGTGCAGGGGGAGATCTGTCTGTTGAATGGTTTTGTTTTGACTGAGGCTGTAGAAATGGACTGTCTTTCTCTAGTTCTACTTCCCCACGGGACAAAAAATATATTTAAATGTTTTACCCAGTTACCAATACAGCCAATTATATAATTTATCTATTTTAATTTCAGAACAAAATCCACCAACCAGGTTTCTTTAATAAACAATAAAATTATGAATTATTATTAAACAAGACTGATTCAATAAAGATGCAAAACTTTAACACACAGTTTGAAATATGAAAGTATAAATATATTCCCTTCTAAAATAGCCTGCCACGCAAGCACTCACACATACCAGTTAACGAATAAATAAAGAAGCTTTCTCTTCGGAGATCAACTTTACAAAAAAGACAGAAAAGTACTTTTGCCAAATACTTGTTAATTCTTGAAGAAAAAGGCTAAGATATGGAATGTTCCAGATGACCCTTTGGTCTGGCATCCAGGTGGGGATTGATGGTTGTCACTGGGATCTTTCTGGAGCAGTTCTCTCCAGGTGACGTCGAGGATTAGTCTGGCAGGCATTTCAGGAGAATCACTGCATCAGGGGTTTTAGCTATCACACTGGATTCTCAGGGTTTCTCAAAGAGGTGGAAAAGGATGATTTGGCTGCTTCTCTCAGCAGGCTGCAAAACCAACAGAACTCCAAAAAATATCGAATAATGAAACCAAAACTCCTGAGTCATAAACCCAGACATTTGGCTTCTCTGTAAACAACTCAAATATCCTTATGTTTATTCAGCCTTCATTGTCTCTTCATTGTCTCTAAAGTGTTGGTCAAAAAAAATCCAAAGTGTCCCTCCAGTGACCATTTAAAAAAAAATGCATCCATGAAATCTCTTCAGACTTCTTAATGAATCAATTTTCACAATCTTTTGATCATGAGCCCTCAAAAATATTAATAATGGAAGCACCTTCATGGCAGTTTTCTTTCCCTGAAGTATAAGTAGAGGATGGAGCTTGTTATGTAGTGCAGATGAACAGTTGCTGCAGGAAAGGTCTTTCACTATCTATAAGGTCCCTGCTCTGCTCTCAGCCAGTGTAACTGCATTTGTCTCAACTTATTTGGGAACGGCAAAGGGCCCTGTGAAGTGCAGCCAACACTGAATATTGTGAGCACAGCCTAATGGCTGAGTAGCTGCCTGTTACTGAGACAGGAAGAAATCCATGTGCATTGCTGTTAACTCTAATCGTGGGTGTAACTCAGTGATACAGTGTCTACTTTGGTTTAAAATCACAGAACCATTAGAAACATCAATTCTTAAAGCACAGAATGAGTCTATTCAGCCCATGGTGCCTCTGCTGGGACTTCAAGAGATAAATGTAATTAAACCCACTTCCCCGCTGAGTTCCCTTTGTGCTGTAAATGCTTAATTTCAAAATATATATCCAATTCCCAGCGGAATTGGCTTTTTGCACTTTAGGACAGGATATTAAGGAGATTTACCAGAATTATGCAAGACATGAGGGACTTCTCCTCTGTAGATAGACTAGGATTACTGGGAAGCATAAGTGGAGGTTTAATAAATGTGTTAAACTTGGTAGGAGTTTTTTTTTAGAGAATCAGTGCGGTCTTGGTTAGATTACGCTTAAAGAACCGTGCATAGTATTTTCAAAAGCTCATGGTTGATCTGGGCATAACCCAGCTAAAATCCTCAGTCTACCACCCACAGTCACACGGGGCTTTGGAACAGTATCACCAGACCTGAAAGACAATGATCAGGCCATACTGCTATAAGCACCCCCATGACTGGGACAAAGGACTGGGATTTCTTCTGTTTGCCAACAGGGACTCACCCAATAAGTCCATTGGCTTTAGTCCCTTTGAATTAGTTTATGGACACGAGGTGAGAGGTCCTCTAAAACTAATCAAGAAGAGGTTTTTTGGGACAGAGGGACGAATCTTCCATGTTAGACTAAATCTCCATGTTCTGAGAACAGCTCACGAGAGCCTGTGCAGTGGCTCAGGAACACACCAAGGCCAGTACATTTCAGCCCGAAGACCATGTGTTTGTGCTATCACTAATACAGGGAGGAACATTGAAAGCCCAGTTCAGTGGCCTCTACAGAGTCGTAAAGAGAATTAGCCAGATGAATTATATAATTGACGCTCCGGATAGTAGGAAAAAGCAAGGCTGCGTCACAACAATATGTTAAAACGGAAGCACAGCCGGGAAGTGGACAAATAAGCACAGGTTTTTCAGGCAGTCAGGAAAGAGGAGGGCAAAAGGCACAGTGAGGATGAGTTAAAGGGAGGCCTGGAGAATTCCCAAATTGAACCCCCTACTGTCCGGTCAGCTAACACTGAAATGTTAGGGGAAATTAGACACCGTCCTCTCCTATTTAAATGCAGAACAGACAGGAGAGCTAACAAGACTGCTCACAGCATTTAAAGGAATCTGCAGGGACAAACCAGGATGCCCAACACTAACCCTACACGATATGATGTAGGAGAGACCCCTCCCATAAAACAAAATTCCTATCGCCAAGGTCCCAGGACACTGACCCTGGTTCAGGAGGAAATTCAGTATATGCTGGAAGACAAGCTGATTGAGCCCAGTCAGAGCAGTTGAAGTTCCCCAATTGTGCTTGACGCCCAAATCTGATGGCTCAACGAGGTTCTGCATTGATTACAGAAAGATTAATACAGTGACCAGAGATGATTCCTGCCTATTTCCCCTCCCGGAAGATTGTATAGATAGAGTAGGAAACTTGATCTACGCAACCAAAATAAACTTCATTAAAGGATACTTGCAGGTTCCCATAACCCCCTAGCTAAAGAGATCGCGGCTATTGTCACCGCTTAATCCAGAGCCGGGTGATGCCCTTTGGATTAAGGAAATGCCTCACCACCTTCTAAAGGCTGGTGAACCAGATAGTGCCCGACCTTCCCAATTGTGTAGTGTACCTGGATGATCTGTTAGTGTACAGTGAAACCTGGGGGGACCACCTAGACCAGTTAGAAGCCTCATCTGAAGGTTCTCGTCAGCTGACTGATGGTAAGCCTTGCAAAAAGTGAGTTCACTAATGCTCAAGTAACCTACTTCGGGCATATTGTGGGTCAAGGGAAAATGTTGCCCAGGGAAGAAAATGTACAGGCAGTGATAGATTTTCCCATCCCCATGACCATATGGGGAATAATGCAATTTTTGGGGATGTGTGGGTTTTACTGCAGGTTTGTTCCAAACTTCAGCATGATAACCACCTCACTGACAGACATATTCCAGAAAGAAGCAAAGGTAGTGTGGTCAGGGAGATGCCGAACAGCTTTCGAGAGGCTGAAAGCCATCTCAACCAATGAACCAGTGCTTGCAGCTCCAAATATGGCCCATCGAGCCTGCTCCACCATTCAAAATGATCATGGTTGATCTTCGGATTCAATGCCACTTTCCCGCTCACTTGATTCCCTGAGAAACCAAAAATTTGTCTATCCCAGCCTCAAATGTATTCAATGGTAAAGCATCCACAACCCTCTAGGGTAGAGAGTTACTAAAATTCATAACCCTTTGAAGTGAAGTAATTTTTCCTCATCTCAGTCCGAAATGATTGACCCTTATCCTGAGACTGTGCCCCCGTGTTTTAGATTCCCTGACGACTGGAAATAATCTCTCAGTGTCTACCCTATCCAGTCCCTTTAGAATCTTATATGTTTCAATGAGATCACCTCTCATTCTTTTAAACTTCAGAGAATACAGGCCCAATTTACTCAGTCTCTCATCTTCGGACAAACCCCTCATTCCAGGGACCAATCTGGTGAACCTTCGCTGTATCACCTCCAATGCAGATATATCCTTTCTTAAATGTGGAGACCAAAACTGCACACAGTATTCCAGCTGTGGTCTCACTAAAACCCTGTACAGCTGCAGCAATACCTCCTTATTCCTGTATTCCAATCTCCTTGCAATAAAGGCCAACATGCCATTTGCCTCCTGTTATGTGAGTGTTTCTACTTTTCTGTGTAAAAAGTGCTTTAAGAGCTGATATTTGAATTGTGGACTGAATGAAGTGTGCACACGGACTGCAAGGCACCTGTTTCCAAGCAGCACAACAGGGAAATGACAGGAAGATGTATGACTGTCACATGACCTGATTGTGGGTTTTAGTTTCACTTTGCATTGTGAAAGAAGTGTGGGCTGGAGCAGCAGCATGCAGTGAGCTGTCTGGGACCTGTTTGCAGACCAGACAAAAAGACCTACTCACTGTAAAAGAAGACATGGCACTCTTGGAAAAGGAAATTTTCATTTAAGGTGTGGCTGGAGTCTGCCTGGAGAGAGGAAACGAACCCTGGAGAGAGAAAAGACCCAGCAAAAGACAAAGAAAGGCTCTGCAATTTGAAGGGTAACAAATGCTATTGCCTCCAGTCTCTGGAAAATCTCTGCCTCAAGAGCGATTCCTGTTGCCGTTTGTGTTTTGGGAGATCCTGAAATTTCAAGAAAGCTTTTATTGCTAGACTGCTACTTCAAAACCCAAGAAGCCCTGTTCCTTAACCCTTTTGCTGCAAGATCTATGCAATGCCTGCTGCAGACAAATTGCCTTGAATGCCTACCCATCATAGACTGTTCAACAACCTCGCCTGGAGGCACTCGAGTGGCATCCGACTACTCGACTCTGGGACACCTCACCAGCCCGGAAATATCCTACCAGATTGTGACGACCCAGTTATTTTGCTTTCCTAAAAAAACAGTTGTAAACCGAAAAAGCCTTTTTCCCCAATTAACAGGTTTTTGAATGTGTATGTGTGTGCATGAGGGTTAGGAAGAATAGGAACTTTAAAGAATCTTTTCACATCTCGAGTTATCTCATTATTATTTAAGACAGTTTATTAATAAATAGTTAATTTTGTTGTTTAAAGAAATCAGGTTTGGTGTGCTTTATTCTGGGGGAAAACTAGTATGTTTAATTTGGCAAAATTCTGGGAAGTAGGAAATTTTACGTATATGCTGTAACCTGTCAAGTAGCGCGACTGAATTATCAGGCATGCGCCATGGAGAGGTCACTCCATAGTCACCTCACAGCGACCAAAACACCATGGAAGGCAGCAGTTATAGGTTATAAGCACAGCTCAATTGGCAGAGAGATTGGGCATTACGGGTTGCCTTTGTCAGTGGGTGAGGTCATTGCATCTCAATGGACAGCTACCGCCAGCCTCAAACCGGGCAGCCCCCGGTCAAAAAGGTTTTGTCCCGCTACAGTCCACCTGCTTCAATGGGTGCTTGGAGCTCAGGGTCATTGTCCGACAAGTGGACAGTGACACCGCACCAAACAGCACAACAAAAAAAGGAAGGAAGGTATCAGCCCTTCGTTTTGCAAGCTGGAACATCAGAACTATGTGTCCTGGCCTGTCGGAAGATATTACACAAATCAATGATTCTCATAAGACTGCCATCATTAACAACGAGCTCAGTAGATTCAATGTGGACATTGCAGCACTTCAGGAGACACGCCTCCCTGTGAGGGATCTCTAAGAGAGCAAGACTACACCTTCTACTGGCAGGGTAGGGATCCTGAAGAACCAAGACAGCATGGAGTGGGCTTCGCCATCAGAAACTCTTTGCTCAGAATGATAGAGCGACCTTCAAATGGCTCGGAACGCATACTGTCCACCCGATTGCTCACCGCCTCTGGTCCAGTACACCTACTCAGCATCTATGCTCCAACACTCTGCTCCCCACCTGAAGTTAAAGACCAGCTCTACGAACAACTCCATAATATCAGTCGTAGCATTCCCAATACTGAACATTTGTTCCTGCTGGGTGACTTTAACGCGAGCGTTGGGGCCAAACATGACTCATGGACCCTCCTGCCTTGGACGGTATGGCATTGGAAGGATGAATGAGAATGGACAGAGACTGCTGGAGTTGTGCACCTATCACAACCACTGCATCACCAACTCCTTCTTTCATTCTAAACCCTGTCACCAATTTCATGGAGATGTTGTTGGCACCAGCTGGACCTCATCATCACAAGGCGAGCCTCTATAAACAGTGTTGAAATTACACGCAGCTTCCACAGTGTGGACTGCAACACAGACCACTTCCTGGCTGGCAGCAAAGTTGGACTCAAACCAAAGAAGCTACATCACTCCAAGCAGAAGGGCCGCCCACGCATCAACACTAACAGAATTTCTTATCCACCGCTGTTACATAAGTTTCTAAATTCACTTGGAAAACCCCTTCAAAACACTCCTGCAGGGGATGCAGAGACGAAGTGGGCCCACATCAGAGACACCATCTATGACTCAGCAATGACCACCTACAGCAAACGTGTGAAGCAGAATGCAGACTGGTTTCAATCTCACTTTGAAGAGCTGGAACCGGTCATAGCCACTGTTGAACTACAAGAAAGCCCCCAGCGAGTTAATATCCGTAGCACTTAAAGTAGCCAGAAGCGCTGCACAAAGAACAGCCAGTTGCTGGGGAAATGACTACTGGTAACACCTTTGCAGTGGTATTCAGCTGGCCTCCGACACCAGAAACATCAGAGGAATGCATGATGGCATTAAGAGAGCTTTTGGGCCAACCATCAAGAAGATCGCCCCCCTCAAGTCTAAATCAGGGGACAGGATCACTGACCAACGCAAGCAAATGGACCGCTGGGTGCAGCACCACCTAGAGCTGTACTCCAGGGAAAATGTTGTCACTGAGACCGCCCTCAATGCAGCCCAGTTTCTGCCAGTCATGGATGAGCTGGATGAACAGCCAACAAAATCAGAACTCAGTGATGCCATTGATTCTCTAGCCAGTGGAAAAGCCCCTGGGAAGGACGGCATGACCCCTGAAATAATCAAGAGTGCCAAGCCTGCTATACTCTCAGCACTCCATGAACTGCTTTGCCTGTGCTGGGATGAGGGAGTAGTACCACAGGACATGCACTTGCCAATATCATCATAAGAACAAGGGTGACTGCGGTGACTGTAACAGTGGC
The DNA here is from genome assembly GCF_036365525.1 of Heterodontus francisci. Classification (NCBI taxonomy): domain Eukaryota; kingdom Metazoa; phylum Chordata; class Chondrichthyes; order Heterodontiformes; family Heterodontidae; genus Heterodontus; species Heterodontus francisci. The sequence continues at coordinate 55,978,454 of NC_090406.1, read as the reverse complement.
GCAGTGGTTAGCACCGCAGCCTCACAGCTCCAGGGACCCGGGTTCGATTCTGGGTACTGCCTGTGCGGAGTTTTCAAGTTCTCCCTGTTACTGCGTGGGTTTTCGTCGGGTGCTCCGGTTTCCTCCCACATCCAAAGACTTGCAGGTGATAGGTAAATTGGCGGTTGTAAATTGCCCCTTGTATAGGGGAATATGGGATTACTGCAGGGTTAGTATAAATGGGTGGTTGTTGGTCAGCACAGACTCGGTGGGCCGAAGGGCCTGTTTCAGTGCTGTATCTCTAAATAAAAAAATAAAATAAAATGAACAACTACCGTGGAATCTCCCTGCTCAGCAGAGTGGGGAAGGTATTCTCTCGAGTCATTTTAAACAGACTCAAGAAGCTGGCTGAGCGTGTCTATCCTGAGGCACAGTGTGGCTTCCGAGCAGAGAGATCCACCATTGACATGCTGTTCTCCCTTCGCCAACTGCAGGAGAAATGCTGCCCCTCCATGTTGCTTTCATTGATCTCACCAAAGCCTTTGATCTCATCAGCAGACGTGGTCTCTTCAGACGACTAGAAAAGATCAGATGTCCACCAAAGCTACTAAGTATCATCACCCCATTCCATGACAATATGAAAGGCACAATTCAGCATAGCAGTGCCTCATCAGACCCCTTTCCTATCCTGAGTGGTGTGAAACAGGGCTGTGTTCTCGCATCTACACTGTTTGGGATCTTCTTCTCCCTGCTGCTCTCACATGCATTCAATTCTTCAGCGGAAGGAATTTTCCTCCACACAAGATCAGATGGCAGGTTGTTCAACCTTGCCCATCTAGGTGTTAAGACCAAAGTACGGAAGGTCCTCATCAGGGAACTCCTCTTTGCTGACGATGCTGCATTAATATCCCACACAGAAAAGTGTCTGCAGAGACTCATCGACAGGATTACAGCTGCCTGCATCGAATGTGGCCTCACCATCAGCCTCAAGAAAACGAATATCGAGGGACAGGACGTCAGAAATCCTCTATCCATCGATATTGGCGACCACGCTCTGGAAGTGGTTCAAGGGTTCACCTACCTCGGCTCAACTGTCACCAATAACCGGTCTCTCAATGCAGAAATCAATAAGTGCATGGGAAAGGCGTCTGCTGCTACGTCCAGACTGGCCAAGAGAGTGTGGTAAAATGGCGCACTGACACAGCACACAAAGGTCCGATTGTATCAAATCTGTGTCCTCAGTACCTTGCTCTATGGCAGTGAAGCCTGGACAACATATGTCAGCCAAGAGCGATGTCTCAATTTATTCCATCTTGGCATCAGGTGGTTGGTCTGTGCCTCCAACGCAGAAGTCCTCGAGGCTGCCAACATCCCCAGCTTATACACCCTACTGAGCCAGCAGCACTTGAGATGGCTTGGCCATGTGAGCCGCATGGAAGATGGCAGGATCCCCAAGGTTGCATTGTACAGTGTGCTTGTTACTGGTATCACACCCACTCGCTGTCCATGTCCCCGCAAACGCAACATGAAGTCCTGTGACATTGACCACAAGTCGTGGGAGTTAGTTGCCAGTGATCGCCAGAGCTGGCGGACAGCCATAAAGGCGGGGCTAAAGTGTGGCGAGTTGAAGAGACTTAACTGTTGGCAGGAACAAAAGACAGAAGCGCAAGGAGAGAGCCAACTCTGTAACAGCCCTGACAACCAATTTTATCTGCAGAGCCTGTGGAAGAGTCTGTCACTCTAGAATTGGCCTTTATAGCTACGCCAGGCGCTGCTTCACAAAACACTGACCACCTCCAGGCGCTTACCCATTGTCTCTTGAGATAAGGAGACCAAAGAGACGAGAGAGAGAGAAACTCCGCCTTGGTGCAGCACTTCTTAATTGCTTTGTACCAGCCTGTTAACTTTTTGCATTCCTTGCACAAACACACGCAAGCCTCTTTGGACATCGACTCTTCCAAGCTTCAACCCTTAAAAAATATTCTGCTTTTCTATTTTTGCAACCAAAGTGCACAACTTCAAACTTCCATACTTTATATAAAATAAAAACAAGACATGCTGGAACCAATCAGCAGGTCTGGCAGAATCTGTGAAAAGAGAAGCAGACTGCAATGTCAGAGGATAGTACTGATGGAGCACTGCACTGTCAAATGACCTGTACATATGGAGCACTGCACTGTCAAATGATCAGTACTGATGGAGCACTGCACTGTCAACTGATCAGCACTGATGGAGCACTGCACTGTCAAATGACCTGTACATATGGAGCACTGCACTGTCAAAGGATCAGTACTGATGGAGCACTGCACTGTCAAATGACCTGTACATATGGAGCACTGCACTGTCAAATGATCAGCACTGATGGAGCACTGCACTGTCAAATGATCAGCACTGATGGAGCACTGCACTGTCAAATGACCTGTACATATGGAGCACTGCACTGTCAAATGATCAGCACTGATGGAGCACTGCACTGTCAAATGACCTGTACATATGGAGCACTGCACTGTCAAATGATCAGTACTGATGGAGCACTGCACTGTCAAATGATCAGCACTGATGGAGCACTGCACTGTCAAATGACCTGTACATATGGAGCACTGCACTGTCAAAGGATCAGTACTGATGGAGCACTGCACTGTCAAATGATCTGGACGGATGGAGCACTGCACTGTCAGAGGATCAGCACTCATGGAGCAATGCACTGTCAAATGATCAGTACTGATGGAGCACTGCACTGTCAGAGGATCAGCACTCATGGAGCACTGCACTGTCAAATGATCAGCACTGAAGGAACACTGCAATGTGAAATGATAAGCACTGATAGAGCACTGCAATGTGAAATGATCAGTACTGAAGGAACACTGCACTGTGAAATGATCAGTACTGATGGAGCACTGCAATGTGAAATGATCAGCACTGATGGAGCACTGCAATGTGAAATGATCAGTAATGAAGGAACACTGCAATGTGAAATGATCAGTACTGATGGAGCACTGCAATGTGAAATGATCAGTACTGATGGAGCACTGCAATGTGAAATGATCAGTACTGAAGGAACACTCCAATGTGAAATGATCAGCACTGATGGAGCACTGCAATGTGAAATGATCAGCACTGAAGGAACACTGCACTGTGAAATGATCAGTACTGATGGAGCTCTGCAATGTGAAATGATCAGTACTGATGGAGCACTGCAATGTGAAATGATCAGTACTGATGGAGCACTGCAATGTCAAATGATCATTACTGATGGAGCACTGCAATGTCAAATGATCATTACTGAAGGAACACTGCAATGTGAAATGATCAGTACTGATGGAGCACTGCAATGTGAAATGATCAGCACTGAAGGAACACTGCAATGTGAAATGATCAGTACTGATGGAGCACTGCAATGTGAAATGATCAGCACTGATGGAGCTCTGCAATGTGAAATGATCAGTACTGATGGCGCACTGCAATGTGAAATGATCAGTACTGATGGAGCTCTGCAATGTGAAATGATCAGTACTGATGGAGCACTGCAATGTGAAATGATCAGTACTGATGGAGCTCTGCAATGTGAAATGATCTGTACTGATGGAGCTCTGCAATGTGAAATGATCAGTACTGAAGGAACACTGCAATGTGAAATGATCAGCACTGATGGAGCTCTGCAATGTGAAATGATCAGTACTGATGGAGCTCTGCAATGTGAAATGATCAGTACTGATGGAGCACTGCAATGTGAAATGATCAGTACTGAAGGAACACTGCAATGTGAAATGATCAGCACTGATGGAGCACTGCAATGTGAAATGATCAGTAATGAAGGAACACTGCAATGTGAAATGATCAGTAATGAAGGAACACTGCAATGTGAAATGATCAGTACTGATGGAGCACTGCAATGTGAAATGATCAGTACTGAAGGAACACTGCAATGTGAAATGATCAGTTATGAAGGAACACTGCAATGTGAAATGATCAGTACTGATGGAGCACTGCAATGTGAAATGATCAGTACTGATGGAGCACTGCAATGTGAAATGATCAGTACTGAAGGAACACTGCAATGTGAAATGATCAGTAATGAAGGAACACTGCAATGTGAAATGATCAGTAATGAAGGAACACTGCAATGTGAAATGATCAGTACTGATGGAGCACTGCAATGTGAAATGATCAGTACTGAAGGAACACTGCAATGTGAAATGATCAGCACTGATGGAGCACTGCAATGTAAAATGATCAGTACTGAAGGAACACTGCAATGTGAAATGATCAGTACTGATGGAGCACTGCAATGTGAAATGATCAGTACTGATGGAGCACTGCAATGTGAAATGATCAGTTATGAAGGAACACTGCAATGTGAAATGATCAGTACTGATGGAGCACTGCAATGTGAAATGATCAGTACTGAAGGAACACTGCAATGTGAAATGATCAGTAATGAAGGAACACTGCAATGTGAAATGATCAGTAATTAAGGAACACTGCAATGTGAAATGATCAGTACTGATGGAGCACTGCAATGTGAAATGATCAGTACTGATGGAGCTCTGCAATGTGAAATGATCAGTAATGAAGGAACACTGCAATGTGAAATGATCAGTACTGATGGAGCACTGCAATGTGAAATGATCAGTAATGAAGGAACACTGCAATGTGAAATGATCAGTACTGATGGAGCACTGCAATGTGAAATGATCAGTAATGAAGGAATACTGCAATGTGAAATGATCAGCACTGATGGAGCACTGCAATGTGAAATGATCAGTACTGAAGGAACACTGCAATGTGAAATGATCAGTACTGATGGAGCACTGCAATGTGAAATGATCAGTACTGAAGGAACACTGCAATGTGAAATGATCAGTACTGATGGAGCACTGCAATGTGAAATGATCAGTACTGATGGAGCACTGCAATGTGAAATGATCAGTACTGATGGAGCACTGCACTGTCAAATGATCAGTACTGAAGGAACACTGCACTGTGAAATGATCAGTACTGATGGAGCTCTGCAATGTGAAATGATCAGTAATGAAGGAACACTGCACTGTGAAATGATCAGTACTGATGGAGCACTGCACTGTCAAATGATCAGTACTGAAGGAACACTGCACTGTGAAATGATCAGTACTGATGGAGCTCTGCAATGTGAAATGATCAGTAATGAAGGAACACTGCAATGTGAAATGATCAGTACTGAAGGAACACTGCAATGTGAAATGATCAGTAATGAAGGAATACTGCAATGTGAAATGATCAGCACTGATGGAGCACTGCAATGTGAAATGATCATTACTGAAGGAACACTGCAATGTGAAATGATCAGTACTGATGGAGCACTGCAATGTGAAATGATCAGTACTGATGGAGCACTGCACTGTCAAATGATCAGTACTGAAGGAATACTGCACTGTGAAATGATCAGTACTGATGGAGCACTGCAATGTCAAATGATCAGTACTGAAGGAACACTGCACTGTGAAATGATCAGTACTGATGGAGCTCTGCAATGTCAAATGATCAGTAATGAAGGAACACTGCAATGTGAAATGATCAGTACTGAAGGAACACTGCAATGTGAAATGATCAGTAATGAAGGAATACTGCAATGTGAAATGATCAGCACTGATGGAGCACTGCAATGTGAAATGATCAGTACTGAAGGAACACTGCAATGTGAAATGATCAGTACTGATGGAGCACTGCAATGTGAAATGATCAGTACTGATGGAGCACTGCACTGTCAAATGATCAGTACTGAAGGAACACTGCACTGTGAAATGATCAGTACTGATGGAGCTCTGCAATGTGAAATGATCAGTAATGAAGGAACACTGCAATGTGAAATGATCAGTACTGATGGAGCTCTGCAATGTGAAATGATCAGTACTGATGGAGCACTGCAATATGAAATGATCAGTACTGATGGAGCTCTGCAATGTGAAATGATCAGTACTGATGGAGCTCTGCAATGTGAAATGATCAGTACTGATGGAACACTGCACTGTGAAATGATCAGTAATGAAGGAACACTGCAATGTGAAATGATCAGTACTGATGGAGCTCTGCAATGTGAAATGATCAGTACTGATGGAGCTCTGCAATGTGAAATGATCAGTACTGATGGAGCACTGCACTGTGAAATGATCAGCACTGAAGGAACACTGCAATGTGAAATGATCAGTACTGATGGAGCACTGCAATGTGAAATGATCAGTACTGAAGGAACACTGCACTGTGAAATGATCAGCACTGATGGAGCACTGCAATGTGAAATGATCAGTACTGAAGGAACACTGCACTGTGAAATGATCAGCACTGATGGAGCACTGCACTGTGAAATGATCAGCACTGATGGAGCTCTGCAATGTGAAATGATCAGTACTGATGGAGCACTGCACTGTCAAATGATCAGTACTGAAGGAACACTGCACTGTGAAATGGTCAGTACTGATGGAGCTCTGCAATGTGAAATGATCAGTACTGATGGAGCACTGCAATGTGAAATGATCAGCACTGATGGAGCACTGCAATGTGAAATGATCAGTACTGATGGAGCACTGCAATGTGAAATGATCAGTACTGATGGAGCTCTGCACTGTGAAATGATACGTACTGATGGAGCACTGCAGTGTCAAATGATCAGTACTGAAGGAACACTGCACTGTGAAATGATCAGTACTGAAGGCACACTGCACTGTGAAATGATCAGTACTGATGGAGCTCTGCAATGTGAAATGATCAGTACAGATGGAGCACTGCAATGTGAAATGATCAGCACTGTGGAGCACTGCAATGTGAAATGATCAGTACTGATGGAGCTCTGCAATGTGAAATGATCAGTACTGATGGAGCTCTGCAATGTGAAATGATTAGTACTGATGGAGCACTGCAATGTGAAATGATCATCACTGATGGAGCACTGCAATGTGAAATGATCAGTACTGATGGAGCTCTGCAATGTGAAATGATCAGTACTGATGGAGCACTGGACTGTGAAATGATCAGCACTGATGGTGCACTGCAATGTGAAATGATCAGTACTGATGGAGCTCTGCAATGTGAAATGATCAGCACTGATGGAGCACTGCAATGTGAAATTATCAGTACTGATGGAGCTCTGCAATGTGAAATGATCAGCAATGAAGGAACACTGCAATGTGAAATGATCAGTAATGAAGGAACACTGCAATGTGAAATGATCAGTACTGAAGGAACACTGCACTGTGAAATGATCAGTACTGATGGAGCTCTGCAATGTGAAATGATCAGTACTGATGGAGCTCTGCAATGTGAAATGATCATTACTGATGGAGCTCTGCAATGTGAAATGATCAGTACTGATGGAGCACTGCACTGTGAAATGATCAGCACTGATGGAGCACTGCAATGTGAAATGATCAGTACTGATGGAGCACTGCACTGCCAAATGATCAGTACTGAAGGAACACTGCACTGTGAAATGATCAGTACTGATGGAGCTCTGCAATGTGAAATGATCAGTAATGAAGGAACACTGCAATGTGAAATGATCAGTACTGATGGAGCTCTGCAATGTGAAATGATCAGTACTGATGGAGCACTGCAATGTGAAATGATCAGTACTGATGGAGCTCTGCAATGTGAAATGATCAGTACTGATGGAGCTCTGCAATGTGAAATGATCAGTACTGATGGAACACTGCACTGTGAAATGATCAGTAATGAAGGAACACTGCAATGTGAAATGATCAGTACTGATGGAGCTCTGCAATGTGAAATGATCAGTACTGATGGAGCTCTGCAATGTGAAATGATCAGTACTGATGGAGCACTGCACTGTCAAATGATCAGTACTGAAGGAACACTGCAATGTGAAATGATCAGTACTGATGGAGCACTGCAATGTGAAATGATCAGTACTGAAGGAACACTGCACTGTGAAATGATCAGCACTGATGGAGCACTGCAATGTGAAATGATCAGTACTGAAGGAACACTGCACTGTGAAATGATCAGCACTGATGGAGCACTGCACTGTGAAATGATCAGCACTGATGGAACTCTGCAATGTGAAATGATCAGTACTGATGGAGCACTGCACTGTCAAATGATCAGTACTGAAGGAACACTGCACTGTGAAATGGTCAGTACTGATGGAGCTCTGCAATGTGAAATGATCAGTACTGATGGAGCACAGCAATGTGAAATGATCAGCACTGATGGAGCACTGCAATGTGAAATGATCACTACTGATGGAGCACTGCAATGTGAAATGATCAGTACTGATGGAGCACTGCACTGTGAAATGATAAGTACTGATGGAGCACTGCAGTGTCAAATGATCAGTACTGAAGGAACACTGCACTGTGAAATGATCAGTACTGAAGGAACACTGCACTGTGAAATGATCAGTACTGATGGAGCTCTGCAATGTGAAATGATCAGTACTGATGGAGCACTGCAATGTGAAATGATCAGCACTGATGGAGCACTGCAATGTGAAATGATCAGTACTGATGGAGCTCTGCAATGTGAAATGATCAGTACTGATGGAGCTCTGCAATGTGAAATGATTAGTACTGATGGAGCACTGCAATGTGAAATGATCATCACTGATGGAGCACTGCAATGTGAAATGATCAGTACTGATGGAGCTCTGCAATGTGAAATGATCAGTACTGATGGAGCACTGCACTGTGAAATGATCAGCACTGATGGAGCACTGCAATGTGAAATGATCAGTACTGATGGAGCTCTGCAATGTGAAATGATCAGCACTGATGGAGCACTGCAATGTGAAATTATCAGTACTGATGGAGCTCTGCAATGTGAAATGATCAGCAATGAAGGAACACTGCAATGTGAAATGATCAGTAATGAAGGAACACTGCAATGTGAAATGATCAGTACTGAAGGAACACTGCACTGTGAAATGATCAGTACTGATGGAGTTCTGCAATGTGAAATGATCAGTACTGATGGAGCTCTGCAATGTGAAATGATCAGTACTGATGGAGCTCTGCAATGTGAAATGATCAGTACTGATGGAGCACTGCACTGTGAAATGATCAGCACTGATGGAGCACTGCAATGTGAAATGATCAGTACTGATGGAGCACTGCAATGTGAAATGATCAGTAATGAAGGAACACTGCAATGTGAAATGATCAGTAATGAAGGAACACTGCAATGTGAAATGATCAGTAATGAAGGAACACTGCAATGTGAAATGATCAGTAATGAAGGAACACTGCACTGTGAAATGATCAGTACTGATGGAGCTCTGCAATGTGAAATGATCAGTACTGATGGAGCCCTGCAATGTGAAATGATCAGTACTGATGGAGCTCTGCAATGTGAAATGATCAGTACTGATGGAGCACTGCAATGTGAAATGATCAGCACTGATGGAGCACTGCAATGTGAAATGATCAGCACTGAAGGAACACTGCACTGTGAAATGATCAGTACTGATGGAGCTCTGCAATGTGAAATGATCAGTACTGATGGAGCTCTGCAATGTGAAATGATCAGTACTGATGGAGCTCTGCAATGTGAAATGATCAGTACTGATGGAACACTGCACTGTGAAATGATCAGTAATGAAGGAACACTGCAATGTGAAATGATCAGTACTGATGGAGCTCTGCAATGTGAAATGATCAGTACTGATGGAGCTCTGCAATGTGAAATGATCAGTACTGATGGAGCACTGCACTGTCAAATGATCAGTACTGAAGGAACACTGCAATGTGAAATGATCAGTACTGATGGAGCACTGCAATGTGAAATGATCAGTACTGAAGGAACACTGCACTGTGAAATGATCAGCACTGATGGAGCACTGCAATGTGAAATGATCAGTACTGAAGGAACACTGCACTGTGAAATGATCAGCACTGATGGAGAACTGCACTGTGAAATGATCAGCACTGATGGAGCTCTGCAATGTGAAATGATCAGTACTGATGGAGCACTGCACTGTCAAATGATCAGTACTGAAGGAACACTGCACTGTGAAATGGTCAGTACTGATGGAGCTCTGCAATGTGAAATGATCAGTACTGATGGAGCACTGCAATGTGAAATGATCAGCACTGATGGAGCACTGCAATGTGAAATGATCAGTACTGATGGAGCACTGCAATGTGAAATGATCAGTACTGATGGAGCACTGCACTGTGAAATGATAAGTACTGATGGAGCACTGCAGTGTCAAATGATCAGTACTGAAGGAACACTGCACTATGAAATGATCAGTACTGAAGGAACACTGCACTGTGAAATGATCAGTACTGATGGAGCTCTGCAATGTGAAATGATCAGTACTGATGGAGCACTGCAATGTGAAATGATCAGCACTGATGGAGCACTGCAATGTGAAATGATCAGTACTGATGGAGCTCTGCAATGTGAAATGATCAGTACTGATGGAGCTCTGCAATGTGAAATGATTAGTACTGATGGAGCACTGCAATGTGAAATGATCATCACTGATGGAGCACTGCAATGTGAAATGATCAGTACTGATGGAGCTCTGCAATGTGAAATGATCAGTACTGATGGAGCACAGCACTGTGAAATGATCAGCACTGATGGAGCACTGCAATGTGAAATGATCAGTACTGATGGAGCTCTGCAATGTGAAATGATCAGCACTGATGGAGCACTGCAATGTGAAATGATCAGTACTGATGGAGCACTGCACTGTGAAATGATCAGCACTGATGGAGCACTGCAATGTGAAATGATCAGTACTGATGGAGCTCTGCAATGTGAAATGATCAGCACTGATGGAGCTCTGCAATGTGAAATGATCAGTAATGAAGGAACACTGCAATGTGAAATGATCAGTAATGAAGGAACACTGCAATGTGAAATGATCAGTACTGAAGGAACACTGCACTGTGAAATGATCAGTACTGATGGAGCTCTGCAATGTGAAATGATCAGTACTGATGGAGCTCTGCAATGTGAAATGATCAGTACTGATGGAGCTCTGCAATGTGAAATGATCAGTACTGATGGAGCACTGCACTGTGAAATGATCAGCACTGATGGAGCACTGCAATGTGAAATGATCAGTACTGATGGAGCACTGCAATGTGAAATGATCAGTAATGAAGGAACACTGCAATGTGAAATGATCAGTAATGAAGGAACACTGCAATGTGAAATGATCAATAATGAAGGAACACTGCAATGTGAAATGATCAGTACTGAAGGAACACTGCACTGCGAAATGATCAGTAATGAAGGAACACTGCAATGTGAAATGATCAGTAATGAAGGAACACTGCAATGTGAAATGATCAGTACTGAAGGAACACTGCACTGTGAAATGATCAGTACTGATGGAGCTCTGCAATGTGAAATGATCAGTACTGATGGAGCACTGCAATGTGAAATGATCAGTACTGCTGGAGCTCTGCAATGTGAAATGATCAGTAATGAAGGAACACTGCAATGTGAAATGATCAGTACTGATGGAGCTCTGCAATGTGAAATGATCAGTACTGATGGAGCACTGCAATGTGAAATGATCAGTACTGATGGAGCTCTGCAATGTGAAATGATCAGTAATGAAGGAACACTGCACTGTGAAATGATCAGCACTGATGGAGCTCTGCAATGTGAAATGATCAGCACTGATGGAGCACTGCAATGTGAAATGATCAGCACTGATGGAGCACTGCAATGTGAAATGATCAGTAATGAAGGAACACTGCAATGTGAAATGATCAGTACTGATGGAGCACTGCAATGTGAAATGATCAGTACTGAAGGAACACTGCAATGTGAAATGATCAGCACTGATGGAGCACTGCAATGTGAAATGATCAGCACTGAAGGAACACTGCACTGTGAAATGATCAGTACTGATGGAGCTCTGCAATGTGAAATGATCAGTACTGATGGAGCACTGCAATGTGAAATGATCAGTACTGATGGAGCACTGCAATGTCAAACGATCATTACTGATGGAGCACTGCACTGTGAAATGATCAGTACTGATGGAGCACTGCACTGTGAAATGATCAGTACTGATGGAGCACTGCAATGTGAAATGATCAGCACTGAAGGAACACTGCACTGTGAAATGATCCGTACTGATGGAGCACTGCACTGTGAAATGATCAGTACTGATGGAGCACTGCAATGTCAAATGATCATTACTGATGGAACACTGCAATGTGAAATGATCAGCACTGATGGAGCACTGCAATGTGAAATGATCAGTACTGATGGAGCACTGCAAAGTGAAATGATCAGCACTGATGGAGCTCTGCAATGTGAAATGATCCGTACTGATGGAGCTCTGCAATGTGAAATGATCAGTACTGATGGAACACTGCAATGTGAAATGATCAGTACTGATGGAGCACTGCAATGTGAAATGATCAGCACTGATGGAGCTCTGCAATGTGAAATGATCAGTACTGATGGAACACTGCAATGTGAAATGATCAGTACTGATGGAACACTGCAATGTGAAATGATCAGTACTGATGGAACACTGCAATGTGAAATGATCAGTACAGATGGAACACTGCAATGTGAAATGATCAGTACTGATGGAACACTGCAATGTGAAATGATCAGTACTGATGGAGCACTGCAACGTGAAATGATCAGCACTGATGGAACACTGCAAAGTGAAATGATCAGTACTGATGGAACACTGCAATGTGAAATGATCAGTACTGATGGAACACTGCAATGTGAAATGATCAGTACTGATGGAACACTGCAATGTGAAATGATCAGTACTGATGGAGCTCTGCAATGTGAAATGATCAGTACTGATGGAACACTGCAATGTGAAATGATCAGTACTGATGGAGCACTGCAATGTGAAATGATCAGCACTGATGGAGCTCTGCAATGTGAAATGATCAGTACTGATGGAACACTGCAATGTGAAATGATCAGTACTGAAGGAACACTGCAATGTGAAATGATCAGTACTGATGGAGCACTGCAATGTGAAATGATCAGTAATGAAGGAACACTGCAATGTGAAATGATCAGTACTGATGGAGCACTGCAATGTGAAATGATCAGTACTGAAGGAACACTGCAATGTGAAATGATCAGTAATGAAGGAACACTGCAATGTGAAAAGATCAGCACTGATGGAGCACTGCAATGTGAAATGATCAGGACTGAAGGAACACTGCAATGTGAAATGATCAGTAATGAAGGAACACTGCAATGTGAAATGATCAGTACTGATGGAGCACTGCAATGTGAAATGATCAGTACTGAAGGAACACTGCAATGTGAAATGATCAGTAATGAAGGAACACTGCAATGTGAAATGATCAGTACTGATGGAGCACTGCAATGTGAAATGATCAGTACTGAAGGAACACTGCAATGTGAAATGATCAGTACTGATGGAGCACTGCAATGTGAAATGATCAGTACTGATGGAGCACTGCAATGTGAAATGATCAGTACTGATGGAGCACTGCAATGTGAAATGATCAGTACTGATGGAGCACTGCAATGTGAAATGATCAGTACTGATGGAGCACTGCAATGTGAAATGATCAGTACTGAAGGAACACTGCAATGTGAAATGATCAGTACTGATGGAGCACTGCAATGTGAAATGATCAGTACTGATGGAGCACTGCAATGTGAAATGATCAGTACTGATGGAGCACTGCAATGTGAAATGATCAGTACTGAAGGAACACTGCAATGTGAAATGATCAGTAATGAAGGAATACTGCAATGTGAAATGATCAGCACTGATGGAGCACTGCAATGTGAAATGATCAGTACTGAAGGAACACTGCAATGTGAAATGATCAGTACTGATGGAGCACTGCAATGTGAAATGATCAGTACTGATGGAGCACTGCACTGTCAAATGATCAGTACTGAAGGAACACTGCACTGTGAAATGATCAGTACTGATGGAGCTCTGCAATGTGAAATGATCAGTAATGAAGGAACACTGCAATGTGAAATGATCAGTACTGATGGAGCTCTGCAATGTGAAATGATCAGTACTGATGGAGCACTGCAATGTGAAATGATCAGTACTGATGGAGCTCTGCAATGTGAAATGATCAGTACTGATGGAGCTCTGCAATGTGAAATGATCAGTACTGATGGAACACTGCACTTTGAAATGATCAGTAATGAAGGAACACTGCAATGTGAAATGATCAGTACTGATGGAGCTCTGCAATGTGAAATGATCAGTACTGATGGAGCTCTGCAATGTGAAATGATCAGTACTGATGGAGCACTGCACTGTCAAATGATCAGTACTGAAGGAACACTGCAATGTGAAATGATCAGTACTGATGGAGCACTGCAATGTGAAATGATCAGTACTGAAGGAACACTGCACTGTGAAATGATCAGCACTGATGGAGCACTGCAATGTGAAATGATCAGTACTGAAGGAACACTGCACTGTGAAATGATCAGCACTGATGGAGCACTGCACTGTGAAATGATCAGCACTGATGGAGCTCTGCAATGTGAAATGATCAGTACTGATGGAGCACTGCACTGTCAAATGATCAGTACTGAAGGAACACTGCACTGTGAAATGGTCAGTACTGATGGAGCTCTGCAATGTGAAATGATCAGTACTGATGGAGCACTGCAATGTGAAATGATCAGCACTGATGGAGCACTGCAATGTGAAATGATCAGTACTGATGGAGCACTGCAATGTGAAATGATCAGTACTGATGGAGCACTGCACTGTGAAATGATAAGTACTGATGGAGCACTGCAGTGTCAAATGATCAGTACTGAAGGAACACTGCACTGTGAAATGATCAGTACTGAAGGAACACTGCACTGTGAAATGATCAGGACTGATGGAGCTCTGCAATGTGAAATGATCAGTACTGATGGAGCACTGCAATGTGAAATGATCAGCACTGATGGAGCACTGCAATGTGAAATGATCAGTACTGATGGAGCTCTGCAATGTGAAATGATCAGTACTGATGGAGCTCTGCAATGTGAAATGATTAGTACTGATGGAGCACTGCAATGTGAAATGATCATCACTGATGGAGCACTGCAATGTGAAATGATCAGTACTGATGGAGCTCTGCAATGTGAAATGATCAGTACTGATGGAGCACTGCACTGTGAAATGATCAGCACTGATGGAGCACTGCAATGTGAAATGATCAGTACTGATGGAGGTCTGCAATGTGAAATGATCAGCACTGATGGAGCACTGCAATGTGAAATGATCAGTACTGATGGAGCACTGCACTGTGAAATGATCAGCACTGATGGAGCTCTGCAATGTGAAATGATCAGTAATGAAGGAACACTGCAATGTGAAATGATCAGTAATGAAGGAACACTGCAATGTGAAATGATCAGTACTGAAGGAACACTGCACTGTGAAATGATCAGTACTGATGGAGCTCTGCAATGTGAAATGATCAGTACTGATGGAGCTCTGCAATGTGAAATGATCAGTACTGATGGAGCTCTGCAATGTGAAATGATCAGTACTGATGGAGCACTGCACTGTGAAATGATCAGCACTGATGGAGCACTGCAATGTGAAATGATCAGTACTGATGGAGCACTGCAATGTGAAATGATCAGTAATGAAGGAACACTGCAATGTGAAATGATCAGTAATGAAGGAACACTGCAATGTGAAATGATCAGTAATGAAGGAACACTGCAATGTGAAATGATCAGTACTGAAGGAACACTGCACTGTGAAATGATCAGTACTGATGGAGCTCTGCAATGTGAAATGATCAGTACTGATGGAGCACTGCAATGTGAAATGATCAGTACTGATGGAGCTCTGCAATGTGAAATGATCAGTAATGAAGGAACACTGCAATGTGAAATGATCAGTAATGAAGGAACACTGCACTGTGAAATGATCAGCACTGATGGAGCACTGCAATGTGAAATGATCAGTACTGAAGGAACACTGCACTGTGAAATGATCAGCACTGATGGAGCACTGCACTGTGAAATGATCAGCACTGATGGAGCTCTGCAATGTGAAATGATCAGTACTGATGGAGCACTGCACTGTCAAATGATCAGTACTGAAGGAACACTGCACTGTGAAATGGTCAGTACTGATGGAGCTCTGCAATGTGAAATGATCAGTACTGATGGAGCACTGCAATGTGAAATGATCAGCACTGATGGAGCACTGCAATGTGAAATGATCAGTACTGATGGAGCACTGCAATGTGAAATGATCAGTACTGATGGAGCACTGCACTGTGAAATGATAAGTACTGATGGAGCACTGCAGTGTCAAATGATCAGTACTGAAGGAACACTGCACTGTGAAATGATCAGTACTGAAGGAACACTGCACTGTGAAATGATCAGGACTGATGGAGCTCTGCAATGTGAAATGATCAGTACTGATGGAGCACTGCAATGTGAAATGATCAGCACTGATGGAGCACTGCAATGTGAAATGATCAGTACTGATGGAGCTCTGCAATGTGAAATGATCAGTACTGATGGAGCTCTGCAATGTGAAATGATTAGTACTGATGGAGCACTGCAATGTGAAATGATCATCACTGATGGATCACTGCAATGTGAAATGATCAGTACTGATGGAGCTCTGCAATGTGAAATGATCAGTACTGATGGAGCACTGCACTGTGAAATGATCAGCACTGATGGAGCACTGCAATGTGAAATGATCAGTACTGATGGAGGTCTGCAATGTGAAATGATCAGCACTGATGGAGCACTGCAATGTGAAATGATCAGTACTGATGGAGCACTGCACTGTGAAATGATCAGCACTGATGGAGCTCTGCAATGTGAAATGATCAGTAATGAAGGAACACTGCAATGTGAAATGATCAGTAATGAAGGAACACTGCAATGTGAAATGATCAGTACTGAAGGAACACTGCACTGTGAAATGATCAGTACTGATGGAGCTCTGCAATGTGAAATGATCAGTACTGATGGAGCTCTGCAATGTGAAATGATCAGTACTGATGGAGCTCTGCAATGTGAAATGATCAGTACTGATGGAGCACTGCACTGTGAAATGATCAGCACTGATGGAGCACTGCAATGTGAAATGATCAGTACTGATGGAGCACTGCAATGTGAAATGATCAGTAATGAAGGAACACTGCAATGTGAAATGATCAGTAATGAAGGAACACTGCAATGTGAAATGATCAGTAATGAAGGAACACTGCAATGTGAAATGATCAGTACTGAAGGAACACTGCACTGTGAAATGATCAGTACTGATGGAGCTCTGCAATGTGAAATGATCAGTACTGATGGAGCACTGCAATGTGAAATGATCAGTACTGATGGAGCTCTGCAATGTGAAATGATCAGTAATGAAGGAACACTGCAATGTGAAATGATCAGTAATGAAGGAACACTGCACTGTGAAATGATCAGCACTGATGGAGCTCTGCAATGTGAAATGATCAGTACTGATGGAGCACTGCACTGTCAAATGACCAGTACTGAAGGAACACTGCACTGTGAAATGATCAGTACAGATGGAGCTCTGCAATGTGAAATGATCAGTACTGATGGAGCACTGCACTGTCAAATGATAAGTACTGAAGGAACACTGCACTGTGAAATGATCAGTACTGATGGAGCTCTGCAATGTGAAATGATCAGTACTGATGGAGCACTGCAATGTGAAATGATCATTACTGATGGAGCTCTGCAATGTGAAATGATCAGTACTGATGGAGCACTGCACTGTCAAATGATCAGTACTGAAGGAACACTGCACTGTGAAATGATCAGTACTGATGGAGCACTGCACTGTGAAATGATCAGTACTAATGGAGCTCTGCAATGTGAAATGATCAGTTCTGAAGGAGCACTGCAATGTGAAATGATCAGCTCTGATGGAGCTCTGCAATGTGAAATGATCAGTACTGAAGGAACACTGCACTGTGAAATGATCAGCACTGATGGAGCACTGCACTGTGATATGATCAGCACTGATGGAGCTCTGCAATGTGAAATGATCAGTACTGATGGAGCACTGCACTGTCAAATGATCAGTACTGAAGGAACACTGCACTGTGAAATGGTCAGTACTGATGGAGCTCTGCAATGTGAAATGATCAGTACTGATGGAGCACTGCAATGTGAAATGATCAGCACTGATGGAGCACTGCAATGTGAAATGATCAGTACTGATGGAGCACTGCAATGTGAAATGATCAGTACTGATGGAGCACTGCACTGTGAAATGATAAGTACTGATGGAACACTGCACTGTGAAATGATCAGTACTGATGGAGCTCTGCAATGTGAAATGATCAGTACTGATGGAGCACTGCAATGTGAAATGATCAGCACTGATGGAGCACTGCAATGTGAAATGATCAGTACTGAAGGAACACTGCACTGTGAAATGATCAGCACTGATGGAGCACTGCACTGTGAAATGATCAGCACTGATGGAGCTCTGCAATGTGAAATGATCAGTACTGATGGAGCACTGCACTGTCAAATGATCAGTACTGAAGGAACACTGCACTGTGAAATGGTCAGTACTGATGGAGCTCTGCAATGTGAAATGATCAGTACTGATGGAGCACTGCAATGTGAAATGATCAGCACTGATGGAGCACTGCAATGTGAAATGATCAGTACTGATGGAGCACTGCAATGTGAAATGATCAGTACTGATGGAGCACTGCACTGTGAAATGATAAGTACTGATGGAGCACTGCAGTGTCAAATGATCAGTACTGAAGGAACACTGCACTGTGAAATGATCAGTACTGAAGGAACACTGCACTGTGAAATGATCAGGACTGATGGAGCTCTGCAATGTGAAATGATCAGTACTGATGGAGCACTGCAATGTGAAATGATCAGCACTGATGGAGCACTGCAATGTGAAATGATCAGTACTGATGGAGCTCTGCAATGTGAAATGATCAGTACTGATGGAGCTCTGCAATGTGAAATGATTAGTACTGATGGAGCACTGCAATGTGAAATGATCATCACTGATGGAGCACTGCAATGTGAAATGATCAGTACTGATGGAGCTCTGCAATGTGAAATGATCAGTACTGATGGAGCACTGCACTGTGAAATGATCAGCACTGATGGAGCACTGCAATGTGAAATGATCAGTACTGATGGAGGTCTGCAATGTGAAATGATCAGCACTGATGGAGCACTGCAATGTGAAATGATCAGTACTGATGGAGCACTGCACTGTGAAATGATCAGCACTGATGGAGCTCTGCAATGTGAAATGATCAGTAATGAAGGAACACTGCAATGTGAAATGATCAGTAATGAAGGAACACTGCAATGTGAAATGATCAGTACTGAAGGAACACTGCACTGTGAAATGATCAGTACTGATGGAGCTCTGCAATGTGAAATGATCAGTACTGATGGAGCTCTGCAATGTGAAATGATCAGTACTGATGGAGCTCTGCAATGTGAAATGATCAGTACTGATGGAGCACTGCACTGTGAAATGATCAGCACTGATGGAGCACTGCAATGTGAAATGATCAGTACTGATGGAGCACTGCAATGTGAAATGATCAGTAATGAAGGAACACTGCAATGTGAAATGATCAGTAATGAAGGAACACTGCAATGTGAAATGATCAGTAATGAAGGAACACTGCAATGTGAAATGATCAGTACTGAAGGAACACTGCACTGTGAAATGATCAGTACTGATGGAGCTCTGCAATGTGAAATGATCAGTACTGATGGAGCACTGCAATGTGAAATGATCAGTACTGATGGAGCTCTGCAATGTGAAATGATCAGTAATGAAGGAACACTGCAATGTGAAATGATCAGTAATGAAGGAACACTGCACTGTGAAATGATCAGCACTGATGGAGCACTGCAATGTGAAATGATCAGTACTGAAGGAACACTGCACTGTGAAATGATCAGCACTGATGGAGCACTGCACTGTGAAATGATCAGCACTGATGGAGCTCTGCAATGTGAAATGATCAGTACTGATGGAGCACTGCACTGTCAAATGATCAGTACTGAAGGAACACTGCACTGTGAAATGGTCAGTACTGATGGAGCTCTGCAATGTGAAATGATCAGTACTGATGGAGCACTGCAATGTGAAATGATCAGCACTGATGGAGCACTGCAATGTGAAATGATCAGTACTGATGGAGCACTGCAATGTGAAATGATCAGTACTGATGGAGCACTGCACTGTGAAATGATAAGTACTGATGGAGCACTGCAGTGTCAAATGATCAGTACTGAAGGAACACTGCACTGTGAAATGATCAGTACTGAAGGAACACTGCACTGTGAAATGATCAGGACTGATGGAGCTCTGCAATGTGAAATGATCAGTACTGATGGAGCACTGCAATGTGAAATGATCAGCACTGATGGAGCACTGCAATGTGAAATGATCAGTACTGATGGAGCTCTGCAATGTGAAATGATCAGTACTGATGGAGCTCTGCAATGTGAAATGATTAGTACTGATGGAGCACTGCAATGTGAAATGATCATCACTGATGGAGCACTGCAATGTGAAATGATCAGTACTGATGGAGCTCTGCAATGTGAAATGATCAGTACTGATGGAGCACTGCACTGTGAAATGATCAGCACTGATGGAGCACTGCAATGTGAAATGATCAGTACTGATGGAGGTCTGCAATGTGAAATGATCAGCACTGATGGAGCACTGCAATGTGAAATGATCAGTACTGATGGAGCACTGCACTGTGAAATGATCAGCACTGATGGAGCTCTGCAATGTGAAATGATCAGTAATGAAGGAACACTGCAATGTGAAATGATCAGTAATGAAGGAACACTGCAATGTGAAATGATCAGTACTGAAGGAACACTGCACTGTGAAATGATCAGTACTGATGGAGCTCTGCAATGTGAAATGATCAGTACTGATGGAGCTCTGCAATGTGAAATGATCAGTACTGATGGAGCTCTGCAATGTGAAATGATCAGTACTGATGGAGCACTGCACTGTGAAATGATCAGCTCTGATGGAGCACTGCAATGTGAAATGATCAGTACTGATGGAGCACTGCAATGTGAAATGATCAGTAATGAAGGAACACTGCAATGTGAAATGATCAGTAATGAAGGAACACTGCAATGTGAAATGATCAGTAATGAAGGAACACTGCAATGTGAAATGATCAGTACTGAAGGAACACTGCACTGTGAAATGATCAGTACTGATGGAGCTCTGCAATGTGAAATGATCAGTACTGATGGAGCACTGCAATGTGAAATGATCAGTACTGATGGAGCTCTGCAATGTGAAATGATCAGTAATGAAGGAACACTGCAATGTGAAATGATCAGTAATGAAGGAACACTGCACTGTGAAATGATCAGCACTGATGGAGCTCTGCAATGTGAAATGATCAGTACTGATGGAGCACTGCACTGTCAAATGACCAGTACTGAAGGAACACTGCACTGTGAAATGATCAGTACAGATGGAGCTCTGCAATGTGAAATGATCAGTACTGATGGAGCACTGCACTGTCAAATGATAAGTACTGAAGGAACACTGCACTGTGAAATGATCAGTACTGATGGAGCTCTGCAATGTGAAATGATCAGTACTGATGGAGCACTGCAATGTGAAATGATCAGTACTGATGGAGCTCTGCAATGTGAAATGATCAGTACTGATGGAGCACTGCACTGTCAAATGATCAGTACTGAAGGAACACTGCACTGTGAAATGATCAGTACTGATGGAGCACTGCACTGTGAAATGATCAGTACTAATGGAGCTCTGCAATGTGAAATGATCAGTTCTGAAGGAGCACTGCAATGTGAAATGATCAGCTCTGATGGAGCTCTGCAATGTGAAATGATCAGTACTGAAGGAACACTGCACTGTGAAATGATCAGCACTGATGGAGCACTGCACTGTGAAATGATCAGCACTGATGGAGCTCTGCAATGTGAAATGATCAGTACTGATGGAGCAATGCACTGTCAAATGATCAGTACTGAAGGAACACTGCACTGTGAAATGGTCAGTACTGATGGAGCTCTGCAATGTGAAATGATCAGTACTGATGGAGCACTGCAATGTGAAATGATCAGCACTGATGGAGCACTGCAATGTGAAATGATCAGTACTGATGGAGCACTGCAATGTGAAATGATCAGTACTGATGGAGCACTGCACTGTGAAATGATAAGTACTGATGGAACACTGCACTGTGAAATGATCAGTACTGATGGAGCTCTGCAATGTGAAATGATCAGTACTGATGGAGCACTGCAATGTGAAATGATCAGCACTGATGGAGCACTGCAATGTGAAATGATCAGTACTGATGGAGCTCTGCAATGTGAAATGATCAGTACTGATGGAGCTCTGCAATGTGAAATGATTAGTACTGATGGAGCACTGCAATGTGAAATGATCATCACTGATGGAGCACTGCAATGTGAAATGATCAGTACTGATGGAGCTCTGCAATGTGAAATGATCAGTACTGATGGAGCACTGCACTGTGCAATGATCAGCACTGATGGAGCACTGCAAGGTGAAATGATCAGTACTGATGGAGCTCTGCAATGTGAAATGATCAGCACTGATGGAGCACTGCAATGTGAAATGATCAGTAATGAAGGAACACTGCAATGTGAAATGATCAGTAATGAAGGAACACTGCAATGTGACATGATCAGTAATGAAGGAACACTGCAATGTGAAATGATCAGTACTGAAGGAACACTGCACTGTGAAATGATCAGTACTGATGGAGCTCTGCAATGTGAAATGATCAGTACTGATGGAGCACTGCAATGTGAAATGATCAGTACTGATGGAGCTCTGCAATGTGAAATGATCAGTAATGAAGGAACAGTGCAATGTGAAATGATCAGTAATGAAGGAACACTGCACTGTGAAATGATCAGCACTGATGGAGCTCTGCAATGTGAAATGATCAGTACTGATGGAGCACTGCACTGTCAAATGACCAGTACTGAAGGAACACTGCACTGTGAAATGTTCAGTACTGATGGAGCACTGCAATGTGAAATGATCAGTACTGATGGAGCACTGCACTGTCAAATGATAATTACTGAAGGAACACTGCACTGTGAAATGATCAGTACTGATGGAGCTCTGCAATGTGAAATGATCAGTACTGATGGAGCACTGCAATGTGAAATGATCAGTACTGATGGAGCTCTGCAATGTGAAATGATCAGTACTGATGGAGCACTGCACTGTCAAATGATCAGTACTGAAGGAACACTGCACTGTGAAATGATCAGTACTGATGGAGCACTGCACTGTGAAATGATCAGTACTAATGGAGCTCTGCAATGTGAAATGATCAGTTCTGAAGGAGCACTGCAATGTGAAATGATCAGTTCTGATGGAGCTCTGCAATGTGAAATGATCAGTTCTGAAGGAGCACTGCAATGTCAAATGATCAGTACTGATGGAGCACTGCACTGTGAAATGATCAGTACTAATGGAGCTCTGCAATGTGAAATGATCAGTTCTGAAGGAGCACTGCAATGTCAAATGATCAGTACTGATAGAGCACTGCACTGTGAAATGATCAGTACTAATGGAGCTCTGCAATGTGAAATGATCAGTTCTGAAGGAACACTGCACTGTGAAATGATCAGCACTGATGGAGCTCTGCAATGTCAAATGATCAGTACTGATGGAGCACTGCACTGTGAAATGATCAGTACTGAAGGAACACTGCACTGTGAAATGATCAGTACTAATGGAGCTCTGCAATGTGAAATGATCAGTTCTGAAGGAGCACTGCAATGTCAAATGATCAGTACTGATGGAGCACTGCACTGTGAAATGATCAGTACTAATGGAGCTCTGCAATGTGAAATGATCAGTTCTGAAGGAACACTGCACTGTGAAATGATCAGCACTGATGGAGCTCTGCAATGTCAAATGATCAGTACTGATGGAGCACTGCACTGTGAAATGATCAGTACTGAAGGAACACTGCACTGTGAAATGATCAGTACTAATGGAGCTCTGCAATGTGAAATGATCATTACTGATGGAGCAATGCACTGTGAAATGACCAGTACTGAAGGAACACTGCACTGTGAAATGATCAGTACTAATGGAGCTCTGCAATGTGAAATGATCAGTACTGATGGAGCACTGCACTGTGTAATGATCAGTACTGAAGGAGCACTGCAATGTGAAATGATCATTACTGATGGAGCACTGCACTGTGAAATGATCAGTACTGAAGGAACACTGCACTGTGAAATGATCAGTACTAATGGAGCTCTGCAATGTGAAATGATCAGTACTGATGGAGCACTGCAATGTGAAATGATCAGTACTGATGGAGCACTGCAAAGTGAAATGATCAGTACTGATGGAGCACTGCAATGTGAATTGATCAGTACTGATGGAGCACTGCAATGTGAAATGATCAGTACTGATGGAGCTCTGCAATGTGAAATGATCAGTACTGATGGAGCACTGCAATGTGAATTGATCAGTACTGATGGAGCACTGCAATGTGAAATGATAAGTACTGATGGAGCACTGCAATGTGAAATGATCAGTACTGATGGAGCACTGCAATGTGAAATGATAAGTACTGATGGAGCACTGCAATGTGAAATGATCAGTACTGATGGAGCACTGCAATGTGAAATGATCAGTACTGATGGAGCACTGCAATGTGAAATGATCAGTACTAATGGAACACTGCAATGTGAAATGATCAGTACTGATGGAGCACTGCAATGTGAAATGATCAGTACTAATGGAACACTGCAATGTGAAATGATCAGTACTGATGGAGCACTGCAATGTGAAATGATCAGTACTGATGGAGCACTGCAATGTGAAATGATCAGTACAGATGGAGCACTGCAATGTGAAATGATCAGTACTAATGGAACACTGCAATGTGAAATGATCAGTACTGATGGAGCTCTGCAATGTGAAATGATCAGTACAGATGGAGCACTGCAATGTGAAATGATCAGTACAGATGGAGCACTGCAATGTGAAATGATCAGTAATGAAGGAACACTGCAATGTGAAATGATCAGTACTGAAGGAACACTGCACTGTGAAATGATCAGTACTGATGGAGCACTGCAATGTGAAATGATCAGTACTGATGGAGCTCTGCAATGTGAAATGATCAGTACAGATGGAGCACTGCAATGTGAAATGATCAGTACTGATGGAGAACTGCAATGTGAAATGATCAGTACAGATGGAGCACTGCAATGTGAAATGATCAGTAATGAAGGAACACTGCACTGTGAAATGATCAGTACTGATGGAGCACTGCAATGTGAAATGATCAGTACTGATGGAGCTCTGCAATGTGAAATTATCAGTACAGATGAAGCACTGCAATGTGAAATGATCAGTAATGAAGGAACACTGCAATGTGAAATGATCAGTACTGAAGGAACACTGCACTGTGAAATGATCAGTACTGATGGAGCACTGCAATGTGAAATGATCAGTACTGATGGAGCTCTGCAATGTGAAATTATCAGTACTGATGGAGCACTGCAATGTGAAATGATAAGTACTGATGGAGCACTGCAATGTGAAATGATCAGTACTGATGGAGCTCTGCAATGTGAAATTATCAGTACAGATGGAGCACTGCAATGTGAAATGATCAGTAATGAAGGAACACTGCAATGTGAAATGATCAGTACTGAAGGAACACTGCTATGTGAAATGATCAGCACTGATGGAGCACTGCAATGTGAAATGATCAGTACTGATGCAGCTCTGCAATGTGAAATGATCAGTACTGATGGAGCTCTGCAATGTGAAATGATTAGTACTGATGGAGCACTGCAATGTGAAATGATCATCACTGATGGAGCACTGCAATGTGAAATGATCAGTACTGATGGAGCTCTGCAATGTGAAATGATCAGTACTGATGGAGCACTGCACTGTGAAATGATCAGCACTGATGGAGCACTGCAATGTGAAATGATCAGTACTGATGGAGCTCTGCAATGTGAAATGATCAGCACTGATGGAGCACTGCAATGTGAAATGATCAGTACTGATGGAGCACTGCACTGTGAAATGATCAGCACTGATGGAGCACTGCAATGTGAATTGATCAGTACTGATGGAGCTCTGCAATGTGAAATGATCAGCACTGATGGAGCTCTGCAATGTGAAATGATCAGTAATGAAGGAACACTGCAATGTGAAATGATCAGTAATGAAGGAACACTGCAATGTGAAATGATCAGTACTGATGGAGCTCTGCAATGTGAAATGATCAGTACTGATGGAGCTCTGCAATGTGAAATGATCAGTACTGATGGAGCTCTGCAATGTGAAATGATCAGTACTGATGGAGCACTGCACTGTGAAATGATCAGCACTGATGGAGCACTGCAATGTGAAATGATCAGTACTGATGGAGCACTGCAATGTGAAATGATCAGTAATGAAGGAACACTGCAATGTGAAATGATCAGTAATGAAGGAACACTGCAATGTGAAATGATCAGTAATGAAGGAACACTGCAATGTGAAATGATCAGTACTGAAGGAACACTGCACTGTGAAATGATCAGTAATGAAGGAACACTGCAATGTGAAATGATCAGTAATGAAGGAACACTGCAATGTGAAATGATCAGTACTGAAGGAACACTGCACTGTGAAATGATCAGTACTGATGTAGCTCTGCAATGTGAAATGACCAGTACTGATGGAGCACTGCAATGTGAAATGATCAGTACTGATGGAGCTCTGCAATGTGAAATGATCAGTAATGAAGGAACACTGCAATGTGAAATGATCAGTAATGAAGGAACACTGCACTGTGAAATGATCAGCACTGATGGAGCTCTGCAATGTGAAATGATCAGCACTGATGGAGCACTGCAATGTGAAATGATCAGCACTGATGGAGCACTGCAATGTGAAATGATCAGTACTGATGGAGCACTGCAATGTGAAATGATCAGTACTGATGGAGCACTGCACTGTCAAATGATCAGTGCTGAAGGAACACTGCAATGTGAAATGATCAGTACTGAAGGAACACTGCAATGTGAAATGATCAGCACTGAAGGAACACTGCACGGTGAAATGATCAGTACTGATGGAGCTCTGCAATGTGAAATGATCAGTACTGATGGAGCACTGCAATGTCAAATGATCAGGACTGATGGAGCACTGCAATGTCAAACGATCATTACTGATGGAGCACTGCACTGTGAAATGATCAGTACTGATGGAGCACTGCACTGTGAAATGATTAGTACTGATGGAGCACTGCAATGTGAAATGATCAGCACTGAAGGAACACTGCACTGTGAAATGATCAGTACTGATGGAGCACTGCAATGTCAAATGATCATTACTGATGGAGCACTGCAATGTGAAATGATCAGTACTGATGGAGCACTGCAATGTCAAATGATCATTACTGATGGAACACTGCAATGTGAAATGATCAGTACTGATGGAGCACTGCAATGTGAAATGATCAGTACTGATGGAGCACTGCAATGTGAAATGATCAGCACTGATGGAGCTCTGCAATGTGAAATGATCAGTACTGATGGAACACTGCAATGTGAAATGATCAGTACTGATGGAACACTGCAATGTGAAATGATCAGTACTGATGGAACACTGCAATGTGAAATGATCAGTACAGATGGAACACTGCAATGTGAAATGATCAGTACTGAAGGAACACTGCAATGTGAAATGATCAGTACTGATGGAGCACTGCAATGTGAAATGATCAGCACTGATGGAGCTCTGCAATGTGAAATGATCAGTACTGATGGAGCACTGCAATGTGAAATGAGCAGCACTGATGGAGCTCTGCAATGTGAAATGATCAGTACTGATGGCGCACTGCAATGTGAAATGATCAGTACTGATGGAGCTCTGCAATGTGAAATGATCAGTACTGATGGAGCACTGCAATGTGAAATGATCAGTACTGATGGAGCTCTGCACTTGGAAATGATCAGGACTGATGGAGCACTGCAACGTGAAATGATCAGTGCAGATGGAACACTGCAATGTGAAATGATCAGTACTGATGGAACACTGCAATGTGAAATGATCAGTACTGAAGGAGCACTGCAATGTGAAATGATCAGCACTGATGGAGCTCTGCAATGTGAAATGATCAGTACTGATGGCGCACTGCAATGTGAAATGATCAGTACTGATGGAGCTCTGCAATGTGAAATGATCAGTACTGATGGAGCACTGCAATGTGAAATGATCAGTACTGATGGAGCTCTGCAATGTGAAATGATCAGTACTGATGGAGCTCTGCAATGTGAAATGATCAGTACTGATGGAGCTCTGCAATGTGAAATGATCATCACTGATGGAGCACTGCAATGTGAAATGATCAGTACTGATGGAGCTCTGCAATGTGAAATGATCAGTACTGATGGAGCACTGCACTGTGAAATGATCAGCACTGATGGAGCACTGCAATGTGAAATGATCAGTACTGATGGAGCTCTGCAATGTGAAATGATCAGCACTGATGGAGCACTGCAATGTGAAATGATCAGTACTGATGGAGCACTGCACTGTGAAATGATCAGCACTGATGGAGCACTGCAATGTGAATTGATCAGTACTGATGGAGCTCTGCAATGTGAAATGATCAGCACTGATGGAGCACTGCAATGTGAAATGATCAGTAATGAAGGAACACTGCAATGTGAAATGATCAGTAATGAAGGAACACTGCACTGTGAAATGATCAGTACTGATGGAGCTCTGCAATGTGAAATGATCAGTACTGATGGAGCTCTGCAATGTGAAATGATCAGTACTGATGGAGCTCTGCAATGTGAAATGATCAGTACTGATGGAGCACTGCACTGTGAAATGATCAGCACTGATGGAGCACTGCAATGTGAAATGATCAGTACTGATGGAGCACTGCAATGTGAAATGATCAGTAATGAAGGAACACTGCAATGTGAAATGATCAGTAATGAAGGAACACTGCAATGTGAAATGATCAGTAATGAAGGAACACTGCAATGTGAAATGATCAGTACTGAAGGAACACTGCACTGTGAAATGATCAGTAATGAAGGAACACTGCAATGTGAAATGATCAGTAATGAAGGAACACTGCAATGTGAAATGATCAGTACTGAAGGAACACTGCACTGTGAAATGATCAGTACTGATGTAGCTCTGCAATGTGAAATGACCAGTACTGATGGAGCACTGCAATGTGAAATGATCAGTACTGATGGAGCTCTGCAATGTGAAATGATCAGTAATGAAGGAACACTGCAATGTGAAATGATCAGTAATGAAGGAACACTGCACTGTGAAATGATCAGCACTGATGGAGCTCTGCAATGTGAAATGATCAGCACTGATGGAGCACTGCAATGTGAAATGATCAGCACTGATGGAGCACTGCAATGTGAAATGATCAGTAATGAAGGAACACTGCAATGTGAAATGATCAGTACTGATGGAGCACTGCAATGTGAAATGATCAGTACTAATGGAGCACTGCACTGTCAAATGATCAGTGCTGAAGGAACACTGCAATGTGAAATGATCAGTACTGAAGGAACACTGCAATGTGAAATGATTAGCACTGAAGGAACACTGCACTGTGAAATGATCAGTACTGATGGAGCTCTGCAATGTGAAATGATCAGTACTGATGGAGCACTGCAATGTCAAATGATCAGGACTGATGGAGCACTGCAATGTCAAACGATCATTACTGATGGAGCACTGCACTGTGAAATGATCAGTACTGATGGAGCACTGCACTGTGAAATGATCAGTACTGATGGAGCACTGCAATGTGAAATGATCAGCACTGAAGGAACACTGCACTGTGAAATGATCAGTACTGATGGAGCACTGCAATGTCAAATGATCATTACTGATGGAGCACTGCAATGTGAAATGATCAGTACTGATGGAGCACTGCAATGTCAAATGATCATTACTGATGGAACACTGCAATGTGAAATGATCAGCACTGATGGAGCACTGCAATGTGAAATGATCAGTACTGATGGAGCACTGCAATGTGAAATGATCAGCACTGATGGAGCTCTGCAATGTGAAATGATCAGTACTGATGGAACACTGCAATGTGAAATGATCAGTACTGATGGAACACTGCAATGTGAAATGATCAGTACTGATGGAACACTGCAATGTGAAATGATCAGTACAGATGGAACACTGCAATGTGAAATGATCAGTACTGATGGAGCACTGCAATGTGAAATGATCAGCACTGATGGAGCTCTGCAATGTGAAATGATCAGTACTGATGGAGCACTGCAATGTGAAATGAGCAGCACTGATGGAGCTCTGCAATGTGAAATGATCAGTACTGATGGCGCACTGCAATGTGAAATGATCAGTACTGATGGAGCTCTGCAATGTGAAATGATCAGTACTGATGGAGCACTGCAATGTGAAATGATCAGTACTGATGGAGCTCTGCACTTGGAAATGATCAGTACTGATGGAGCACTGCAACGTGAAATGATCAGTGCTGATGGAACACTGCAATGTGAAATGATCAGTACTGATGGAACACTGCAATGTGAAATGATCAGTACTGAAGGAGCACTGCAATGTGAAATGATCAGCACTGATGGAGCTCTGCAATGTGAAATGATCAGTACTGATGGCGCACTGCAATGTGAAATGATCAGTACTGATGGAGCTCTGCAATGTGAAATGATCAGTACTGATGGAGCACTGCAATGTGAAATGATCAGTACTGATGGAGCTCTGCAATGTGAAATGATCAGTACTGATGGAGCTCTGCAATGTGAAATGATCAGTACTGATGGAGCTCTGCAATGTGAAATGATCAGTACTGAAGGAACACTGCAATGTGAAATGATCAGCACTGATGGAGCTCTGCAATGTGAAATGATCAGTACTGATGGAGCTCTGCAATGTGAAATGATCAGTACTGATGGAGCACTGCAATGTGAAATGATCAGTACTGAAGGAACACTGCAATGTGAAATGATCAGCACTGATGGAGCACTGCAATGTGAAATGATCAGTAATGAAGGAACACTGCACTGTGAAATGATCAGCACTGATGGAGCACTGCAATGTAAAATGATCAGTACTGAAGGAACACTGCAATGTGAAATGATCAGTACTGATGGAGCACTGCAATGTGAAATGATCAGTACTGATGGAGCACTGCAATGTGAAATGATCAGTAATGAAGGAACACTGCAATGTGAAATGATCAGTACTGATGGAGCACTGCAATGTGAAATGATCAGTACTGAAGGAACACTGCAATGTGAAATGATCAGTAATGAAGGAACACTGCAATGTGAAATGATCAGCACTGATCTAGCACTGCAATGTGAAATGATCAGTACTGAAGGTACACTGCAATGTGAAATGATCAGTACTGATGGAGCACTGCAATGTGAAATGATCAGTACTGATGGAGCACTGCAATGTGAAATGATCAGTAATGAAGGAACACTGCAATGTGAAATGATCAGTACTGATGGAGCACTGCAATGTGAAATGATCAGTACTGAAGGAACACTGCAATGTGAAATGATCAGTAATGAAGGAACACTGCAATGTGAAATGATCAGCACTGATCTAGCACTGCAATGTGAAATGATCAGTACTGAAGGAACACTGCAATGTGAAATGATCAGTACTGATGGAGCACTGCAATGTGAAATGATCAGTACTGATGGAGCACTGCCATGTGAAATGATCAGTACTGATGGAGCACTGCAATGTGAAATGATCAGTACTGAAGGAACACTGCAATGTGAAATGATCAGTACTGAAGGAACACTGCAATGTGAAATGATCAGTAATGAAGGAAAACTGCAATGTGAAATGATCAGCACTGATGGAGCACTGCAATGTGAAATGATCAGTAATGAAGGAACACTGCAATGTGAAATGATCAGTACTGATGGAGCACTGCAATGTGAAATGATCAGTACTGATGGAGCACTGCACTGTGAAATGATCAGCACTGACGGAGCACTGCAATGTGAAATGATCAGTACTGATGGAGCACTGCAATGTGAAATGATCAGTAATGAAGGAACACTGCACTGTGAAATGATCAGGACTAATGGAGCACTGCAATGTGAAATGATCAGTAAAGAAGGAACACTGCAATGTGAAATGATCAGTAATGAAGGAACACTGCAATCTGAAATGATCAGTACTGAAGGAACACTGCAATGTGAAATGATCAGTAATGAAGGAACATTGCAATGTGAAATGATCAGTAATGAAGGAACACTGCAATGTGAAATGATCAGTACTGAAGGAACACTGCAATGTGAAATGATCAGTAATGAAGGAACACTGCAATGTGAAATGATCAGTAATGATGGAGCTCTGCAATGTGAAATGATCAGTACTGATGGAGCACTGCAATGAGAAATGATCAGTACTGATGGAGCTCTGCAATGTGAAATGATCAGTAATGAAGGAACACTGCAATGTGAAATGATCAGTAATGATGGAGCTCTGCAATGTGAAATGATCAGTACTGATGGAGCACTGCAATGAGAAATGATCAGTACTGATGGAGCTCTGCAATGTGAAATGATCAGTAATGAAGGAACACTGCAATGTGAAATGATCAGTAATGAAGGAACACTGCACTGTGAAATGATCAGCACTGATGGAGCTCTGCAATGTGAAATGATCAGTACTGATGGAGCACTGCACTGTCAAATGACCAGTACTGAAGGAACACTGCACTGTGAAATGATCAGTACTGATGGAGCACTGCAATGTGAAATGATCAGTACTGATGGAGCACTGCACTGTTAAATGATAAGTACTGAAGGAACACTGCACTGTGAAATGATCAGTACTGATGGAGCTCTGCAATGTGAAATGATCAGTACTGATGGAGCACTGCAATGTGAAATGATCAGTACTGATGGAGCTCTGCAATGTGAAATGATCAGTACTGATGGAGCACTGCACTGTCAAATGATCAGTACTGAAGGAACACTGCAATGTGAAATGATCAGTAATGAAGGAATACTGCAATGTGAAATGATCAGTACTGATGGAGCCCTGCAATGTGAAATGATCAGTACTGATGGAGCACTGCAATGTGAAATGATCAGCACTGATGGAGCACTGCACTGTGAAATGATCAGTACTGATGGAGCACTGCAATGTGAAATGATCAGTAATGAAGGAACACTGCAATGTGAAATGATCAGTACTGATGGAGCACTGCAATGTGAAATGATCAGTACTGAAGGAACACTGCAATGTGAAATGATCAGTAATGAAGGAATACTG
This sequence comes from Heterodontus francisci, assembly GCF_036365525.1. NCBI lineage: Eukaryota > Metazoa > Chordata > Chondrichthyes > Heterodontiformes > Heterodontidae > Heterodontus > Heterodontus francisci. The sequence continues at coordinate 55,945,150 of NC_090406.1, read as the reverse complement.
CAATGTGAAATGATCAGCACTGATGGAGCACTGCAATGTGAAATGATCAGTACTGAAGGAACACTGCAATGTGAAATGATCAGTACTGATGGAGCACTGCAATGTGAAATGATCAGTACTGATGGAGCACTGCACTGTCAAATGATCAGTACTGAAGGAACACTGCACTGTGAAATGATCAGTACTGATGGAGCTCTGCAATGTGAAATGATCAGTACTGATGGAGCACTGCAATGTGAAATGATCAGTACTGATGGAGCACTGCACTGTCAAATGATCAGTACTGAAGGAACACTGCAATGTGAAATGATCAGTACTGATGGAGCTCTGCAATGTGAAATGATCAGTACTGATGGAGCACTGCAATGTGAAATGATCAGTCTTGATGGAGCTCTGCAATGTGAAATGATCAGTACTGATGGAGCTCTGCAATGTGAAATGATCAGTACTGATGGAACACTGCACTGTGAAATGATCAGTAATGAAGGAACACTGCAATGTGAAATGATCAGTACTGATGGAGCTCTGCAATGTGAAATGATCAGTACTGATGGAGCTCTGCAATGTGAAATGATAAGTACTGATGGAGCACTGCACTGTCAAATGATCAGTACTGAAGGAACACTGCAATGTGAAATGATCAGTACTGATGGAGCACTGCAATGTGAAATGATCAGTACTGAAGGAACACTGCACTGTGAAATGATCAGCACTGATGGAGCACTGCAATGTGAAATGATCAGTACTGAAGGAACACTGCACTGTGAAATGATCAGCACTGATGGAGCACTGCACTGTGAAATGATCAGCACTGATGGAGCTCTGCAATGTGAAATGATCAGTACTGATGGAGCACTGCACTGTCAAATGATCAGTACTGAAGGAACACTGCACTGTGAAATGGTCAGTACTGATGGAGCTCTGCAATGTGAAATGATCAGTACTGATGGAGCACTGCAATGTGAAATGATCAGCACTGATGGAGCACTGCAATGTGAAATGATAAGTACTGATGGAGCACTGCAGTTTCAAATGATCAGTACTGAAGAAACACTGCACTGTGAAATGATCAGTACTGAAGGAACACTGCACTGTGAAATGATCAGTACTGATGGAGCTCTGCAATGTGAAATGATCAGTACTGATGGAGCACTGCAATGTGAAATGATCAGCACTGATGGAGCACTGCAATGTGAAATGATCAGTACTGATGGAGCTCTGCAATGTGAAATGATCAGTACTGATGGAGCTCTGCAATGTGAAATGATTAGTACTGATGGAGCACTGCAATGTGAAATGATCATCACTGATGGAGCACTGCAATGTGAAATGATCAGTACTGATGGAGCTCTGCAATGTGAAATGATCAGTACTGATGGAGCACTGCACTGTGAAATGATCAGCACTGATGGAGCACTGCAATGTGAAATGATCAGTACTGATGGAGCTCTGCAATGTGAAATGATCAGCACTGATGGAGCACTGCAATGTGAAATGATCAGTACTGATGGAGCACTGTACTGTGAAATGATCAGCACTGATGGAGCTCTGCAATGTGAAATGATCAGTAATGAAGGAACACTGCAATGTGAAATGATCAGTAATGAAGGAACACTGCAATGTGAAATGATCAGTACTGAAGGAACACTGCACTGTGAAATGATCAGTACTGATGGAGCTCTGCAATGTGAAATGATCAGTACTGATGGAGCTCTGCAATGTGAAATGATCAGTACTGATGGAGCTCTGCAATGTGAAATGATCAGTACTGATGGAGCACTGCACTGTGAAATGATCAGCACTGATGGAGCACTGCAATGTGAAATGATCAGTACTGATGGAGCACTGCAATGTGAAATGATCAGTAATGAAGGAACACTGCAATGTGAAATGATCAGTAATGAAGGAACACTGCAATGTGAAATGATCAGTAATGAAGGAACACTGCAATGTGAAATGATCAGTACTGAAGGAACACTGCACTGTGAAATGATCAGTACTGATGGAGCTCTGCAATGTGAAATGATCAGTACTGATGGAGCACTGCAATGTGAAATGATCAGTACTGATGGAGCTCTGCAATGTGAAATGATCAGTAATGAAGGAACACTGCAATGTGAAATGATCAGTAATGAAGGAACACTGCACTGTGAAATGATCAGCACTGATGGAGCTCTGCAATGTGAAATGATCAGTACTGATGGAGCACTGCAATGTGAAATGATCAGTACTGATGGAGCACTGCACTGTCAAATGATAAGTACTGAAGGAACACTGCACTGTGAAATGATCAGTACTGATGGAGCTCTGCAATGTGAAATGATCAGTACTGATGGAGCACTGCAATGTGAAATGATCAGTACTGATGGAGCTCTGCAATGTGAAATGATCAGTACTGATGGAGCACTGCACTGTCAAATGATCAGTACTGAAGGAACACTGCACTGTGAAATGATCAGTACTGATGGAGCACTGCACTGTGAAATGATCAGTACTAATGGTGCTCTGCAATGTGAAATGATCAGTTCTGAAGGAGCACTGCAATGTGAAATGATCAGCTCTGATGGAGCTCTGCAATGTGAAATGATCAGTTCTGAAGGAGCACTGCAATGTCAAATGATCAGTACTGATGGAGCACTGCACTGTGAAATGATCAGTACTAATGGAGCTCTGCAATGTGAAATGATCAGTTCTGAAGGAACACTGCACTGTGAAATGATCAGCACTGATGGAGCTCTGCAATGTCAAATGATCAGTTCTGAAGGAGCACTGCAATGTGAAATGATCAGTACTAATGGAGCTCTGCAATGTGAAATGATCAGTTCTGAAGGAGCACTGCAATGTCAAATGATCAGTACTGATGGAGCACTGCACTGTGAAATGATCAGTACTAATGGAGCTCTGCAATGTGAAATGATCAGTTCTGAAGGAACACTGCACTGTGAAATGATCAGCACTGATGGAGCTCTGCAATGTCAAATGATCAGTACTGATGGAGCACTGCACTGTGAAATGATCAGTACTGAAGGAACACTGCACTGTGAAATGATCAGTACTAATGGAGCTCTGCAATGTGAAATGATCAGTTCTGAAGGAGCACTGCAATGTCAAATGATCAGTACTGATGGAGCACTGCACTGTGAAATGATCAGTACTAATGGAGCTCTGCAATGTGAAATGATCAGTTCTGAAGGAACACTGCACTGTGAAATGATCAGCACTGATGGAGCTCTGCAATGTCAAATGATCAGTACTGATGGAGCACTGCACTGTGAAATGATCAGGACTGAAGGAACACTGCACTGTGAAATGATCAGTACTAATGGAGCTCTGCAATGTGAAATGATCATTACTGATGGAGCACTGCACTGTGAAATGATCAGTACTGAAGGAACACTGCACTGTGAAATGATCAGTACTAATGGAGCTCTGCAATGTGAAATGATCAGTACTGATGGAGCACTGCACTGTGAAATGATCAGTACTGAATGAACACTGCACTGTGAAATGATCAGTACTGATGGAGCTCTGCAATGTGAAATGATCAGTACTGATGGAGCACTGCAATGTGAATTGATCAGTACTGATGGAGCACTGCAATGTGAAATGATAAGTACTGATGGAGCACTGCAATGTGAAATGATCAGTACTGATGGAGCACTGCAATGTGAAATGATCAGTACTGATGGAGCTCTGCAATGTGAAATTATCAGTACTGATGGAGCACTGCAATGTGAAATGATAAGTACTGATGGAGCTCTGCAATGTGAAATTATCAGTACAGATGGAGCACTGCAATGTGAAATGATCAGTAATGAAGGAACACTGCAATGTGAAATGATCAGTACTGAAGGAACACTGCACTGTGAAATGATCAGTACTGATGGAGCACTGCAATGTGAAATGATCAGTACTGATGGAGCTCTGCAATGTGAAATTATCAGTACAGATGGAGCACTGCAATGTGAAATGATCAGTAATGAAGGAACACTGCAATGTGAAATGATCAGTACTGAAGGAACACTGCACTGTGAAATGATCAGTACTGATGGAGCACTGCAATGTGAAATGATCAGTACTGATGGAGCTCTGCAATGTGAAATTATCAGTACAGATGGAGCACTGCAATGTGAAATGATCAGTAATGAAGGAACACTGCAATGTGAAATGATCAGTACTGAAGGAACACTGCACTGTGAAATGATCAGTACTGATGGAGCACTGCAATGTGAAATGATCAGTACTGATGGAGCTCTGCAATGTGAAATTATCAGTACTGATGGAGCACTGCAATGTGAAATGATAAGTACTGATGGAGCACTGCAATGTGAAATGATCAGTACTGATGGAGCTCTGCAATGTGAAATTATCAGTACAGATGGAGCACTGCAATGTGAAATGATCAGTAATGAAGGAACACTGCAATGTGAAATGATCAGTACTGAAGGAACACTGCACTGTGAAATGATCAGTACTGATGGAGCACTGCAATGTGAAATGATCATTACTGATGGAGCACTGCACTGTGAAATGATCAGTACTGAAGGAACACTGCACTGTGAAATGATCAGTACTAATGGAGCTCTGCAATGTGAAATGATCAGTACTGATGGAGCACTGCACTGTGAAATGATCAGTACTGAAGGAGCACTGCAATGTGAAATGATCATTACTGATGGAGCACTGCACTGTGAAATGATCAGTACTGAAGGAACACTGCACTGTGAAATGATCAGTACTAATGGAGCTCTGCAATGTGAAATGATCAGTACTGATGGAGCTCTGCAATGTGAAATGCCCAGTACTGAAGGAGCACTGCAATGTGAAATGATCAGTACTGATGGAGCACTGCAAAGTGAAATGATCAGTACTGATGGAGCACTGCAATGTGAATTGATCAGTACTGATGGAGCACTGCAATGTGAAATGATCAGTACTGATGGAGCTCTGCAATGTGAAATGATCAGTACTGATGGAGCACTGCAATGTGAAATGATCAGTACTGATGGAGCACTGCAATGTGAAATGATCAGTACTGATGGAGCTCTGCAATGTGAAATTATCAGTACTGATGGAGCACTGCAATGTGAAATGATAAGTACTGATGGAGCACTGCAATGTGAAATTATCAGTACAGATGGAGCACTGCAATGTGAAATGATCAGTAATGAAGGAACACTGCAATGTGAAATGATCAGTACTGAAGGAACACTGCACTGTGAAATGATCAGTACTGAAGGAACACTGCACTGTGAAATGATCAGTACTGATGGAGCTCTGCAATGTGAAATGATCAGTACTGATGGAGCACTGCAATGTGAATTGATCAGTACTGATGGAGCACTGCAATGTGAAATGATAAGTACTGATGGAGCACTGCAATGTGAAATGATCAGTACTGATGGAGCACTGCAATGTGAAATGATCAGTACTGATGGAGCTCTGCAATGTGAAATTATCAGTACTGATGGAGCACTGCAATGTGAAATGATAAGTACTGATGGAGCTCTGCAATGTGAAATTATCAGTACAGATGGAGCACTGCAATGTGAAATGATCAGTAATGAAGGAACAATGCAATGTGAAATGATCAGTACTGAAGGAACACTGCACTGTGAAATGATCAGTACTGATGGAGCACTGCAATGTGAAATGATCAGTACTGATGGAGCTCTGCAATGTGAAATTATCAGTACAGATGGAGCACTGCAATGTGAAATGATCAGTAATGAAGGAACACTGCAATGTGAAATGATCAGTACTGAAGGAACACTGCACTGTGAAATGATCAGTACTGATGGAGCACTGCAATGTGAAATGATCAGTACTGATGGAGCTCTGCAATGTGAAATTATCAGTACTGATGGAGCACTGCAATGTGAAATGATAAGTACTGATGGAGCACTGCAATGTGAAATGATCAGTACTGATGGAGCTCTGCAATGTGAAATTATCAGTACAGATGGAGCACTGCAATGTGAAATGATCAGTAATGAAGGAACACTGCAATGTGAAATGATCAGTACTGAAGGAACACTGCACTGTGAAATGATCAGTACTGATGGAGCACTGCAATGTGAAATGATCAGTACTGATGGAGCTCTGCAATGTGAAATGATCAGTACATATGGAGCACTGCAATGTGAAATGATCAGTACTGATGGAGCTCTGCAATGTGAAATTATCAGTACTGATGGAGCACTGCAATGTGAAATGACAAGTACTGATGGAGCACTGCAATGTGAAATGATCAGTACTGATGGAGCTCTGCAATGTGAAATTATCAGTACAGATGGAGCACTGCAATGTGAAATGATCAGTAATGAAGGAACACTGCAATGTGAAATGATCAGTACTGAAGGAACACTGCAATGTGAAATGATCAGCACTGATGGAGCACTGCACTGTGAAATGATCAGTACTGATGGAGCACTGCAATGTGAAATGATCAGTACTGATGGAGCTCTGCAATGTGAAATGATCAGTACTGATGGAGCTCTGCAATGTGAAATTATCAGTACAGATGGAGCACTGCAATGTGAAATGATCAGTAATGAAGGAACACTGCAATGTGAAATGATCAGTACTGAAGGAACACTGCACTGTGAAATGATCAGTACTGATGGAGCACTGCAATGTGAAATGAAAAGTACTGATGGAGCACTGCAATGTGAAATGATCAGTAATGAAGGAACACTGCAATGTGAAATGATCAGTACTGAAGGAACACTGCACTGTGAAATGATCAGTACTGATGGAGCACTGCAATGTGAAATGATCAGTAATGAAGGAACACTGCACTGTGAAATGATCAGCACTGATGGAGCTCTGCAATGTGAAATGATCAGTACTGACTGAGCTCTGCAATGTGAAATGATCAGTACTGAAGGAACACTGCACTGTCAAATGATCAGTACTGAAGGAACACTGCACTGTGAAATGATCAGTACTGATGGAGCTCTGCAATGTGAAATGATCAGTTCTGATGGAGCACTGCAATGTGAAATGATCAGTACTGATGGAGCACTGCAATGTCAAATGATCAGTACTGAAGGAGCACTGCACTGTGAAATGATCAGTACTGATGGAGCTCTGCAATGTGAAATGATCAGTTCTGATGGAGCACTGCAATGTGAAATGATCAGCACTAATGGAACACTGCAATGTGAAATGATCAGTAATGAAGGAACACTGCACTGTGAAATGATCAGTACTGAAGGAACACTGCACTGTGAAATGATCAGTACTGATTGAGCTCTGCAATGTGAAATGATCAGTTCTGATGGAGCACTGCAATGTGAAATGATCAGCACTGATGGAACACTGCAATGTGAAATGATCAGTAATGAAGGAACACTGCAATGTGAAATGATCAGTACTAATGGAGCACTGCACTGTGAAAGGATCAGTACTGATGGAGCACTGCATTGTGAAATGATCAGTACTGATGGAGCACTGCAATGTGAAATGATCAGTACTGATGGAGCACTGCAATGTGAAATGATCAGTAATGAAGGAATACTGCAATGTCAAATGATCAGTACTGAAGGAACACTGCACTGTGAAATGATCAGTACAGATGGAGCACTGCGATGTGAAATGATCAGTACTGATGGAGCACTGCAGTGTGAAATGATCAGCACTGATAGAGCACTGCAATGTGAAATGATCAGTAATGAAGGAACACTGCAATGTGAATTGATCAGCACTGATGGAGCACTGCAATGTGAAATGATCAGTACTGATGGAGCACTGCAATGTGAAATGATCAGTACTGATGGAGCACTGCAATGTGAAATGATCAGTACAGATGGAGCACTGCAATGTGAAATGATCAGTAATGAAGGAACACTGCAATGTGAAATGATCAGTACTGATGGAGCACTGCAATGTGAAATGATCAGCACTGATGGAGCACTGCAATGTCAAATGATCAGTACTGAAGGAACACTGCACTGTCAAATAATCAGAACTGATGGAGCACTGCAAAGTGAAATGATCAGTACTGAAGGAACACTGCACTGTGAAATGATAAGGACTGATGGAGCACTGCAAAGTGAAATGATCAGCACTGATGGAGCACTGCAATGTGAAATGATCAGTACTGATGGAGCACTGCAAAGTGAAATGATCAGTGCTGAAGGAACACTGCACTGTCAAATAATCAGTACTGATGGAGCACTGCAATGTGAAATGATCAGTACTGATGGAGCTCTGCAATGTGAAATGATCAGTACTAAAGGAACACTGCACTGTGAAATGATCAGTAATGAAGGAACACTGCAATGTGAAATGATCAGTACTGAAGGAACACTGCACTGTGAAATGTTCAGCACTGATGGAGCTCTGCACTGTGAAATGATAAGTACTGATGGAGCACTGCAATGTGAAATGATCAGCACTAATGGAACACTGCAATGTGAAATGATCAGTAATGAAGGAACTCTGCACTGTGAAATGATCAGTACTGAAGGAACACTGCACTGTGAAATGATCAGTACTGATTGAGCTCTGCAATGTGAAATGATCAGTACTGAAGGAACACTGCACTGTCAAATGATCAGTACTGAAGGAACACTGCACTGTGAAATGATCAGTACTGATGGAGCTCTGCAATGTGAAATGATCAGTTCTGATGGAGCACTGCAATGTGAAATGATCAGTACTGATGGAGCACTGCAATGTCAAATGATCAGTACTGAAGGAGCACTGCACTGTGAAATGATCAGTACTGATGGAGCTCTGCAATGTGAAATGATCAGTTCTGATGGAGCACTGCAATGTGAAATGAAAAGTACTGATGGAGCACTGCAATGTGAAATGATCAGTAATGAAGGAACACTGCAATGTGAAATGATCAGTACTGAAGGAACACTGCACTGTGAAATGATCAGTACTGATGGAGCACTGCAATGTGAAATGATCAGTAATGAAGGAACACTGCACTGTGAAATGATCAGCACTGATGGAGCTCTGCAATGTGAAATGATCAGTACTGACTGAGCTCTGCAATGTGAAATGATCAGTACTGAAGGAACACTGCACTGTCAAATGATCAGTACTGAAGGAACACTGCACTGTGAAATGATCAGTACTGATGGAGCTCTGCAATGTGAAATGATCAGTTCTGATGGAGCACTGCAATGTGAAATGATCAGTACTGATGGAGCACTGCAATGTCAAATGATCAGTACTGAAGGAGCACTGCACTGTGAAATGATCAGTACTGATGGAGCTCTGCAATGTGAAATGATCAGTTCTGATGGAGCACTGCAATGTGAAATGATCAGCACTAATGGAACACTGCAATGTGAAATGATCAGTAATGAAGGAACACTGCACTGTGAAATGATCAGTACTGAAGGAACACTGCACTGTGAAATGATCAGTACTGATTGAGCTCTGCAATGTGAAATGATCAGTTCTGATGGAGCACTGCAATGTGAAATGATCAGCACTGATGGAACACTGCAATGTGAAATGATCAGTAATGAAGGAACACTGCAATGTGAAATGATCAGTACTAATGGAGCACTGCACTGTGAAAGGATCAGTACTGATGGAGCACTGCATTGTGAAATGATCAGTACTGATGGAGCACTGCAATGTGAAATGATCAGTACTGATGGAGCACTGCAATGTGAAATGATCAGTAATGAAGGAATACTGCAATGTCAAATGATCAGTACTGAAGGAACACTGCACTGTGAAATGATCAGTACAGATGGAGCACTGCGATGTGAAATGATCAGTACTGATGGAGCACTGCAGTGTGAAATGATCAGCACTGATAGAGCACTGCAATGTGAAATGATCAGTAATGAAGGAACACTGCAATGTGAATTGATCAGCACTGATGGAGCACTGCAATGTGAAATGATCAGTACTGATGGAGCACTGCAATGTGAAATGATCAGTACTGATGGAGCACTGCAATGTGAAATGATCAGTACAGATGGAGCACTGCAATGTGAAATGATCAGTAATGAAGGAACACTGCAATGTGAAATGATCAGTACTGATGGAGCACTGCAATGTGAAATGATCAGCACTGATGGAGCACTGCAATGTCAAATGATCAGTACTGAAGGAACACTGCACTGTCAAATAATCAGAACTGATGGAGCACTGCAAAGTGAAATGATCAGTACTGAAGGAACACTGCACTGTGAAATGATAAGGACTGATGGAGCACTGCAAAGTGAAATGATCAGCACTGATGGAGCACTGCAATGTGAAATGATCAGTACTGATGGAGCACTGCAAAGTGAAATGATCAGTGCTGAAGGAACACTGCACTGTCAAATAATCAGTACTGATGGAGCACTGCAATGTGAAATGATCAGTACTGATGGAGCTCTGCAATGTGAAATGATCAGTACTAAAGGAACACTGCACTGTGAAATGATCAGTAATGAAGGAACACTGCAATGTGAAATGATCAGTACTGAAGGAACACTGCACTGTGAAATGTTCAGCACTGATGGAGCTCTGCACTGTGAAATGATAAGTACTGATGGAGCACTGCAATGTGAAATGATCAGCACTAATGGAACACTGCAATGTGAAATGATCAGTAATGAAGGAACTCTGCACTGTGAAATGATCAGTACTGAAGGAACACTGCACTGTGAAATGATCAGTACTGATTGAGCTCTGCAATGTGAAATGATCAGTACTGAAGGAACACTGCACTGTCAAATGATCAGTACTGAAGGAACACTGCACTGTGAAATGATCAGTACTGATGGAGCTCTGCAATGTGAAATGATCAGTTCTGATGGAGCACTGCAATGTGAAATGATCAGTACTGATGGAGCACTGCAATGTCAAATGATCAGTACTGAAGGAGCACTGCACTGTGAAATGATCAGTACTGATGGAGCTCTGCAATGTGAAATGATCAGTTCTGATGGAGCACTGCAATGTGAAATGATCAGCACTAATGGAACACTGCAATGTGAAATGATCAGTAATGAAGGAACACTGCACTGTGAAATGATCAGTACTGAAGGAACACTGCACTGTGAAATGATCAGTACTGATTGAGCTCTGCAATGTGAAATGATCAGTTCTGATGGAGCACTGCAATGTGAAATGATCAGCACTGATGGAACACTGCAATGTGAAATGATCAGTAATGAAGGAACACTGCAATGTGAAATGATCAGTACTAATGGAGCACTGCACTGTGAAAGGATCAGTACTGATGGAGCACTGCATTGTGAAATGATCAGTACTGATGGAGCACTGCAATGTGAAATGATCAGTACTGATGGAGCACTGCAATGTGAAATGATCAGTAATGAAGGAACACTGCAATGTCAAATGATCAGTACTGAAGGAACACTGCACTGTGAAATGATCAGTACAGATGGAGCACTGCGATGTGAAATGATCAGTACTGATGGAGCACTGCAGTGTGAAATGATCAGCACTGATAGAGCACTGCAATGTGAAATGATCAGTAATGAAGGAACACTGCAATGTGAATTGATCAGCACTGATGGAGCACTGCAATGTGAAATGATCAGTACTGATGGAGCACTGCAATGTGAAATGATCAGTACTGATGGAGCACTGCACTGTGAAATGATCAGTACTGAAGGAACACTGCACTGTGAAATGATCAGTACTAATGGAGCTCTGCAATGTGAAATGATCAGTACTGATGGAGCACTGCACTGTGAAATGATCAGTACTGAATGAACACTGCACTGTGAAATGATCAGTACTGATGGAGCTCTGCAATGTGAAATGATCAGTACTGATGGAGCACTGCAATGTGAATTGATCAGTACTGATGGAGCACTGCAATGTGAAATGATAAGTACTGATGGAGCACTGCAATGTGAAATGATCAGTACTGATGGAGCACTGCAATGTGAAATGATCAGTACTGATGGAGCTCTGCAATGTGAAATTATCAGTACTGATGGAGCACTGCAATGTGAAATGATAAGTACTGATGGAGCTCTGCAATGTGAAATTATCAGTACAGATGGAGCACTGCAGTGTGAAATGATCAGTAATGAAGGAACACTGCAATGTGAAATGATCAGTACTGAAGGAACACTGCACTGTGAAATGATCAGTACTGATGGAGCACTGCAATGTGAAATGATCAGTACTGATGGAGCTCTGCAATGTGAAATTATCAGTACAGATGGAGCACTGCAATGTGAAATGATCAGTAATGAAGGAACACTGCAATGTGAAATGATCAGTACTGAAGGAACACTGCACTGTGAAATGATCAGTACTGATGGAGCACTGCAATGTGAAATGATCAGTACTGAAGGAACACTGCACTGTGAAATGATCAGTACTGATGGAGCACTGCAATGTGAAATGATCAGTACTGATGGAGCTCTGCAATGTGAAATTATCAGTACTGATGGAGCACTGCAATGTGAAATGATAAGTACTGATGGAGCACTGCAATGTGAAATGATCAGTACTGATGGAGCTCTGCAATGTGAAATTATCAGTACAGATGGAGCACTGCAATGTGAAATGATCAGTAATGAAGGAACACTGCAATGTGAAATGATCAGTACTGAAGGAACACTGCACTGTGAAATGATCAGTACTGATGGAGCACTGCAATGTGAAATGATCATTACTGATGGAGCACTGCACTGTGAAATGATCAGTACTGAAGGAACACTGCACTGTGAAATGATCAGTACTAATGGAGCTCTGCAATGTGAAATGATCAGTACTGATGGAGCACTGCACTGTGAAATGATCAGTACTGAAGGAGCACTGCAATGTGAAATGATCATTACTGATGGAGCACTGCACTGTGAAATGATCAGTACTGAAGGAACACTGCACTGTGAAATGATCAGTACTAATGGAGCTCTGCAATGTGAAATGATCAGTACTGATGGAGCTCTGCAATGTGAAATGCCCAGTACTGAAGGAGCACTGCAATGTGAAATGATCAGTACTGATGGAGCACTGCAAAGTGAAATGATCAGTACTGATGGAGCACTGCAATGTGAATTGATCAGTACTGATGGAGCACTGCAATGTGAAATGATCAGTACTGATGGAGCTCTGCAATGTGAAATGATCAGTACTGATGGAGCACTGCAATGTGAAATGATCAGTACTGATGGAGCACTGCAATGTGAAATGATCAGTACTGATGGAGCTCTGCAATGTGAAATTATCAGTACTGATGGAGCACTGCAATGTGAAATGATAAGTACTGATGGAGCACTGCAATGTGAAATTATCAGTACAGATGGAGCACTGCAATGTGAAATGATCAGTAATGAAGGAACACTGCAATGTGAAATGATCAGTACTGAAGGAACACTGCACTGTGAAATGATCAGTACTGAAGGAACACTGCACTGTGAAATGATCAGTACTGATGGAGCTCAGCAATGTGAAATGATCAGTACTGATGGAGCACTGCAATGTGAATTGATCAGTACTGATGGAGCACTGCAATGTGAAATGATAAGTACTGATGGAGCACTGCAATGTGAAATGATCAGTACTGATGGAGCACTGCAATGTGAAATGATCAGTACTGATGGAGCTCTGCAATGTGAAATTATCAGTACTGATGGAGCACTGCAATGTGAAATGATAAGTACTGATGGAGCTCTGCAATGTGAAATTATCAGTACAGATGGAGCACTGCAATGTGAAATGATCAGTAATGAAGGAACAATGCAATGTGAAATGATCAGTACTGAAGGAACACTGCACTGTGAAATGATCAGTACTGATGGAGCACTGCAATGTGAAATGATCAGTACTGATGGAGCTCTGCAATGTGAAATTATCAGTACAGATGGAGCACTGCAATGTGAAATGATCAGTAATGAAGGAACACTGCAATGTGAAATGATCAGTACTGAAGGAACACTGCACTGTGAAATGATCAGTACTGATGGAGCACTGCAATGTGAAATGATCAGTACTGATGGAGCTCTGCAATGTGAAATTATCAGTACTGATGGAGCACTGCAATGTGAAATGATAAGTACTGATGGAGCACTGCAATGTGAAATGATCAGTACTGATGGAGCTCTGCAATGTGAAATTATCAGTACAGATGGAGCACTGCAATGTGAAATGATCAGTAATGAAGGAACACTGCAATGTGAAATGATCAGTACTGAAGGAACACTGCACTGTGAAATGATCAGTACTGATGGAGCACTGCAATGTGAAATGATCAGTACTGATGGAGCTCTGCAATGTGAAATGATCAGTACAGATGGAGCACTGCAATGTGAAATGATCAGTACTGATGGAGCTCTGCAATGTGAAATTATCAGTACTGATGGAGCACTGCAATGTGAAATGACAAGTACTGATGGAGCACTGCAATGTGAAATGATCAGTACTGATGGAGCTCTGCAATGTGAAATTATCAGTACAGATGGAGCACTGCAATGTGAAATGATCAGTAATGAAGTAACACTGCAATGTGAAATGATCAGTACTGAAGGAACACTGCAATGTGAAATGATCAGCACTGATGGAGCACTGCACTGTGAAATGATCAGTACTGATGGAGCACTGCAATGTGAAATGATCAGTACTGATGGAGCTCTGCAATGTGAAATGATCAGTACTGATGGAGCTCTGCAATGTGAAATTATCAGTACAGATGGAGCACTGCAATGTGAAATGATCAGTAATGAAGGAACACTGCAATGTGAAATGATCAGTACTGAAGGAACACTGCACTGTGAAATGATCAGTACTGATGGAGCACTGCAATGTGAAATGAAAAGTACTGATGGAGCACTGCAATGTGAAATGATCAGTAATGAAGGAACACTGCAATGTGAAATGATCAGTACTGAAGGAACACTGCACTGTGAAATGATCAGTACTGATGGAGCACTGCAATGTGAAATGATCAGTAATGAAGGAACACTGCACTGTGAAATGATCAGCACTGATGGAGCTCTGCAATGTGAAATGATCAGTACTGACTGAGCTCTGCAATGTGAAATGATCAGTACTGAAGGAACACTGCACTGTCAAATGATCAGTACTGAAGGAACACTGCACTGTGAAATGATCAGTACTGATGGAGCTCTGCAATGTGAAATGATCAGTTCTGATGGAGCACTGCAATGTGAAATGATCAGTACTGATGGAGCACTGCAATGTCAAATGATCAGTACTGAAGGAGCACTGCACTGTGAAATGATCAGTACTGATGGAGCTCTGCAATGTGAAATGATCAGTTCTGATGGAGCACTGCAATGTGAAATGATCAGCACTAATGGAACACTGCAATGTGAAATGATCAGTAATGAAGGAACACTGCACTGTGAAATGATCAGTACTGAAGGAACACTGCACTGTGAAATGATCAGTACTGATTGAGCTCTGCAATGTGAAATGATCAGTTCTGATGGAGCACTGCAATGTGAAATGATCAGCACTGATGGAACACTGCAATGTGAAATGATCAGGAATGAAGGAACACTGCAATGTGAAATGATCAATACTAATGGAGCACTGCACTGTGAAAGGATCAGTACTGATGGAGCACTGCATTGTGAAATGATCAGTACTGATGGAGCACTGCAATGTGAAATGATCAGTACTGATGGAGCACTGCAATGTGAAATGATCAGTAATGAAGGAATACTGCAATGTCAAATGATCAGTACTGAAGGAACACTGCACTGTGAAATGATCAGTACAGATGGAGCACTGCGATGTGAAATGATCAGTACTGATGGAGCACTGCAGTGTGAAATGATCAGCACTGATAGAGCACTGCAATGTGAAATGATCAGTAATGAAGGAACACTGCAATGTGAATTGATCAGCACTGATGGAGCACTGCAATGTGAAATGATCAGTACTGATGGAGCACTGCAATGTGAAATGATCAGTACTGATGGAGCACTGCAATGTGAAATGATCAGTACAGATGGAGCACTGCAATGTGAAATGATCAGTAATGAAGGAACACTGCAATGTGAAATGATCAGTACTGATGGAGCACTGCAATGTCAAATGATCAGTACTGAAGGAACACTGCACTGTCAAATAATCAGAACTGATGGAGCACTGCAAAGTGAAATGATCAGTACTGAAGGAACACTGCACTGTGAAATGATAAGGACTGATGGAGCACTGCAAAGTGAAATGATCAGCACTGATGGAGCACTGCAATGTGAAATGATCAGTACTGATGGAGCACTGCAAAGTGAAATGATCAGTGCTGAAGGAACACTGCACTGTCAAATAATCAGTACTGATGGAGCACTGCAATGTGAAATGATCAGTACTGATGGAGCTCTGCAATGTGAAATGATCAGTACTAAAGGAACACTGCACTGTGAAATGATCAGTAATGAAGGAACACTGCAATGTGAAATGATCAGTACTGAAGGAACACTGCACTGTGAAATGTTCAGCACTGATGGAGCTCTGCACTGTGAAATGATAAGTACTGATGGAGCACTGCAATGTGAAATGATCAGCACTAATGGAACACTGCAATGTGAAATGATCAGTAATGAAGGAACTCTGCACTGTGAAATGATCAGTACTGAAGGAACACTGCACTGTGAAATGATCAGTACTGATTGAGCTCTGCAATGTGAAATGATCAGTACTGAAGGAACACTGCACTGTCAAATGATCAGTACTGAAGGAACACTGCACTGTGAAATGATCAGTACTGATGGAGCTCTGCAATGTGAAATGATCAGTTCTGATGGAGCACTGCAATGTGAAATGATCAGTACTGATGGAGCACTGCAATGTCAAATGATCAGTACTGAAGGAGCACTGCACTGTGAAATGATCAGTACTGATGGAGCTCTGCAATGTGAAATGATCAGTTCTGATGGAGCACTGCAATGTGAAATGATCAGCACTAATGGAACACTGCAATGTGAAATGATCAGTAATGAAGGAACACTGCACTGTGAAATGATCAGTACTGAAGGAACACTGCACTGTGAAATGATCAGTACTGATTGAGCTCTGCAATGTGAAATGATCAGTTCTGATGGAGCACTGCAATGTGAAATGATCAGCACTGATGGAACACTGCAATGTGAAATGATCAGTAATGAAGGAACACTGCAATGTGAAATGATCAGTACTAATGGAGCACTGCACTGTGAAAGGATCAGTACTGATGGAGCACTGCATTGTGAAATGATCAGTACTGATGGAGCACTGCAATGTGAAATGATCAGTACTGATGGAGCACTGCAATGTGAAATGATCAGTAATGAAGGAACACTGCAATGTCAAATGATCAGTACTGAAGGAACACTGCACTGTGAAATGATCAGTACAGATGGAGCACTGCGATGTGAAATGATCAGTACTGATGGAGCACTGCAGTGTGAAATGATCAGCACTGATAGAGCACTGCAATGTGAAATGATCAGTAATGAAGGAACACTGCAATGTGAATTGATCAGCACTGATGGAGCACTGCAATGTGAAATGATCAGTACTGATGGAGCACTGCAATGTGAAATGATCAGTACTGATGGAGCACTGCAATGTGAAATGATCAGTACAGATGGAGCACTGCAATGTGAAATGATCAGTAATGAAGGAACACTGCAATGTGAAATGATCAGTACTGATGGAGCACTGCAATGTGAAATGATCAGCACTGATGGAGCACTGCAATGTCAAATGATCAGTACTGAAGGAACACTGCACTGTCAAATAATCAGAACTGATGGAGCACTGCAAAGTGAAATGATCAGTACTGAAGGAACACTGCACTGTGAAATGATAAGGACTGATGGAGCACTGCAAAGTGAAATGATCAGCACTGATGGAGCACTGCAATGTGAAATGATCAGTACTGATGGAGCACTGCAAAGTGAAATGATCAGTGCTGAAGGAACACTGCACTGTCAAATAATCAGTACTGATGGAGCACTGCAATGTGAAATGATCAGTACTGATGGAGCTCTGCAATGTGAAATGATCAGTACTAAAGGAACACTGCACTGTGAAATGATCAGTAATGAAGGAACACTGCAATGTGAAATGATCAGTAATGAAGGAACACTGCACTGTGAAATGATCAGCACTGATGGAGCTCTGCACTGTGAAATGATAAGTACTGATGGAGCACTGCAATGTGAAATGATCAGTACTGAAGGAACACTGCACTGTGAAATGATCAGTAATGAAGGAACACTGCACTGTGAAATGATCAGTACTGATGGAGCACTGCAATGTGAAATGATAAGTACTGAAGGAACACTGCACTGTGAAATGATAAGTACTGATGGAGCACTGCAATGTGAAATGATAAGTACTGATGGAGCACTGCAATGTGAAATGATCAGTACTGAAGGAACACTGCACTGTGAAATGATCAGTACTGATGGAGCACTGCAATGTGAAATGATAAGTACTGAAGGAACACTGCACTGTGAAATGATCAGTACTGATGGAGCACTGCAATGTGAAATGATAAGTACTGATGGAGCACTGCAATGTGAAATGATCAGTACTGATGGAGCTCTGCAATGTGAAATTATCAGTACAGATGGAGCACTAAAATGTGAAATGATCAGTAATGAAGGAACACTGCAATGTGAAATGATCAGTACTGAAGGAACACTGCACTGTGAAATGATCAGTACTGATGGAGAACTGCAATGTGAAATGATCAGTAATGAAGGAACACTGCACTGTGAAATGATCAGTAATGAAGGAAAACTGCACTGTGAAATGATCAGCACTGATGGAGCACTGCAATGTGAAATGATCAGTAATGAAGGAACACTGCAATGTGAAATGATCAGTACTGATGGAGCACTGCAATGTGAAATGATCAGTAATGAAGGAACACTGCAATGTGAAATGATCAGTACTGATGGAGCACTGCAATGTGAAATCATCAGTAATGACGGAACACTGCAATGTGAAATGATCAGTAATGAAGGAACACTGCACTGTCAAATGATCAGTATTGAAGGAACACTGCACTGTGAAATGATCAGTACTGATGGAGCACTGCACTGTCAAATGATCAGTATTGAAGGAACACTGCACTGTGAAATGATCAGTACTGATGGAGCTCTGCAATGTGAAATGATCAGTTCTGATGGAGCACTGCAATGTGAAATGATCAGTACTGATGGAGCACTGCACTGTCAAATGATCAGTATTGAAGGAACACTGCACTGTGAAATGATCAGTACTGATGGAGCTCTGCAATGTGAAATGATCAGTTCTGATGGAGCACTGCAATGTGAAATGATCAGTACTGATGGAGCTCTGCAATGTGAAATTATCAGTACAGATGGAAAACTGCAATGTGAAATGATCAGTAATCAAGGAACACTGCAATGTGAAATGATCAGTACTGATGGAGCACTGCAATCTGAAATGATCAGTTCTGATGGAGCACTGCAATGTGAAATGATCAGTACTGATGGAGCACTGCAATGTCAAATGATCAGTACTGAAGGAGCACTGCACTGTGAAATGATCAGTACTGATGGAGCTCTGCAATGTGAAATGATCAGTTCTGATGGAGCACTGCAATGTGAAATGATAAGCACTGATGGAACACTGCACTGTGAAATGATCAGTACTGATGGAGCTCTGCAATGTGAAATGATCAGCACTGATGGAGCACTGCAATGTGAAATGATCAGTAATGAAGGAACACTGCACTGTGAAATGATCAGTACTGATGGAGCACTGCAATGTGAAATGATCAGTAATGAAGGAACACTGCAATGTGAAATGATCAGTACTGATGGAGCACTGCAATGTGAAATCATCAGTAATGAAGGAACACTGCAATGTGAAATGATCAGTAATGAAGGAACAATGCACTGTGAAATGATCAGTACTGATGGAGCACTGCACTGTCAAATGATCAGTATTGAAGGAACACTGCACTGTGAAATGATCAGTACTGATGGAGCACTGCACTGTCAAATGATCAGTATTGAAGGAACACTGCACTGTGAAATGATCAGTACTGATGGAGCTCTGCAATGTGAAATGATCAGTTCTGATGGAGCACTGCAATGTGAAATGATCAGTACTGATGGAGCACTGCACTGTCAAATGATCAGTATTGAAGGAACACTGCACTGTGAAATGATCAGTACTGATGGAGCTCTGCAATGTGAAATGATCAGTTCTGATGGAGCACTGCAATGTGAAATGATCAGTACTGATGGAGCTCTGCAATGTGAAATTATCAGTACAGATGGAAAACTGCAATGTGACATGATCAGTAATGAAAGAACACTGCAATGTGAAATGATCAGTACTGATGGAGCACTGCACTGTCAAATGATCAGTATTGAAGGAACACTGCACTGTGAAATGATCAGTACTGATGGAGCTCTGCAATGTGAAATGATCAGTTCTGATGGAGCACTGCAATGTGAAATGATCAGTACTGATGGAGCACTGCAATGTCAAATGATCAGTACTGAAGGAGCACTGCACTGTGAAATGATCAGTACTGATGGAGCTCTGCAATGTGAAATGATCAGTTCTGATGGAGCACTGCAATGTGAAATGATAAGCACTGATGGAACACTGCAATGTGAAATGATCAGTAATGAAGGAACACTGCACTGTGAAATGATCAGTACTGATGGAGCTCTGCAATGTGAAATGATCAGAACTGATGGAGCACTGCAATGTGAAATGATCAGTCCAGATGGAGCTCTGCAATGTGAAATGATCAGCACTGATGGAACACTGCAATGTGAAATGATCAGTAATGAAGGAACACTGCAATGTGAAATGATCAGTACAGATGGAGCACTGCAATGTGAAATGATCAGGACTGATGGAGCACTGCAATGTGAAATGATCAGTACTGATGGAGCACTGCAATGTGAAATGATCAGTACTGATGGAGCACTGCAATGTGAAATGATCAGTACTGATGGAGCACTGCAATGTGAAATGATCAGGACTGATGGAGCACTGCAATGTGAAATGATCAGCACTGATGGAGCACTGCAATGTGAAATGATCAGTACTGATGGAGCACTGCAATGTGAAATGATCAGTACAGATGGAGCACTGCAATGTGAAATGATCAGGACTGATGGAGCACTGCAATGTGAAATGATCAGTACTGATGGAGCACTGCAATGTGAAATGATCAGTACTGATGGAGCACTGCAATGTGAAATGATCAGGACTGATGGAGCACTGCAATGTGAAATGATCAGTACTGATGGAGCACTGCAATGTGAAATGATCAGTACTGATGGAGCACTGCAATGTGAAATGATCAGTACTGATGGAGCACTGCACTGTGAAATGATCAGTACTGATGGAGCACTGCAATGTGAAATGATCAGTACAGATGGAGCACTGCAATGTGAAATGATCAGTACTGATGGAGCACTGCACTGTCAAATGATCAGTATTGAAGGAACACTGCACTGTGAAATGATCAGTACTGATGGAGCTCTGCAATGTGAAATGATCAGTTCTGATGGAGCACTGCAATGTGAAATGATCAGTACTGATGGAGCACTGCACTGTCAAATGATCAGTATTGAAGGAACACTGCACTGTGAAATGATCAGTACTGATGGAGCTCTGCAATGTGAAATGATCAGTTCTGATGGAGCACTGCAATGTGAAATGATCAGTACTGATGGAGCTCTGCAATGTGAAATTATCAGTACAGATGGAAAACTGCAATGTGACATGATCAGTAATGAAAGAACACTGCAATGTGAAATGATCAGTACTGATGGAGCACTGCACTGTCAAATGATCAGTATTGAAGGAACACTGCACTGTGAAATGATCAGTACTGATGGAGCTCTGCAATGTGAAATGATCAGTTCTGATGGAGCACTGCAATGTGAAATGATCAGTACTGATGGAGCACTGCAATGTCAAATGATCAGTACTGAAGGAGCACTGCACTGTGAAATGATCAGTACAGATGGAGCACTGCAATGTGAAATGATCAGTTCTGATGGAGCTCTGCAATGTGAAATGATCAGTTCTGATGGAGCACTGCAATGTGAAATGATAAGCACTGATGGAACACTGCAATGTGAAATGATCAGTAATGAAGGAACACTGCACTGTGAAATGATCAGTACTGATGGAGCTCTGCAATGTGAAATGATCAGAACTGATGGAGCACTGCAATGTGAAATGATCAGTCCAGATGGAGCTCTGCAATGTGAAATGATCAGCACTGATGGAACACTGCAATGTGAAATGATCAGTAATGAAGGAACACTGCAATGTGAAATGATCAGTACAGATGGAGCACTGCAATGTGAAATGATCAGGACTGATGGAGCACTGCAATGTGAAATGATCAGTACTGATGGAGCACTGCAATGTGAAATGATCAGTACTGATGGAGCACTGCAATGTGAAATGATCAGTACTGATGGAGCACTGCAATGTGAAATGATCAGGACTGATGGAGCACTGCAATGTGAAATGATCAGCACTGATGGAGCACTGCAATGTGAAATGATCAGTACTGATGGAGCACTGCAATGTGAAATGATCAGTACAGATGGAGCACTGCAATGTGAAATGATCAGGACTGATGGAGCACTGCAATGTGAAATGATCAGTACTGATGGAGCACTGCAATGTGAAATGATCAGTACTGATGGAGCACTGCAATGTGAAATGATCAGTACTGATGGAGCACTGCAGTGTGAAATGATCAGCACTGATGGAGCACTGCAATGTGAAATGATCAGTACTGATGGAGCACTGCACTGTGAAATGATCAGTACTGATGGAGCACTGCAATGTGAAATGATCATTACAGATGGAGCACTGCAATGTGAAATGATCAGTAATGAAGGAACACTGCAATGTCAAATGATCAGTACTGAAGGAACACTGCACTGTGAAATGATCAGTACAGATGGAGCACTGCAATGTGAAATGATCAGTACTGAAGGAACACTGCACTGTCAAATGATCAGTATTGAAGGAACACTGCACTGTGAAATGATCAGTACTGATGGAGCTCTGCAATGTGAAATGATCAGTTCTGATGGAGCACTGCAATGTGAAATGATCAGTACTGATGGAGCACTGCACTGTCAAATGATCAGTATTGAAGGAACACTGCACTGTGAAATGATCAGTACTGATGGAGCTCTGCAATGTGAAATGATCAGTTCTGATGGAGCACTGCAATGTGAAATGATCAGTACTGATGGAGCTCTGCAATGTGAAATTATCAGTACAGATGGAAAACTGCAATGTGACATGATCAGTAATGAAAGAACACTGCAATGTGAAATGATCAGTACTGATGGAGCACTGCACTGTCAAATGATCAGTATTGAAGGAACACTGCACTGTGAAATGATCAGTACTGATGGAGCTCTGCAATGTGAAATGATCAGTTCTGATGGAGCACTGCAATGTGAAATGATCAGTACTGATGGAGCACTGCAATGTCAAATGATCAGTACTGAAGGAGCACTGCACTGTGAAATGATCAGTACTGATGGAGCTCTGCAATGTGAAATGATCAGTTCTGATGGAGCACTGCAATGTGAAATGATAAGCACTGATGGAACACTGCAATGTGAAATGATCAGTAATGAAGGAACACTGCACTGTGAAATGATCAGTACTGATGGAGCTCTGCAATGTGAAATGATCAGAACTGATGGAGCACTGCAATGTGAAATGATCAGTCCAGATGGAGCTCTGCAATGTGAAATGATCAGCACTGATGGAACACTGCAATGTGAAATGATCAGTAATGAAGGAACACTGCAATGTGAAATGATCAGTACAGATGGAGCACTGCAATGTGAAATGATCAGGACTGATGGAGCACTGCAATGTGAAATGATCAGTACTGATGGAGCACTGCAATGTGAAATGATCAGTACTGATGGAGCACTGCAGTGTGAAATGATCAGCACTGATGGAGCACTGCAATGTGAAATGATCAGTACTGATGGAGCACTGCAATGTGAAATGATCAGTACAGATGGAGCACTGCAATGTGAAATGATCAGGACTGATGGAGCACTGCAATGTGAAATGATCAGTACTGATGGAGCACTGCAATGTGAAATGATCAGTACTGATGGAGCACTGCAATGTGAAATGATCAGTACTGATGGAGCACTGCAGTGTGAAATGATCAGCACTGATGGAGCACTGCAATGTGAAATGATCAGTACTGATGGAGCACTGCACTGTGAAATGATCAGTACTGATGGAGCACTGCAATGTGAAATGATCATTACAGATGGAGCACTGCAATGTGAAATGATCAGTAATGAAGGAACACTGCAATGTCAAATGATCAGTACTGAAGGAACACTGCACTGTGAAATGATCAGTACAGATGGAGCACTGCAATGTGAAATGATCAGTACTGAAGGAACACTGCAATGTCAAATCATCAGTACTGAAGGAACACTGCACTGTGAAATGATCAGTACAGATGGAGCACTGCAATGTGAAATGATCAGTACTGAAGGAACACTGCAATGTCAAATCATCAGTACTGAAGGAACACTGCACTGTGAAATGATCAGTACAGATGGAGCACTGCAATGTGAAATGATCAGTACTGAAGGAACACTGCAATGTCAAATCATCAGTACTGAAGGAACACTGCACTGTGAAATGATCAGTACAGATGGAGCACTGCAATGTGAAATGATCAGTAATGAAGGAACACTGCAATGTCAAATGATCAGTACTGAAGGAACACTGCACTGTGAAATGATCAGTACAGATGGAGCACTGCAATGTGAAATGATCAGTACTGATGGAGCACTGCAGTGCGAAATGATCAGCACTGATGGAGCACTGCAATGTGAAATGATCAGTACTGATGGAGCACTGCAATGTGAAATGATCAGTACTGATGTAGCACTGCACTGTCAAATGATCAGTACTGAAGGAACACTGCACTGTCAAATAATCAGATCTGATGGAGCACTGCAATGTGAAATGATCAGTACTGAAGGAACACTGCACTGTGAAATGATCAGTACTGATGGAGCACTGCAATGTGAAATGATCAGTACTGATGGAGCACTGCAATGTGAAATGATCAGTACAGATGGAGCACTGCAATGTGAAATGATCAGTAATGAAGGAACACTGCAATGTGAAATGATTAGTACTGATGGAGCACTGCAATGTGAAATGATCAGTACAGATGGAGCACTGCAATGTGAAATGATCAGTAATGAAGGAACACTGCACTGTGGAATGATCAGTACTGATGGAGCACAGCAATGTCAAATGATCAGTAATGAAGGAACACTGCAATGTGAAATGATCAGCACTGATGGAGCACTGCAATGTCAAATGATCAGTACTGAAGGAACACTGCACTGTCAAATAATCAGAACTGATGGAGCACTGCACTGTGAAATGATCAGTACTGATGGAGCACTGCAATGTCAAATGATCAGTACTGAAGGAACACTGCACTGTCAAATAATCAGAACTGATGGAGCACTGCAAAGTGAAATGATGAGTACTGAAGGATCACTGCAATGTGAAATTATCGGGACTGATGGAGCTCTGCAATGTGAAATTATCAGTACAGATGGAGCACTGCAATGTGAAATGATCAGTAATGAAGGAACACTGCAATGTGAAATGATCAGTACTGAAGGAACACTGCACTGTGAAATGATCAGTACTGATGGAGCACTGCAATGTGAAATGATCAGTAATGAAGGAACACTGCAATGTGTAATGATCAGTACTGATGGAACACTGCAATGTGAAATGATCAGTAATGAAGGAACACTGCAATGTGAAATGATCAGTACTGAAGGAACACTGCACTGTGAAATGATCAGTACTGATGGAGCTCTGCAATGTGAAATGATCAGTAATGAAGGAGCACTGCAATGTGAAATGATCAGTAATGATGGAACACTGCAATGTGAAATGATCAGTAATGAAGGAACACTGCAATGTGAAATGATAAGTAATGAAGGAACACTGCAATGTGAAATGATCAGTAATGAAGGAACACTGCAATGTGAAATGATTAGTACTGATGGAGCACTGCAATGTGAAATGATCAGTACAGATGGAGCACTGCAATGTGAAATGATCAGTAATGAAGGAACACTGCACTGTGAAATGATCAGTACTGATGGAGCACAGCAATGTCAAATGATCAGTAATGAAGGAACACTGCAATGTGAAATGATCAGCACTGATGGAGCACTGCAATGTCAAATGATCAGTACTGAAGGAACACTGCACTGTCAAATAATCAGAACTGATGGAGCACTGCACTGTGAAATGATCAGTACTGATGGAGCACTGCAATGTCAAATGATCAGTACTGAAGGAACACTGCACTGTCAAATAATCAGAACTGATGGAGCACTGCAAAGTGAAATGATGAGTACTGAAGGATCACTGCAATGTGAAATGATCGGGACTGATGGAGCTCTGCAATGTGAAATTATCAGTACTGATGGAGCACTGCAATGTGAAATGATCAGTAATGAAGGAACACTGCAATGTGAAATGATCAGTACTGAAGGAACACTGCACTGTGAAATGATCAGTACTGATGGAGCACTGCAATGTGAAATGATCAGTAATGAAGGAACACTGCAATGTGAAATGATCAGTACTGATGGAACACTGCAATGTGAAATGCTCAGTAATGAAGGAACACTGCAATGTGAAATGATCAGTACTGAAGGAACACTGCACTGTGAAATGATCAGTACTGATGGAGCTCTGCAATGTGAAATGATCAGTAATGAAGGAACACTGCAATGTGAAATGATCAGTAATGATGGAACACTGCAATGTGAAATGATCAGTAATGAAGGAACACTGCAATGTGAAATGATAAGTAATGAAGGAACACTGCAATGTGAAATGATCAGTAATGATGGAACACTGCAATGTGAAATGATCAGTAATGAAGGAACACTGCAATGTGAAATGATCAGTACTGAAGGAACACTGCACTGTGAAATGATCAGTACTGATGGAGCTCTGCAATGTGAAATGATCAGTACTGATGGAGCTCTGCAATGTGAAATGATCAGTTCTGATGGAGCACTGCAATGTGAAATGATCAGCACTGATGGAACACTGCAATGTGAAATGATCAGTACTGATGGAGTACTGCAAAGTGAAATGATCAGTTCTGATGGAGCACTGCAATGTGAAATGATCAGTTCTGATGGAGCACTGCAATGTGAAATGATCAGTACAGATGGAGCACTGCAATGTGAAATGATCAGTAATGAAGGAACACTGCACTGTGAAATGATCAGTACTGATGGAGCACAGCAATGTCAAATGATCAGTAATGAAGGAACACTGCAATGTGAAATGATCAGCACTGATGGAGCACTGCAATGTCAAAGGATCAGTACTGAAGGAACACTGCACTGTCAAATAATCAGAACTGATGGAGCACTGCACTGTGAAATGATCAGTACTGATGGAGCACTGCAATGTCAAATGATCAGTACTGAAGGAACACTGCACTGTCAAATAATCAGAACTGATGGAGCACTGCAAAGTGAAATGATCAGTACTGAAGGAACACTGCAATGTGAAATGATCAGCACTGATGGAGCACTGCAATGTGAAATGATCAGTACTGATGGAGCACTGCAATGTCAAATGATCAGTACTGATGGAGCACTGCACTGTGAAATGATCAGTACTGATGGAGCACTGCAATGTCAAATGATCAGTACTGAAGGAACACTGCACTGTCAAATAATCAGAACTGATGGAGCACTGCAATGTGAAATGATCAGTACTGAAGGAACACTGCAATGTGAAATGATCGGGACTGATGGAGCACTGCAAAGTGAAATGATCAGCACTGATGGAGCACTGCAAAGTGAAATGATCAGTGCTGAAGGAACACTGCACTGTCAAATAATCAGTACTGATGGAGCTCTGCAATGTGAAATGATCAGTACTGAAGGAACACTGCACTATGAAATGATCAGCACTGATGGAGCACTGCAATGTGAAATGATCAGTACTGATGGAGCACTGCAATGTGAAATGATCAGTACTGATGGAGCACTGCAATGTGAAATGATCAGTACTGATGGAGCACTGCAATGTGAAATGATCAGTACTGATGGAGCACTGCAATGTGAAATGATCAGTACTGATGTAGCACTGCACTGTCAAATGATCAGTAATGAAGGAACACTGCACTGTCAAATAATCAGAACTGATGGAGCACTGCAATGTGAAATGATCAGTACTGAAGGAACACTGCACTATGAAATGATCAGTACTGATGGAGCACTGCAATGTGAAATGATCAGTACTGAAGGAACACTGCACTATGAAATGATCAGTACTGATGGAGCACTGCAATGTGAAATGATCAGTACTGAAGGAACACTGCACTGTGAAATGATCAGTACTGATGGAGCACTGCAATCTGAAATGATAAGTACTGATGGAGCACTCAATGTGAAATGATCAGTACTGATGGAGCTCTGCAATGTGAAATTATCAGTACAGATGGAGCACTGCAATGTGAAATGATCAGTAATGAAGGAACACTGCAATGTGAAATGATCAGTACTGAAGGAACACTGCACTGTGAAATGATCAGTAATGAAGGAACACTGCAATGTGAAATGATCAGTACTGATGGAGCACTGCACAGTCAAATGATCAGTATTGAAGGAACACTGCACTGTGAAATGATCAGTACTGATGGAGCTCTGCAATGTGAAATGATCAGTTCTGATGGAGCACTGCAATGTGAAATGATCAGTACTGATGGAGCTCTGCAATGTGAAATTATCAGTACAGATGGAAAACTGCAATGTGACATGATCAGTAATGAAGGAACACTGCAATGTGAAATGATCAGTACTGATGGAGCACTGCACTGTCAAATGATCAGTATTGAAGGAACACTGCACTGTGAAATGATCAGTACTGATGGAGCTCTGCAATGTGAAATGATCAGTTCTGATGGAGCACTGCAAAGTGAAATGATCAGTACTGATGGAGCACTGCAATGTCAAATGATCAGTACTGAAGGAGCACTGCACTGTGAAATGATCAGTACTGATGGAGCTCTGCAATGTGAAATGATCAGTTCTGATGGAGCACTGCAATGTGAAATGATATGCAATGATGGAACACTGCAATGTGAAATGATCAGTAATGAAGGAACACTGCACTGTGAAATGATCAGTACTGATGGAGCTCTGCAATGTGAAATGATCAGCACTGATGGAGCACTGCAATGTGAAATGATCAGTCCAGATGGAGCTCTGCAATGTGAAATGATCAGCACTGATGGAACACTGCAATGTGAAATGATCAGTCATGAAGGAACACTGCAATGCGAAATGATCAGTACTGATGGAGCACTGCAATGTGAAATGATCAGTACAGATGGAGCACTGCAATGTGAAATGATCAGGACTGATGGAGCACTGCAATGTGAAATGATCAGTACTGATGGAGCACTGCAATGTGAAATGATCAGTACTGATGGAGCACTGCAATGTGAAATGATCAGTACTGATGGAGCACTGCACTGTGAAATGATCAGTACTGATGGAGCACTGCAATGTGAAATGATCAGTACAGATGGAGCACTGCAATGTGAAATGATCAGTAATGAAGGAACACTGCAATGTCAAATGATCAGTACTGAAGGAACACTGCACTGTGAAATGATCAGTACAGATGGAGCACTGCAATGTGAAATGATCATTACTGAAGGAACACTGCAATGTGAAATGATCAGTACTGAAGGAACACTGCAATGTCAAATCATCAGTACTGAAGGAACACTGCACTGTGAAATGATCAGTACAGATGGAGCACTGCAATGTGAAATGATCAGTACTGAAGGAACACTGCAATGTCAAATCATCAGTACTGAAGGAACACTGCACTGTGAAATGATCAGTACAGATGGAGCACTGCAATGTGAAATGATCAGTACTGAAGGAACACTGCAATGTCAAATCATCAGTACTGAAGGAACACTGCACTGTGAAATGATCAGCACAGATGGAGCACTGCAATGTGAAATGATCAGTAATGAAGGAACACTGCAATGTCAAATGATCAGTACTGAAGGAACACTGCACTGTGAAATGATCAGTACAGATGGAGCACTGCAATGTGAAATGATCAGTACTGATGGAGCACTGCAGTGTGAAATGATCAGTACTGAAGGAACACTGCAATGTCAAATCATCAGTACTGAAGGAACACTGCACTGTGAAATGATCAGTACAGATGGAGCACTGCAATGTGAAATGATCAGTACTGAAGGAACACTGCAATGTCAAATCATCAGTACTGAAGGAACACTGCACTGTGAAATGATCAGCACAGATGGAGCACTGCAATGTGAAATGATCAGTACTGAAGGAACACTGCAATGTCAAATCATCAGTACTGAAGGAACACTGCACTGTGAAATGATCAGCACAGATGGAGCACTGCAATGTGAAATGATCAGTACTGAAGGAACACTGCACTATGAAATGATCAGTACTGATGGAGCACTGCAATGTGAAATGATCAGTACTGAAGGAACACTGCACTGTGAAATGATCAGTACTGATGGAGCACTGCAATCTGAAATGATAAGTACTGATGGAGCACTCAATGTGAAATGATCAGTACTGATGGAGCTCTGCAATGTGAAATTATCAGTACAGATGGAGCACTGCAATGTGAAATGATCAGTAATGAAGGAACACTGCAATGTGAAATGATCAGTACTGAAGGAACACTGCACTGTGAAATGATCAGTAATGAAGGAACACTGCAATGTGAAATGATCAGTACTGATGGAGCACTGCACAGTCAAATGATCAGTATTGAAGGAACACTGCACTGTGAAATGATCAGTACTGATGGAGCTCTGCAATGTGAAATGATCAGTTCTGATGGAGCACTGCAATGTGAAATGATCAGTACTGATGGAGCTCTGCAATGTGAAATTATCAGTACAGATGGAAAACTGCAATGTGACATGATCAGTAATGAAGGAACACTGCAATGTGAAATGATCAGTACTGATGGAGCACTGCACTGTCAAATGATCAGTATTGAAGGAACACTGCACTGTGAAATGATCAGTACTGATGGAGCTCTGCAATGTGAAATGATCTGTTCTGATGGAGCACTGCAATGTGAAATGATATGCACTGATGGAACACTGCAATGTGAAATGATCAGTAATGAAGGAACACTGCACTGTGAAATGATCAGTACTGATGGAGCTCTGCAATGTGAAATGATCAGCACTGATGGAGCACTGCAATGTGAAATGATCAGTCCAGATGGAGCTCTGCAATGTGAAATGATCAGCACTGATGGAACACTGCAATGTGAAATGATCAGTCATGAAGGAACACTGCAATGCGAAATGATCAGTACTGATGGAGCACTGCAATGTGAAATGATCAGTAAAGATGGAGCACTGCAATGTGAAATGATCAGGACTGATGGAGCACTGCAATGTGAAATGATCAGTACTGATGGAACACTGCACTGTGAAATGATCAGTACTGATGGAGCACTGCAATGTGAAATGATCAGTACTGATGGAGCACTGCACTGTCAAATGATCAGTACTGAAGGAACACTGCAATGTGAAATGATCAGTACTGATGGAGCTCTGCAATGTGAAATGATCAGTTCTGATGGAGCACTGCAATGTGAAATGATATGCACTGATGGAACACTGCAATGTGAAATGATCAGTAATGAAGGAACACTGCACTGTGAAATGATCAGTACTGATGGAGCTCTGCAATGTGAAATGATCAGCACTGATGGAGCACTGCAATGTGAAATGATCAGTACTGATGGAGCACTGCAATGTGAAATGATCAGTACTGATGGAGCACTGCAATGTGAAATGATCAGTACTGATGGAGCACTGCAATGTGAAATGATCAGTACTGATGGAGCACTGCACTGTGAAATGATCAGTACTGATGGAGCACTGCAATGTGAAATGATCAGTACAGATGGAGCACTGCAATGTGAAATGATCAGTAATGAAGGAACACTGCAATGTCAAATGATCAGTACTGAAGGAACACTGCACTGTGAAATGATCAGTACAGATGGAGCACTGCAATGTGAAATGATCATTACTGAAGGAACACTGCAATGTGAAATGATCAGTACTGAAGGAACACTGCAATGTCAAATCATCAGTACTGAAGGAACACTGCACTGTGAAATGATCAGTACAGATGGAGCACTGCAATGTGAAATGATCAGTACTGAAGGAACACTGCAATGTCAAATCATCAGTACTGAAGGAACACTGCACTGTGAAATGATCAGTACAGATGGAGCACTGCAATGTGAAATGATCAGTACTGAAGGAACACTGCAATGTCAAATCATCAGTACTGAAGGAACACTGCACTGTGAAATGATCAGCACAGATGGAGCACTGCAATGTGAAATGATCAGTAATGAAGGAACACTGCAATGTCAAATGATCAGTACTGAAGGAACACTGCACTGTGAAATGATCAGTACAGATGGAGCACTGCAATGTGAAATGATCAGTACTGATGGAGCACTGCAGTGTGAAATGATCAGTACTGAAGGAACACTGCAATGTCAAATCATCAGTACTGAAGGAACACTGCACTGTGAAATGATCAGTACAGATGGAGCACTGCAATGTGAAATGATCAGTACTGAAGGAACACTGCAATGTCAAATCATCAGTACTGAAGGAACACTGCACTGTGAAATGATCAGCACAGATGGAGCACTGCAATGTGAAATGATCAGTACTGAAGGAACACTGCAATGTCAAATCATCAGTACTGAAGGAACACTGCACTGTGAAATGATCAGCACAGATGGAGCACTGCAATGTGAAATGATCAGTAATGAAGGAACACTGCAATGTCAAATGATCAGTACTGAGGGAACACTGCACTGTGAAATGATCAGTACAGATGGAGCACTGCAATGTGAAATGATCAGTACTGATGGAGCACTGCAGTGTGAAATGATCAGCACTGATGGAGCACTGCAATGTGAAATAATCAGTACTGATGGAGCACTGCAATGTGAAATGATCAGTACTGATGTAGCACTGCACTGTCAAATGATCAGTACTGAAGGAACACTGCACTGTCAAATAATCAGAACTGATGGAGCACTGCAATGTGAAATGATCAGTACTGAAGGAACACTGCAATGTGAAATGATCAGTACTGATGGAGCACTGCAATGTGAAATGATCAGTACTGATGGAGCACTGCAATGTGAAATGATCAGTACAGATGGAGCACTGCAATGTGAAATGATCAGTAATGAAGGAACACTGCAATGTGAAATGATTAGTACGGATGGAGCACTGCAATGTGAAATGATCAGTACAGATGGAGCACTGCAATGTGAAATGATCAGTAATGAAGGAACACTGCACTGTGAAATGATCAGTACTGATGGAGCACAGCAATGTCAAATGATCAGTAATGAAGGAACACTGCAATGTGAAATGATCAGTCCAGATGGAGCTCTGCAATGTGAAATGATCAGCACTGATGGAACACTGCAATGTGAAATGATCAGTCATGAAGGAACACTGCAATGCGAAATGATCAGTACTGATGGAGCACTGCAATGTGAAATGATCAGTACAGATGGAGCACTGCAATGTGAAATGATCAGGACTGATGGAGCACTGCAATGTGAAATGATCAGTACTGATGGAGCACTGCAATGTGAAATGATCAGTACTGATGGAGCACTGCAATGTGAAATGATCAGTACTGATGGAGCACTGCACTGTGAAATGATCAGTACTGATGGAGCACTGCAATGTGAAATGATCAGTACAGATGGAGCACTGCAATGTGAAATGATCAGTAATGAAGGAACACTGCAATGTCAAATGATCAGTACTGAAGGAACACTGCACTGTGAAATGATCAGTACAGATGGAGCACTGCAATGTGAAATGATCATTACTGAAGGAACACTGCAATGTGAAATGATCAGTACTGAAGGAACACTGCAATGTCAAATCATCAGTACTGAAGGAACACTGCACTGTGAAATGATCAGTACAGATGGAGCACTGCAATGTGAAATGATCAGTACTGAAGGAACACTGCAATGTCAAATCATCAGTACTGAAGGAACACTGCACTGTGAAATGATCAGTACAGATGGAGCACTGCAATGTGAAATGATCAGTACTGAAGGAACACTGCAATGTCAAATCATCAGTACTGAAGGAACACTGCACTGTGAAATGATCAGCACAGATGGAGCACTGCAATGTGAAATGATCAGTAATGAAGGAACACTGCAATGTCAAATGATCAGTACTGAAGGAACACTGCACTGTGAAATGATCAGTACAGATGGAGCACTGCAATGTGAAATGATCAGTACTGATGGAGCACTGCAGTGTGAAATGATCAGTACTGAAGGAACACTGCAATGTCAAATCATCAGTACTGAAGGAACACTGCACTGTGAAATGATCAGTACAGATGGAGCACTGCAATGTGAAATGATCAGTACTGAAGGAACACTGCAATGTCAAATCATCAGTACTGAAGGAACACTGCACTGTGAAATGATCAGCACAGATGGAGCACTGCAATGTGAAATGATCAGTACTGAAGGAACACTGCAATGTCAAATCATCAGTACTGAAGGAACACTGCACTGTGAAATGATCAGCACAGATGGAGCACTGCAATGTGAAATGATCAGTACTGAAGGAACACTGCACTATGAAATGATCAGTACTGATGGAGCACTGCAATGTGAAATGATCAGTACTGAAGGAACACTGCACTGTGAAATGATCAGTACTGATGGAGCACTGCAATCTGAAATGATAAGTACTGATGGAGCACTCAATGTGAAATGATCAGTACTGATGGAGCTCTGCAATGTGAAATTATCAGTACAGATGGAGCACTGCAATGTGAAATGATCAGTAATGAAGGAACACTGCAATGTGAAATGATCAGTACTGAAGGAACACTGCACTGTGAAATGATCAGTAATGAAGGAACACTGCAATGTGAAATGATCAGTACTGATGGAGCACTGCACAGTCAAATGATCAGTATTGAAGGAACACTGCACTGTGAAATGATCAGTACTGATGGAGCTCTGCAATGTGAAATGATCAGTTCTGATGGAGCACTGCAATGTGAAATGATCAGTACTGATGGAGCTCTGCAATGTGAAATTATCAGTACAGATGGAAAACTGCAATGTGACATGATCAGTAATGAAGGAACACTGCAATGTGAAATGATCAGTACTGATGGAGCACTGCACTGTCAAATGATCAGTATTGAAGGAACACTGCACTGTGAAATGATCAGTACTGATGGAGCTCTGCAATGTGAAATGATCAGTTCTGATGGAGCACTGCAATGTGAAATGATCAGTACTGATGGAGCACTGCAATGTCAAATGATCAGTACTGAAGGAGCACTGCACTGTGAAATGATCAGTACTGATGGAGCTCTGCAATGTGAAATGATCAGTTCTGATGGAGCACTGCAATGTGAAATGATATGCACTGATGGAACACTGCAATGTGAAATGATCAGTAATGAAGGAACACTGCACTGTGAAATGATCAGTACTGATGGAGCTCTGCAATGTGAAATGATCAGCACTGATGGAGCACTGCAATGTGAAATGATCAGTCCAGATGGAGCTCTGCAATGTGAAATGATCAGCACTGATGGAACACTGCAATGTGAAATGATCAGTCATGAAGGAACACTGCAATGCGAAATGATCAGTACTGATGGAGCACTGCAATGTGAAATGATCAGTACAGATGGAGCACTGCAATGTGAAATGATCAGGACTGATGGAGCACTGCAATGTGAAATGATCAGTACTGATGGAACACTGCACTGTGAAATGATCAGTACTGATGGAGCACTGCAATGTGAAATGATCAGTACTGATGGAGCACTGCACTGTCAAATGATCAGTACTGAAGGAACACTGCAATGTGAAATGATCAGTACTGATGGAGCTCTGCAATGTGAAATGATCAGTTCTGATGGAGCACTGCAATGTGAAATGATATGCACTGATGGAACATTGCAATGTGAAATGATCAGTAATGAAGGAACACTGCACTGTGAAATGATCAGTACTGATGGAGCTCTGCAATGTGAAATGATCAGCACTGATGGAGCACTGCAATGTGAAATGATCAGTACTGATGGAGCACTGCAATGTGAAATGATCAGTACTGATGGAGCACTGCAATGTGAAATGATCAGTACTGATGGAGCACTGCAATGTGAAATGATCAGTACTGATGGAGCACTGCACTGTGAAATGATCAGTACTGATGGAGCACTGCAATGTGAAATGATCAGTACAGATGGAGCACTGCAATGTGAAATGATCAGTAATGAAGGAACACTGCAATGTCAAATGATCAGTACTGAAGGAACACTGCACTGTGAAATGATCAGTACAGATGGAGCACTGCAATGTGAAATGATCATTACTGAAGGAACACTGCAATGTGAAATGATCAGTACTGAAGGAACACTGCAATGTCAAATCATCAGTACTGAAGGAACACTGCACTGTGAAATGATCAGTACAGATGGGGCACTGCAATGTGAAATGATCAGTACTGAAGGAACACTGCAATGTCAAATCATCAGTACTGAAGGAACACTGCACTGTGAAATGATCAGTACAGATGGAGCACTGCAATGTGAAATGATCAGTACTGAAGGAACACTGCAATGTCAAATCATCAGTACTGAAGGAACACTGCACTGTGAAATGATCAGCACAGATGGAGCACTGCAATGTGAAATGATCAGTAATGAAGGAACACTGCAATGTCAAATGATCAGTACTGAAGGAACACTGCACTGTGAAATGATCAGTACAGATGGAGCACTGCAATGTGAAATGATCAGTACTGATGGAGCACTGCAGTGTGAAATGATCAGTACTGAAGGAACACTGCAATGTCAAATCATCAGTACTGAAGGAACACTGCACTGTGAAATGATCAGTACAGATGGAGCACTGCAATGTGAAATGATCAGTACTGAAGGAACACTGCAATGTCAAATCATCAGTACTGAAGGAACACTGCACTGTGAAATGATCAGCACAGATGGAGCACTGCAATGTGAAATGATCAGTACTGAAGGAACACTGCAATGTCAAATCATCAGTACTGAAGGAACACTGCACTGTGAAATGATCAGCACAGATGGAGCACTGCAATGTGAAATGATCAGTAATGAAGGAACACTGCAATGTCAAATGATCAGTACTGAGGGAACACTGCACTGTGAAATGATCAGTACAGATGGAGCACTGCAATGTGAAATGATCAGTACTGATGGAGCACTGCAGTGTGAAATGATCAGCACTGATGGAGCACTGCAATGTGAAATAATCAGTACTGATGGAGCACTGCAATGTGAAATGATCAGTACTGATGTAGCACTGCACTGTCAAATGATCAGTACTGAAGGAACACTGCACTGTCAAATAATCAGAACTGATGGAGCACTGCAATGTGAAATGATCAGTACTGAAGGAACACTGCAATGTGAAATGATCAGTACTGATGGAGCACTGCAATGTGAAATGATCAGTACTGATGGAGCACTGCAATGTGAAATGATCAGTAATGAAGGAACACTGCAATGTGAAATGATTAGTACGGATGGAGCACTGCAATGTGAAATGATCAGTACAGATGGAGCACTGCAATGTGAAATGATCAGTAATGAAGGAACACTGCACTGTGAAATGATCAGTACTGATGGAGCACAGCAATGTCAAATGATCAGTAATGAAGGAACACTGCAATGTGAAATGATCAGTCCAGATGGAGCTCTGCAATGTGAAATGATCAGCACTGATGGAACACTGCAATGTGAAATGATCAGTCATGAAGGAACACTGCAATGCGAAATGATCAGTACTGATGGAGCACTGCAATGTGAAATGATCAGTACAGATGGAGCACTGCAATGTGAAATGATCAGGACTGATGGAGCACTGCAATGTGAAATGATCAGTACTGATGGAGCACTGCAATGTGAAATGATCAGTACTGATGGAGCACTGCAATGTGAAATGATCAGTACTGATGGAGCACTGCACTGTGAAATGATCAGTACTGATGGAGCACTGCAATGTGAAATGATCAGTACAGATGGAGCACTGCAATGTGAAATGATCAGTAATGAAGGAACACTGCAATGTCAAATGATCAGTACTGAAGGAACACTGCACTGTGAAATGATCAGTACAGATGGAGCACTGCAATGTGAAATGATCATTACTGAAGGAACACTGCAATGTGAAATGATCAGTACTGAAGGAACACTGCAATGTCAAATCATCAGTACTGAAGGAACACTGCACTGTGAAATGATCAGTACAGATGGAGCACTGCAATGTGAAATGATCAGTACTGAAGGAACACTGCAATGTCAAATCATCAGTACTGAAGGAACACTGCACTGTGAAATGATCAGTACAGATGGAGCACTGCAATGTGAAATGATCAGTACTGAAGGAACACTGCAATGTCAAATCATCAGTACTGAAGGAACACTGCACTGTGAAATGATCAGCACAGATGGAGCACTGCAATGTGAAATGATCAGTAATGAAGGAACACTGCAATGTCAAATGATCAGTACTGAAGGAACACTGCACTGTGAAATGATCAGTAATGAAGGAATACTGCAATGTGAAATGATCAGTACTGATGGAGCACTGCACTGTCAAATGATCAGTACTGAAGGAACACTGCAATGTGAAATGATCAGTACTGATGGAGCTCTGCAATGTGAAATGATCAGTTCTGATGGAGCACTGCAATGTGAAATGATATGCACTGATGGAACACTGCAATGTGAAATGATCAGTAATGAAGGAACACTGCACTGTGAAATGATCAGTACTGATGGAGCTCTGCAATGTGAAATGATCAGCACTGATGGAGCCCTGCAATGTGAAATGATCAGTCCAGATGGAGCTCTGCAATGTGAAATGATCAGCACTGATGGAACACTGCAATGTGAAATGATCAGTCATGAAGGAACACTGCAATGCGAAATGATCAGTACTGATGGAGCACTGCAATGTGAAATGATCAGTACAGATGGAGCACTGCAATGTGAAATGATCAGGACTGATGGAGCACTGCAATGTGAAATGATCAGTACTGATGGAGCACTGCAATGTGAAATGATCAGTACTGATGGAGCACTGCAATGTGAAATGATCAGTACTGATGGAGCACTGCACTGTGAAATGATCAGTACTGATGGAGCACTGCAATGTGAAATGATCAGTACAGATGGAGCACTGCAATGTGAAATGATCAGTAATGAAGGAACACTGCAATGTCAAATGATCAGTACTGAAGGAACACTGCACTGTGAAATGATCAGTACAGATGGAGCACTGCAATGTGAAATGATCATTACTGAAGGAACACTGCAATGTGAAATGATCAGTACTGAAGGAACACTGCAATGTCAAATCATCAGTACTGAAGGAACACTGCACTGTGAAATGATCAGTACAGATGGAGCACTGCAATGTGAAATGATCAGTACTGAAGGAACACTGCAATGTCAAATCATCAGTACTGAAGGAACACTGCACTGTGAAATGATCAGTACAGATGGAGCACTGCAATGTGAAATGATCAGTACTGAAGGAACACTGCACTGTGAAATGATCAGTACAGATGGAGCACTGCAATGTGAAATGATCAGTACTGATGGAGCACTGCAGTGTGAAATGATCAGTACTGAAGGAACACTGCAATGTCAAATCATCAGTACTGAAGGAACACTGCACTGTGAAATGATCAGTACAGATGGAGCACTGCAATGTGAAATGATCAGTACTGAAGGAACACTGCAATGTCAAATCATCAGTACTGAAGGAACACTGCACTGTGAAATGATCAGCACAGATGGAGCACTGCAATGTGAAATGATCAGTACTGAAGGAACACTGCAATGTCAAATCATCAGTACTGAAGGAACACTGCACTGTGAAATGATCAGCACAGATGGAGCACTGCAATGTGAAATGATCAGTAATGAAGGAACACTGCAATGTCAAATGATCAGTACTGAGGGAACACTGCACTGTGAAATGATCAGTACAGATGGAGCACTGCAATGTGAAATGATCAGTACTGATGGAGCACTGCAGTGTGAAATGATCAGCACTGATGGAGCACTGCAATGTGAAATAATCAGTACTGATGGAGCACTGCAATGTGAAATGATCAGTACTGATGTAGCACTGCACTGTCAAATGATCAGTACTGAAGGAACACTGCACTGTCAAATAATCAGAACTGATGGAGCACTGCAATGTGAAATGATCAGTACTGAAGGAACACTGCAATGTGAAATGATCAGTACTGATGGAGCACTGCAATGTGAAATGATCAGTACTGATGGAGCACTGCAATGTGAAATGATCAGTACAGATGGAGCACTGCAATGTGAAATGATCAGTAATGAAGGAACACTGCAATGTGAAATGATTAGTACGGATGGAGCACTGCAATGTGAAATGATCAGTACAGATGGAGCACTGCAATGTGAAATGATCAGTAATGAAGGAACACTGCACTGTGAAATGATCAGTACTGATGGAGCACAGCAATGTCAAATGATCAGTAATGAAGGAACACTGCAATGTGAAATGATCAGCACTGATGGAGCACTGCAATGTCAAATGATCAGTACTGAAGGAACACTGCACTGTCAAATAATCAGAACTGATGGAGCACTGCACTGTGAAATGATCAGTACTGATGGAGCACTGCAATGTCAAATGATCAGTACTGAAGGAACACTGCACTGTCAAATAATCAGAACTGATGGAGCACTGCAAAGTGAAATGATGAGTACTGAAGGAACACTGCAATGTGAAATGATCGGGACTGATGGAGCTCTGCAATGTGAAATTATCAGTACAGATGGAGCACTGCAATGTGAAATGATCAGTAATGAAGGAACACTGCAATGTGAAATGATCAGTACTGAAGGAACACTGCACTGTGAAATGATCAGTACTGATGGAGCACTGCAATGTGAAATGATCAGTAATGAAGGAACACTGCAATGTGAAATGATCAGTAATGAAGGAACACTGCAATGTGAAATGATCAGTACTGAAGGAACACTGCACTGTGAAATGATCAGTACTGATGGAGCTCTGCAATGTGAAATGATCAGTACTGATGGAGCTCTGCAATGTGAAATGATCAGTTCTGATGGAGCACTGCAATGTGAAATGATCAGCACTGATGGAACACTGCAATGTGAAATGATCAGTACTGATGGAGTACTGCAATGTGAAATGATCAGTTCTGATGGAGCACTGCAATGTGAAATGATCAGTTCTGATGGAGCACTGCAATGTGAAATGATCAGTACAGATGGAGCACTGCAATGTGAAATGATCAGTAATGAAGGAACACTGCACTGTGAAATGATCAGTACTGATGGAGCACAGCAATGTCAAATGATCAGTAATGAAGGAACACTGCAATGTGAAATGATCAGCACTGATGGAGCACTGCAATGTCAAATGATCAGTACTGATGGAGCACAGCAATGTCAAATGATCAGTAATGAAGGAACACTGCAATGTGAAATGATCGGGACTGATGGAGCACTGCAAAGTGAAATGATCAGTACTGAAGGAACACTGCAATGTGAAATGATCGGTACTGATGGAGCACTGCACTGTCAAATGATCAGTACTGATGTAGCACTGCACTGTCAAATGATCAGTACTGATGGTGCACTGCACTGTCAAATGATCGGTACTGATGGAACACTGCACTGTGAAATGATCAGTACTGATGGAACACTGCACTGTCAAATGGTCGATACTGATGTAGCACTGCACTGTCAAATGATCAGTACTGATGGTGCACTGCACTGTCAAATGATCAGTACTGATGTTACACTGCACTGTCAGAGAATCAGTACTGATGTAGCACTGCAATGTCAGAAGATCAGTACAGATGTAGCACTGCACTGTCAAATGACCTGTACTGATGGAGCACTGCACTGTCAAAGGATCAGTACTGATGGAACACTGCACTGTAAAATGATCAGTACTCACGGATTTAAAAGGCTACTGGCAGGTTCCCTTAAACCTGAAGAGCTAAACCTTGAGCTAAAGAGATCTCAGCTTTTGTCACTCCAGATGGCTTATTCCAGTGCCAGCTGATGCCCTTTGGATTAGGAAATGCCACAACCACCTTCCAAAGGCTGATGAACCAGGTAGTGACTGGCCTGCCCAACTGTGTAGTGTACCTGGATGATCTGTTAGTGTACAGTGACACCTGCGGGGTCTACCTAGACCAGTTAGAAGCCTCATCTGAAGGTTACAGTCAGCTGAACTTGTGATAAACCTTGCAAAGAGTGAGTTCACTTAAGTTCAAGTAACCTACCTGGGGTATATTGTGGGTCAAGGACGAGTGCTGCCCACAGCAGCAAAGGTACAGGCACTGATAGACTTTCCTGTCCCCACGACCATATGGGAAACAATGCGATTTTTGGGGAGCAAAGGTAATGTTGTCATCGAGGTGCCAAACAGCTTCGAGAGGCTGAACGCTGTCTTAACCAATGAAGGGGTGCTGGCAGCTCCAAACTTTAACAAACCATTTAAAGCAGGGTTGTCCAACAGACGCCCTGCAGGCCAGGATCCAGCACACCAGAAGTTTCCATCCGGCCCGCAGGTATAAACTGTACCCTTGGCCATT
Source organism: Heterodontus francisci (assembly GCF_036365525.1). Classification (NCBI taxonomy): domain Eukaryota; kingdom Metazoa; phylum Chordata; class Chondrichthyes; order Heterodontiformes; family Heterodontidae; genus Heterodontus; species Heterodontus francisci. The sequence goes on along the minus strand of NC_090406.1, from coordinate 55,902,345 downwards.
CGCCATCCTCACCAGGGCACCACAGCTGGAGATGAGAAATTTCCCTTAGTCTTCTTCTTGCAGACCGGCCTTTTTAAAAGCATCATGCTGTCAGTTTCACAGCTGACAGTTACTGACAGCAGGAACAGCCGTTTACCCGCTTTGGACAGATTCAGGGGTTTTTAAAAGCCTGCCAGAAAACCCCGAACCTGTCTGAAGTTGAGGAACAGCTGCTCCCGATGTCAGCAACCGTCAGCTGTGAAACTGAGCGCGATGTTTTTTTTAAAAGAAACCAATCAACCTTCTGCTGTTTCCAATCTCTGCAACTGTCTGAGAGAGAGAGAGCAGAAAGAGAGAGAGGGGGGACAAGGAGAGAAAGCGGGAGGGACAGAGAGAGAGAGGGTAACAGAGAGAGAGGAGAGACAGAGAGAGAGGGACAGAGAGAGAGGGGGGACAGAGAGGGGAGACAGAGAGAGAGAGGAGACAGAGAGAGAGGGGAGACAAAGAGAGAGGGGAGACAAAGAGAGAGGGGAGACAAAGAGAGAGGGAGACAGAGAGAGAGAGGAAGACAGAGAGAGAGAGGAAGACAGAGAGAGAGGGAGAGAGAGAGAGGGGGGACAGAGAGAGAGGGGAGACAAAGAGAGAGGGGAGACAAAGAGAGAGGGAGACAGATAGAGAGGGAGACAGAGAGAGAGGAGAGACAGAGAGAGAGGGACAGAGAGAGAGGTGGGACAGAGAGATAGGGGGACAGGGAGAGAGGGGGACAGAGAGAGAGGGGGGCAGAGAGAGAGGAGAGGCAGAGAGAGAGGGAGACAGAGAGAGAGGGGAGACAGAGGGGGGACGGCGAGAGAAGGATGCAGAGCGAGAGGAGAGGCAGAGAGAGAGGGGAGTCAGAGAGAAAGGGGAGACAGAGACAGAGGAGATACAGAGATGGGTGACTGAGAAAGAGGGGGTCAGAGAGGGAGGTGGACATGGAGGGAGGGGTACAGAGAGGGAGGTAAAAGAGAGAGAGGGGTAGAGGGAGGGAGGGGGAGCAACGGACAGAGAGAGAGAGGGATACAGAGAGAGAGGGATAAAAAGTAAGTCAATTAATTAGTCTTGTCATTTAAAGCTTCTTCACAAAAATGTACATTTGATGCTGTTTTGATTAAGAGTAAGATAAATTTTAATGCCTTTATGTTTCTGAAATTATTTCACCGGCAGCCTATGTAAGACAAAAATTGTAATGTTCCCCGCCATGTGAAAAGATTGGACAACCCTGATTTAAAGTGACAGTAGATGATCGTGACCTAGGGGTAGGTGTTGTCCTGCTCCAACATGATGAGGTAGGCATTAAGAGACTAGTTGGACAATTCTCCAAAAAGTTAAACAGACATCAAAGGAGGTACTCGACTGTGGAGAAGGAAACCCTGGGACTGTTGCTGGCTCTCCAGCACTTTGAGGTAGATGTCCAAAATGGATGTAGAGAGACTGTAGCTTGCACTGATCATAATCCTTTGACATTTGTGCAGAAATTCAATACCCAGAATGCAAGGCATTTTTAATGGAGTCTGCTTTTGCCACCTGATCACCTAAAGGTTATTTACATTGCAGGAAAAAACAATGTGATGGCTGATGCTTTATCCAGAGTCTAACTCAGCACAGGATCACTCCAGATGACAAAAAAAACTAAACTAGAGCATGGTTATGACAGGGTGAGACTGATAAGTGAGTGTTTTTGTATGAAGGTGTGCGTATTTTCTTTTTAATTCGCAAACTTATAACGAAATGCTCCTGTGGTCACATTTCATTTTTCCTGGTGTGGAGGTGTCATGCTAACGTGCTCTGTTGAATGATATTTTTTTAATCCCCTGGCTGAAGACCTGAATTTATTTTTATAACAGATAAAAGGTGGCTTTGGTAGCAGCTTAATATGGCCACATAATTTGCAACGCTCTACCCTGAAATTAAGGCCTGTGAGGTGGAGACCAAGAGTCTGGCTCATCCCAGCGAGAACCAGGAACTGGGAAATTTAAGGGAACTGCCTGTTCCCATTAGCAAGGCATCAGACCTATCACTTGACCAATGGGACTCTGGTTGTGAGAAAGGAATCTGCAGACATGGGCTAAGTTGCAAGAAGAAATGCAAACTGCTAACTACCATGACTGTCAGGTGACAAGTCCCCCGCACACCATCTGTGTTTTTTTTAAGCTGATGTCTCTCCGCAGCAGGCTGACAAGCATCTGAACTCTGACAAGTGCAGACTCAAGTAGGGGTCCCTCTATTTCTTCTCCCTCTCTCTCCATTCCAGCTTGTCAGCTTCAAACCCTGCCTGCTAACTGACCATCTCTGCATACTTTGGCTACTGTCAGAAACCTCTTTGGAACAAATAATTCACTTTGATGTCTCCAAGAGATCCACCGAATCAGTCATTTACCTCTTCAAACTAAAAGCCTCAGGACCATTGAATTCGGCTTGAAGACAGCCAAGTTGCCAAACTCCACAGACTATATTTAAAAAAGGAGGTGGAGAGAAAACAGGGAATTATAGACCGGTTAGCCTGACATCAGTAGTGGGGAAAATGCTGCAGTTCATTTTAAAAGATGTAATGGCAGAGCACTTGGAAAACAATGACAGGATCGGACAAAGTCAATATGGATTTACGAAAGGGAAATCATGCTTTACAAATCTACTGGAATTTTTTGAGGATGTAACTAGTAGAATAGATACCCTTATCTATGGGAACCATGGATGTATTTGGACTTTCAGAAGGCTTTCAATAAGGTCCCACATAAGAGACTACCATGCAAAATTGAAGCACATGGAATTGGGGGTAAGGTTTTGACATGGATAGAGAACTGGCAGGCAGACAGGAAACAAAGAGTAAGAATAAACATGTATTTTTTTCTGAGTGGCAGGCAATGACTAGTGGGATACCACAGGGATTGGTGCTAGGACCCCAGCTATTCACAATATATGTTAATGATATAGATGAGGGAATTAAATGTAATATATTCAATTTTGCAGATGACACAAAACTGGGTGGAAGTGCAAGCTGTGAGGAGGATGCAGGGAAGCTCCAGTGTGATTTGGCAAATACATGGCAGAAATACAGATGCAGTATAAGGTGGATAAATGTGAGATTATCAACTTTGGTAGCAAAAACAGAAAGGCAAATTATTATCTGAACGCCGATAGATTGGGAAAGGGTGAGGTGCAGCGAGACCTGGGTGTCCTTGTGCACCAGTGGCTGAAAGTAAGCATGCAGGTGCTGCTGGCAGTTAAGAAGGCAAATGGTATGTTGGCCTTCATAGAGAGAGGATTCGTGTACGCGAGCAAGGATGACTAGCTACAATTATACAAGGCCTTGGTGAGACCACATCTGGAGTATTGGGTGCGGCTTTGTTCTCCTTATCTGAGGAAGGATGTTCTTGTTATGGAGGGAGTGCAGCGAAGGTTCAACAGACTGAATCCTAGGATGGCAGGACTGATGTATGAAGAGAGATTGGGTCTATTAGACTTGCATTTGCTAGAGTTTAGAAGAATGAGAGGGGATCTCATTGAAACCTATAAAATTCTAACAGGAGAGGACAGATTAGATGCAGGAAGGATGTTCCCGATGTCGGGAGAGTCCAGAAGCAAGGGTCGCACTCTAAGGATAAGGGTAAGCCATTTAGGACTGAGTTGAGGAGGGATTTCTTCACCCAGAGAGTAGTGAACCTATGGAATTCTCTACCACAGAAAACAGTTGAGGCCAAATCATTAAATATATTCAAGAAAGAGTTAGATATAGTTCTTAGAGCTAAAGGGATCAAGGGATATGGGGAGAAAGCGGGAACAGGGTGCTGAGTTTGGATGATCAGCCATGATCGTATTGAATGGCGGTGCAGGTTCGAAGGGCCGAATGGTCTACTCCTGCTCCTATTTCTCTATGTTTCTATATACCACATTTTTGTTCCATGGACTGTAACTCAACCAATCTGCCCTTCCCCTCTCTGTAACGTGTGTGTGTTTGTGTGTGTGTGAGTGTATGTGAAGGTTGGAACTTAGTTTATTATTTTACTTAGATTGGTTTAAGTACAATAATTCTAACCTTTTCCTCTGCTAAACTGTCTGATTCATTCTTTCATGATCATTGCATATAAATAATCAATCACTCACTGAATTGGCAAATACATCCACTTAAAAAAAAATAAACCTGTTGTGGTCAAACAAGGAGAGAGAAAAAAATGGAAGCCCTTCGACCCCTCCTCACCTGAACGTAACACTAGAATTTCATGGAATCAGAATAGCTGAAGTGGGAGAACTGTGTTTCTTTTTAAACAGACGGTGCTGCTGCTGTAACAGGCAATAGGAGTGGTGTGGTTGCAGGAATTAGAGTTGTAAAGCCACAGGTAATGGTGACACAATGTATGTTGCATCACCAAGTCCTGGCTTCAAAAAGAATGGAAGCTGAATGACACACTGTGTTAAATCCAGCTGTGACGGCTGTAAACTTTATGAAGTCCAGATCTGTGAATTCACATCTGTTTACAAGGCTGTGTTCAGAAATGGGGGCAGGACATGAAAAATTATTGTTTCACACTGAAATGCATTGGTTATCTCAGGGCAGAATTCTAGAAAGAGTATTTGAACTTTGTAAAGAGCTGCTGAATTTTCATTCTATCTACAAACCTGCATTCGCTGAGAACCTCTCTGACCAATTATGGATAACGAAAAACTTGTGTAACTTGTTCAGATTTGGACTCTATTAATACAAGGGAACAATACAACCATACTCGAAGTGAATGACAGGATTGTAACACTGAGGAAGAAATCTGAGATTTGGGAAACTAGATTAAGAAATGGAGTTTCAGATACAGTCCAGTTACTGACTGAGTTTCTGGATGGAAAGACAATGTCAGGAGAGTGTGTGAAAGAAAGGATCATTGTTCATTTCACAATGTTAACAGAGTAATTCAGTGTTCATTTTGAAAATATAAACAGATAATTACGATTGGGTTTAGGATCTATTTTTAACATTTGCTCGATATCTCATTGTCAATGTGTGAAAAGAGAAAAGGAACTGCTGGAACTGTCCTGTCACTGCTCACTGAGAATTACAATTCAGGAACAAACACCTTCCCAGTTTAACCAGCTGTTCCTGTAGAGAACTCAGAATTGGGAAAAGAAGCAATGAAAGTGTTGCTGCCTTTCCCAACAACAAACATTGTGGAATATCAGTTTCTGCTGTGGAGCATTGAAGACAAAGTACACGTCTGATCTGGAATGGAGAATAATTTACCAGTGTCATCATTAAACATCACACTGAGGACAGACAGAAACTGCTGAGAGAAACAGGGACATCCATCTCACTGATATCTGCTTGGGAATCCCTGTTCATTAAAATCCATTATGAAAACACACTTTACATGCAGCTCTTTCATATTATGAGTATTATACAGTATTATAATTTGGATGGGGGTCCACGATTACCAATCCATTTCAAAAGGGGTCCATCAAACAGTGAAGTTTGCGAGCCAATGATCTACATAACAGGCTCAGGATATGAATGGCCTCCTCTTGTTCCTGTGTAACAGGCTCAAGGGGCTGAATGGCCTCGAGCTTTGTTTGTTAATTCTTTCCTGGGATGTGAGCACCACTGAGAATGCCAGAATTTATTGCCCAATCCTAATGGCCCTTCAGAAGGTGGTGAAGAGCCTCCTTCTTGCACCACTGAGGTCCATGTGATTAAGGTACACAGACAGTGTGTTAGGGATAGAGTTCCAAGTTTTTGACACAGTGACAGTGAAGGAACTGTGTTCCCATATACACTTCTATATGGTAGTTTACAGGTTAGATGGTGCTGTCAAAGGAGATTGGTGAGTTGCTGCACTGCATCTTGTAGATGATACACACTGCTGCCAATTTGCACTGGTGGTGGAGGAAGTGAATGTTGAAGGTCTTTGTTCTAATCAAGCGGGCTGCTTTTCTCTGGATGGTGTTGAGCTTCCTGAGTTTGTTGTAGCCGCACTGTAGCCGCAAGTGGAGAGTATTTCATGACACTCCTGATTTGTGCCTTATTGATGATGGACAAGCATTGGGGAGTCAGGAGGTGAGTTACTGACTGCAGAATCTCCAGCCTCTGACCTGCTCTTGTCACCACAGTATTTATATGGCTGGTCCAGTTCAATTTCTGGTGACCCCAGTGTATTGATAGTGGGGCATTCAGCGATGGTAATGCTGTTGAAAGTCAAGGGCAGGTGGTTAGATTCTCTCTTGTTTGAGATGGTCATTGCCAGGCATTTGTGTGGCATGAATGTTACTTACCACTTATCAGCACAAGCATAAATGTTTTCCGGGTCTTGCTACATCTGGACATGAACTGCTTCAGTATCTGATGAGTTGCGAATGGTGCTGAATATTGTACAATTATCAGCGAACGTCCCCACTTCTGACCTTATGTTGGAGGGAAGATCATTGATGAAGCAGCTGAAGCTGGTTGGTCCTAGGACACTATCCTAAGGAACTCCTCCTGCAATAGCCTGGGACTGAACTAATTGACTTCCAACAACCACAACCATCTTCCTTTGTGCTAGGTATGATTCCAAACAGTGCAGAGTTTTCGCTTGATTCCCGTTGACTCCCGTTTTGCTTGGGATCCTTGATACCACTCTTGGTCAAATGCTGCCTTGATGTCAAGGGCAATCACGCTGACCTTAGCTTTGGAGTTCAGCTCCTTTGTCCATGTTTAGACCAAGGCTGTGATGAGGTTTGGAGCTGAGCGGCCCCGGAATAACCCAAACTGAGCATCAGTGAGTATATTGCTGAGTAATTGCCACTTGATAGCATTGTTGAGGACACCTTCCATCACTTTGCTGATGATTAAGAGTAGACTGATGTGGCAGTAATTGGCTGGGTTGGATTTGTCCTGCTTTTTGTGCACAGGACATACCTGGGCAATTTTCCACATTGCTGGGTAGATGCCAGTGTTGTAGCTGTACTGGAACAGCTTGGCTAAGAACGCAGCTAATTCTGGAGCACAAGACTTCACTAATGCAGCCGATTGACTGACAGCACAAAGAAGGCGGGACCTCCATCACTGGGGTCCTTAATCTCGGGAAGGCCCGCTGCTGTCCACTAAACGATCTAACTAACACCTAATTCAGTGGGCCTTCCCCAGAGGAGGTGACATGGGGCTCTCACTGGTACTTTAGCAGGTGGCTAAGACCCCCATTGCCAAGATAAAATCACAGCCATAGTGTGTGAAATACAACTGTGCAGCACAGGTTCTAGCAGCGTTATGCAGCCTACCTGCACAGCCCACGCGGTGTTAATGAATTGAATGGTGAACGCAGGAACGTCCCCTGTGTGAGCCTAAAGACCTTGAATGGAGGCTATCCTGACATCAGTGACCTGAATGGACGTTTCTTCAGTAAACGTTTTTAAAGCTAAGGTAGATATCTTTTTGAATAATAAAGGAATTAAGGGATACGGTGGGAGCGCGGGTAAGTGGATCTGAGTCCACGAAAAGATCAGCCATGATCTTATTGAATGGCAGAGCAGGCTCGAGGGACCGGACGGCCTGCTCCTGCTCCTACTTCTTATAATACAGCACCAGGATCCCAAATATGGTCAACACATGTGCTGGCAGTGTTTTCATTAATCACTCCTGAAACAACAAGTGATATGAAGCAAGATGGACCCTGTTCTGGGGCTATTTAAAGGGACATTCAACAAGTTCCAGCTGAGGTGTTTTACACTGACTTGTGCTGAGGTAATGTTTGTGGAAGCACTGTGGTGAGTTACTGCAGCAATTTGGAGAGATTTGCTGTACACAGTAAGGGAGGATAGGTATGGGGGCAGTTGGTCTTGTATCGCGTGGTCTGCAAGATGAGCAGGACATGGAGAGGCGGCACAGTGGCGCAGTGGTTAGCACCGCAGCCTCACAGCTCCAGCGACCCGGGTTCAATTCCGGGTACTGCCTGTGTGGAGTTTGCAAGTTCTCCCTGTGTCTGCGTGGGTTTCCTCCCACATGCCAAAGACTTGCAGGTTGATAGGTAAATTGGCCATTAGTGATTGCCCCCAGTATAGGTAGGTGGTAGGGAAAATATAGGGACAGGTGGTGATGTGGTAGGAATATGGGATTAGTGTAGGATTAGTATAAGTGGGTGGTTGATGGTCGGCACAGACTCGGTGGGCCGAAGGGCCTGTTTCAGTGCTGTATCTCTAAAACTAAAACTAAAAAAAAAACTAAAAAAGGAGGACGCAGAGGGGGGAAGCTCTATGAGGAGGGAGCAGGAGGCCTGAACCCCAAATGGTGTTCCGGGATCATCACTCCTACTGAGCCAGGAGTTAGGAGCAGTGCCTGAGGAGACTACGATTCACAAAGGAGGACTTCACTGAGATGTGCCACCTCGTTCACACCGACCTGGAGCCTCACAGCAGGGCGACGATGGCCCTCTCAGTGATACCTCCACACGTGGCCAATGACCCCCTTCCACCATCCCACCATGCAAGTTTGGAGGACCTTCAATGCGAGGCATGGATCATCCCGTCATACAGTGGAACAAGCCCTCAGCCTCCTCAAGCAATGGTTTCACTGCCTCATTGATCAAGGTGAATCTCTGAACCACATGGAACTGGACAGAGTAATAATGATCACATTGTGAGGCTTCACTTCTGTTTATAGGATTTTTCCCACCCGAACATGGACCCACCATTCCCTAACAGTACATCCATAATCAGACTCCCCATCACAAAGTCTCCTGGGCCAACATCATTCCTTAAAGGCCAACAGCAGTGACTGAGTCCAGAGGCTGAAGGAGGAATGCAGGGAGGATGTTTAACTGAGAAACCTGGGCTGGGAGGGAGGAGAGAACAAGGATTTTAATGGAGAAAAGAGTGGAATAAGAGCTCTGATGTCACAGTGGAATGCTCTGATGTCACAATGGAACACTCTGATGTCACAGCAGAGCACTCTGATGTCACAGAAGAACACTCTGATGTCACAGAAGAACACTCTGATGTCACAGAAGAACACTCTGATGTCACAGAAGAACACTCTGATGTCACAGTGAAACGCTCTGATGTCATTATCAACTTCCTGATGACATTAAGAAGCATCTTGAATCCCTTTGGACTTTATTTCCTGTAAACATATAGATAAAAACAGTGGAATCATTTGTTTCGATGGTGATGAACGTACAAACCCACTCAGGAATTATAAACTCATCCTTTCTAGTCCAATGTAAATGGTATCTGACCTGTTCTATATTATTTGAGACAATCCGACTGGAGTAAAGGAACCTTTTAGTTCTTCCATATTACATGGGCTGGAAGTGATGCTTCCCCATTCCAACCCCAGAATGATCTCGTGATTCAAATCTTTCATTTCTGATGTGTTTAAAATTGATTCAAATCATTGAACATCCCAATTTGGGGCAATTCTGCTAGAAATGTCTTTTCTACATTCCCATTTCTACATTTTTTGTCACGTGAGAATCTATGGTTCAGTGGATTCTTTATTAGGAACAAACAGCTGCTCCGTTCAATATGGCTGCCAAGGGTTGTGAATGTTGTCCTGTCTGTATGGTCTGTATCTCAGGTCTGGGTCTTAACACCCACCACCCACCTGAAACTGGCACAAACAACTGGCAGGACTTATATGGGCATATGGCCTAGAGTCACATCATGACTGAGGGGTTATGTAACCTGGGCTCACAGTAAAAGTCATGACAACACAGAAACTGCAGGGGTGGACAAAGTACAGAAAAGTGGAACAAACTGTGCACTTGTGCCTGAGCGAGCAACACAGAGACAGTTTAATGATCAGTACGTTCAGAAAATCTATCAACACTTGCAAGCTCACCGGAGAACAGAAACAATGTGAAAAGGAACCGTTCATTATTGAAGAGAAAGAAATCAGAGAGGTGTGTCAGTCAAGTAGAATCTGATTTCAACTGTGAGTAAGTGAACAAAGACACTCTTTAATTGTTCATCACTCAGAAATGAATTGGTTCAAGCATTTCTACATATTGAAGAGCAGTAGGATTTAGAATCATAGAATTTAGTGTAAGTAACAGGACTGAGCTACAGCGAGTCTCAGACCGTCTAGTGAGAGGGAAGGAACAATGTCTCATCCAGAACTGAGTCATTCTCAACTTCCAGTGAGCTCTGGAAAGACTGATCCAATGTTCCTCAGCATAGAATTCACAGTTCCCCTGGTGAAGAAGATGGCCGAGGAAGATGGAAGTTGTCAGCAGAAAATATCAAAGACCATGCAGACACCGGGGTGTCATTATCCAGAAGTAGTGTTAAGGAGCTGTCATGATGATCTGTGCCCCACCCCACAGAGATGAGGTATCTGGGGCTGAAAACACAGATGTACAATCTGTTTAAAGTCTCCACCAGCAGTTGTGTGGTTCGGCGGAGTCTAATAACCATCTTGTTGTGAAGAAACACAATAAGATCATTTACTGTTTCAGAGTTCTGGCCCCAGTTTACACAGACTCTTTGGTCAAATTCCTCCTCTCCCTGAGTAACAAGTGAGAGTAGGAACACTCAGTGTGCTGAGGTTCCTCATCATATCTCTCTCCTCACACTTTGAGAGGATGAAGACTCAGATTGTGGCTGCCATCGAACAGTGCAAGAGCAGCAATCAGGTGAAGAAACTCATTGTCCAAGTAATGTCATGGCCTGGCAAGGTTACCTTGAACCAGAGGGAGGAAAGGAAATGGTGGAATTCATCATCCAACAGTGTGCTGTATCCATTGACTCAGGGACACTGGGACCAGCAAATCATCAGCTAGAACAGGTAACAGATAAGACTTAGTCCCAGTGTGTGAAACAGTGAATGTGTTTGATAATAACTGCAGTGAAGATGGAGGATGTTCTTTGACCGTTCTTACTGCAGTTTGTCACTCTCACTATCACCAGTGCAGCAAAGATTTAACAATAATGAACAATTGCTTGGCATATCTTGGGTAAAAAGAAACTCCAATTCAGCAGAGAAAGGCTTTTCCTTATTTACGATGAAGATGCCAATCTCCCTAAAGCCCACGCCCTGCAGGACCAACTCCTGACTGGGGGAGGAAGCTGAGGGGCTGTGGCACTGAGGCTAATGGCAGTCCTGAACTTCAATATCCACCCGGCAACAGTGACACGGTTCCTCAACAAACTGTGCTGGCATTGGTCTGTGGAGGGTCATGGACCTTGTCTGCCCAGGGTGGGGGGAGATTCCATTCCCTGGGACAGCCCAGGGTGGGTGAGATTGCACTCCCTGAGACTGCCCAGGGTGGGGGGAGATTCCACTCCGAGACTGCCCAGGGTGGGGGGAGATTCCACTCCCTGAGACTGCCCAGGGTGGGGGGGAGATTCCATTCCCTGGGACAGCCCAGGGTGGGGTGAGATTCCACTCCCTGAGACTGCCCTGGGCGGGGTGAAATTGCACTCCCTGAGACTGCCCAGGGTGGGGGGAGATTACAATCCCTGGGACAGCCCCAGGTGGGGGGAGACTGCACTCCTTGAAACAGCCCAGGGTGAGGGGAGACTCCGTTCCCTGGGACAGCCTAGGTTGGGGTGAGTTTACACTCCCTGAGACTGCCCAGTGTGGGGTGAGATTCCACTCCCTGAGACTGCCCAGGGCGGGAGGAGATTCCATTCCCTGAGATTGCCCAGGGTGGGGTTAGATAGCAGTCCCTGAGACAGCACAGGGTGGGGTGAGATTGCAGTCCCTGAGACTGCATAGTGTGGTGGAAGATTGCACTCCCTGAGACTGCCCAGGGTGGGGGGAGATTGTACTCCGTGAGACAGCCCATGGTGGGGTGAGATTGCACTCCCTGAGACAGCCCAGGGTGGGGTGAGATTGCACTCCCTGAGACTGCCCAGGGTGGGGTGAGATTGCACTCCCTGAGACTGCCCAGGGTGGGGTGAGATTGCACTCCCTGAGACTGCCCAGGGTGGGGTGAGATTGCACTCCCTGAGACTGCCCAGGGTGGGGTGAGATTGCACTCCCTGAGACTGCCCAGGGTGGGGTGAGATTGCACTCCCTGAGACTGCCCAGGGTGGGGTGAGATTGCACTCCCTGAGACTGCCCAGGGTGGGGTGAGATTGCACTCCCTGAGACAGCCCATGGTAGGGTGAGATTGCAGTCCCTGAGACTGCCCAGGGTGGGGTGAGATTGCACTCCCTGAGACTGCCCAGGGTGGGGTGAGATTCCCCTCCCAGACACTGCCCAGGGTGGGGGGAGATTCCACTCCCTGAGACTGCCCAGGGTGGGGGGAGATAGCAGTCCCTGAGACTGCCCAGGGTGGGGTGAGAATGCACGACCTGAGACTGCCCAGGGTGGGGGGAGATTCCCCTCCCAGAGACTGCCCAGGGTGGGGGGAGATTCCACTCCCTGAGACTGCCCAGGGTGGGGTTAGAGAGCAGTCCCCGAGACTGCCCAGGGTGGGGTGAGATTGCACGACCTGAGACTGCCCAGGGTGGGGGGAGATTCCACTCCCTGAGACTGCCCAGGATGGGGTGAGATTCCACTCCCTGAGACTGCCCAGGGTGGGGGGTGATTGTACTCCGTGAGACAGCCCATGGTGGGGTGAGATCGCAGTCCCTGAGACTGCCCATAGTGGGGTGAGATTGCAGCCCCTGAGACTGCCCATGGTGGGGTGAGATTGCAGTCCCTGAGACTGCCCAGGGTGGGGTGAGATTGCAGTCCCTGAGACTGCCCAGGGTGGGGGGAGATTCCACTCCCTGAGACTGCCCAGGGTGGGGTGAGATTGCACTCCCTGAGACTGCCCAGGGTGGGGTGAGATTGCACTCCCTGAGACTGCCCAGGGTGGGGTGAGATTCCCCTCAAAGAGACTGCCCAGGGTGGGGGGAGATTCCACTCCCTGAGACTGCCCAGGGTGGGGTGAGATTGCACTCCCTGAGACTGCCCAGGGTGGGGTGAGATTCCACTCCCTGAGGCGGCCTTGGGTGGGGTGAGATTCCCCTCCCAGAGACTGCCCAGGGTGGGGGGAGATTCCACTCCCTGAGACTGCCCAGGGTGGGGGGAGATTCCACTCCCTGAGACTGCCCAGGGTGGGGGGAGATTCCACTCCCTGAGACTGCCCAGGGTGGGGGGAGATTCCACTCCCTGAGACTGCCCAGGGTGGGGGGAGATTCCACTCCCTGAGACTGCCCAGGGTGGGGTGAGATTGCACGACCTGAGACTGCCCAGGGTGGGGTGAGATTGCACTCCCTGAGACTGCCCAGGGTGGGGTGAGATTCCCCTCAAAGAGACTGCCCAGGGTGGGGGGAGATTCCACTCCCTGAGACTGCCCAGGGTGGGGTGAGATTGCACTCCCTGAGACTGCCCAGGGTGGGGTGAGATTCCACTCCCTGAGGCGGCCTTGGGTGGGGTGAGATTCCCCTCCCAGAGACTGCCCAGGGTGGGGGGAGATTCCACTCCCTGAGACTGCCCAGAGTGGGGTGAGATTGCACGACCTGAGACTGCCCAGGGTGGGGTGAGATTCCATTCCCTGAGATTGCCCAGGGTGGGGTTAGATAGCAGTCCCTGAGACTGCACAGGGTGGGGTGAGATTGCAGTCCCTGAGACTGCATAGTGTGGTGGAAGATTGCACTCCCTGAGACTGCCCAGGGTGGGGGGAGATTGTACTCCGTGAGACAGCCCATGGTGGGGTGAGATTGCACTCCCTGAGACTGCCCAGGGTGGGGTGAGATTCCCCTCCCAGAGACTGCGCAGGGTGGGGTGAGATTCCCCTCCCAGAGACTGCCCAGGGTGGGGGGAGATTCCCCTCCCAGAGACTGCGCAGGGTGGGGTGAGATTCCACTCCCTGAGACTGCCCAGGGTGGGGTTAGATAGCAGTCCCTGAGACTGCCCAGGGTGGGGTGAGAATGCACGACCTGAGACTGCCCAGGGTGGGGGGAGATTCCCCTCCCAGAGACTGCCCAGGGTGGGGGGAGATTCCACTCCCTGAGACTGCCCAGGGTGGGGTTAGATAGCAGTCCCTGAGACTGCCCAGGGTGGGGTGAGATTGCACGACCTGAGACTGCCCAGGGTGGGGGGAGATTCCACTCCCTGAGACTGCCCAGGGTGGGGGGAGATTCCACTCCCTGAGACTGCCCAGGGTGGGGGGAGATTGCAGTCCCTGAGACTGCCCAGGGTGGGGGGAGATTGCAGTCCCTGAGACTGCCCAGGGTGGGCGGAGATTCCACTCCCTGAGACTGCCCAGGGTGGGGGGTGATTGTACTCCGTGAGACAGCCCATGGTGGGGTGAGATCGCAGTCCCTGAGACTGCCCAGGGTGGGGTGAGATCGCAGTCCCTGAGACTGCCCAGGGTGGGGTGAGATTGCAGTCCCTGAGACTGCCCAGGGTGGGGTGAGATTGCAGTCCCTGAGACTGCCCAGGGTGGGGTGAGATTCCACTCCCTGAGACTGCCCAGGGTGGGGGGTGATTGTACTCCGTGAGACAGCCCATGGTGGGGTGAGATCGCAGTCCCTGAGACTGCCCAGGGTGGGGTGAGATTGCACTCCCTGAGACTGCCCAGGGTGGGGTGAGATTGCACTCCCTGAGACTGCCCAGGGTGGGGTGAGATCGCACTCCCTGAGACTGCCCAGGGTGGGGTGAGATCGCACTCCCTGAGACTGCCCAGGGTGGGGTGAGATTGCACTCCCTGAGACTGCCCAGGGTGGGGTGAGATTGCACTCCCTGAGACTGCCCAGGGTGGGGTGAGATTGCACTCCCTGAGACTGCCCAGGGTGGGGTGAGATTGCACTCCCTGAGACTGCCCAGGGTGGGGTGAGATTGCACTCCCTGAGACTGCCCAGGGTGGGGTGAGATTGCACTCCCTGAGACTGCCCTGGGTGGGTTCAGATTCAACTCCCTGAGACTGCCCAGGGTGGGGTGAGATAGCAGTCCCTGAGACTGCCCAGGGTGCGGTGAGATTGCACTCCCTGAGGCTGCCCAGGGTGAGGGGCATTGCCCTCCATAGGACAGCCCAGGGTGGGGAGGTATTGCCCTCCCTGGGACTACCCAGGGTGGGGTGAGATTTCACTCCCTGAGACTGCCCAGGGTGAGGTGAGATTGCACTTCCTGAGAATGCCCAGGGTGAGGGGCATTGCCCTCCCTGAGGCAGCGCAGGATCGTGTGAAATTTCACTGACCGGGACAGCCCAGAGTGGGGTGAGATTTCACTCCATAGGACAGGCCAGGGTGGGGAAGTATTGCCCTCCCTGGGACTGCCCAGTGTGGGGGGAGATTGCAGTCCCTGAGACTGCCCAGGGTGGGGTGAGACTGCAGTACCTAAGACTGCCCAGGGTGGGGGGAGATTCCACTCCCTGAGACTGCCCAGTGTGGGGGGAGATTGCAGTCCCTGAGACTGCCCATGGTGGAGTGAGATTGCACTCCCTGAGACTGCCCAGGGTGGGGTCAGATTGCACTCCCTGAGACTGCCCTGGGTGGGGTGAGATTGCACTCCCTGAGACTGCCCTGGGTGGGGTGAGATTGCACTCCCTGAGACTGCCCTGGGTGGGGTGAAATTGAACTCCCTGAGACTGCCCAGGGTGGGGTGAGATTGCACTCCCTGAGACTGCCCATGGTGGGGTGAGATTGCACTCCCTGAGACTGCCCTGGGTGGGGTGAGATTGCACTCCCTGAGACTGCCCTGGGTGGGGTGAGATTGCACTCCCTGAGACTGCCCAGGGTGGGGTCAGATTGCACTCCCTGAGACTGCCCAGGGTGGGGTCAGATTGCACTCCCTGAGACTGCCCAGGGTGGGGTAAGATTGCACTCCCTGAGACTGCCCAGGGTGGGGTCAGATTGCACTCCCTGAGACTGCCCTGGGTGGGGTGAAATTGAACTCCCTGAGACTGCCCAGGGTGGGGTAAGATTGCACTCCCTGAGACTGCCCAGGGTGGGGTGAGATTGCACTCCCTGAGACTGCCCAGGGTGGGGTGAGATTGCAGTCCCTGAGACTGCCCAGGGTGGGGTGAGATTGCAGTCCCTGAGACTGCCCAGGGTGGGGTGAGATTGCAGTCCCTGAGACTGCCCAGGGTGGGGTCAGATTGCACTCCCTGAGACTGCCCTGGGTGGGGTGAAATTGAACTCCCTGAGACTGCCCAGGGTGGGGTGAGAGTGCACTCCATTAGACAGCCCAGGGTGGGGTGAGATTGCAGTCCCTGAGACTGCCCAGGGTGGGGTGAGATTGCACTCCCTGAGACTGCCCAGGGTGGGGTCAGATTGCACTCCCTGAGACTGCCCTGGGTGGGGTGAAATTGAACTCCCTGAGACTGCCCAGGGTGGGGTGAGAGTGCACTCCATTAGACAGCCCAGGGTGGGGTGAGATTGCATTCCCTGAGGCTGCCCAGGGTGAGGGGCATTGCCCTCCATAGGACAGCCCAGGGTGGGGAGGTATTGCCCTCCCTGGGACTACCCAGGGTGGGGTGAGATTCCACTCCCTGAGACTGCCCAGGGTGGGGTGAGATTCCACTCCCTGAGAATGCCCAGGGTGAGGGGCATTGCCCTCCCTGAGGCAGCGCAGGATCGTGTGAAATTTCGCTGACCGGGACAGCCCAGAGTGGGGTGAGATTGCACTCCCTGAGACTGCCCAGGGTGGGGTGAGATTGCAGTCCCTAAGACTGCCCAGGGTGGGGTGAGATTGCAGTCCCTAAGACTGCCCCGGGTGGGGGGAGATTCCACTCCCTGAGACTGGCCAGTATGGGTGGAGATTGTACTGCGTGAGACAGCCCATGGTGGACTGAGATTGCAGCCCCTGAGACTGCCCAGTGTGGGGTGAGATTGCAGTCCCTGGGAGAGCCCAGGGCGGGGTGAGATTGCAGTCACTGAGACTGCCCAGGGTGGGGGGAGATTGCAGTCCCTGAGACTGCCCATGGTGGGGTGAGATTGCAGTCCCTGGGAGAGCCCAGGGTGGGGTGAGATTGCAGTCACTGAGACTGCCCAGGGTGGGGTGAGATTGCAGTCCCTGAGACTGCCCATGGTGGGGTGAGATTGCACTCCCTGAGACTGCCCAGGGTGGGATTACATTCCATTCCCTGAGATTGCCCAGGGTGGGTGTGATTCCACTCCCTGAGACTGCCCAGGGTGGGGTGAGATTGCAGTACCTGAGATTGCCCAGGGTGGGCGGAGATTCCACTCCCTGAGACAGCCCATGGTGGGGTGAGATAGCAGTCCCCGAGACTGCCCATAGTGGGGTGAGATAGCACTCCCTGAGACTATCCAGGGTGGGGTGAGATTGCAGTCCCTGAGACTGCCCATGGTGGGGTGAGATTGCACTCCCTGAGACTGCCCAGGGCTGGGGGAGATTCCACTCCCTGAGACTGCCCAGTGTGGGGGGAGATTGTACTCCGTGAGACAGCCCATGTTGGGGTCAGATTGTATGTCCCTGAGACTGCCCAGGGTGGGGTGAGATTGCACTCCCTGAGACTGCCCAGGGTGGGGTAAGATTGCAAACCCTGAGACTGCCCTGGGTGGGGTGAGATTGCACTCCCTGAGACTGCCCAGGGTGGGGGGAGATTCCCCTCCCAGAGACTGCCCAGGGTGGGGGGAGATTCCACTCCCTGAGACTGCCCAGGGTGGGGGGAGATTCCACTCCCTGAGACTGCCCAGGGTGGGGGGAGATTCCACTCCCTGAGACTGCCCAGGGTGGGGGGAGATTCCACTCCCTGAGACTGCCCAGGGTGGGGGGAGATTCCACTCCCTGAGACTGCCCAGGGTGGGGGGAGATTCCACTCCCTGAGACTGCCCAGGGTGGGGGGAGATTCCACTCCCTGAGACTGCCCAGGGTGGGGGGAGATTCCACTCCCTGAGACTGCCCAGGGTGGGGGGAGATTCCACTCCCTGAGACTGCCCAGGGTGGGGGGAGATTCCACTCCCTGAGACTGCCCAGGGTGGGGGGAGATTCCACTCCCTGAGACTGCCCAGGGTGGGGGGAGATTCCACTCCCTGAGACTGCCCAGGGTGGGGGGAGATTCCACTCCCTGAGACTGCCCAGGGTGGGGGGAGATTCCACTCCCTGAGACTGTCCAGGGTGGGGTGAGATTATACTCCGTGAGACAGCCCATGGTGGGGTGAGATTGCAGTCCCTGAGACTGCCCTGGGTGGGGGGAGATTCCACTCCCTGAGACTGCCCAGGGTGGGGGGAGATTCCACTCCCTGAGACTGCCCAGGGTGGGGGGAGATTCCACTCCCTGAGACTGCCCAGGGTGGGGGGAGATTCCACTCCCTGAGACTGCCCAGGGTGGGGGGAGATTCCACTCCCTGACACTGCCCAAAGTGGAGTGAGATTCCACTCCCTAAGACTGTCCAGGGTGGGGTGAGATTATACTCCGTGAGACAGCCCATGGTGGGGTGAGATTGCAGTCCCTGAGACTGCCCTGGGTGGGCGGAGATTCCACTCCCTGAGACTGCCCAGGGGAGGGTTAGATTCCACTCCTGAGACAGCCCATGGTGGGGTGAGATTGCAGTCCCTGAGACTGCCCTGGGTGGGCGGAGATTCCACTCCCTGAGACTGCCCAGGGGAGGGTTAGATAGCAGTCCCTGAGACTGCCCAGGGTGGGGGAAGATTCCACTCCTGAGACAGCCCATGGTGGGGTGAGATTCCACTCCCTGAGACTGCCCAGGGTGGGGGGTGATTGTACTCGGTGAGACAGCCCATGGTGGGGTGAGATAGCAGTCCCCGAGACTGCCCATAGTGTGGTGATATAGCACTCCCTGAGACTGCCCAGGGTGGGGTGAGATTGCAGTCCCTGAGACTGCCCATGGTGGGGTGAGATTGCAGTCCCTGAGACAGCCCATGGTGGGGTGAGATTGCAGTCCCTGAGACAGCCCATGATGGGGTGAGATTGCACTCCCTGAAACTGCCCAGTGTGGGGGGAGATTGTACTCCCTGAGACAGCCCAGGGTGGGGTGAGATTGCACTCCCTGAGACAGCCCAGGGTGGGGTCAGATTGCACTCCCTGAGACAGCCCAGGGTGGGGTCAGATTGCACTCCCTGAGACAGCCCAGGGTGGGGTCAGATTGCACTCCCTGAGACAGCCCAGGGTGGGGTCAGATTGCACTCCCTGAGACTGCCCAGGGTGGGGTCAGATTGCACTCCCTGAGACTGCCCAGGGTGGGGGCAGATTGCACTCCCTGAGACTGCCCAGGGTGGGGGCAGATTGCACTCCCTGAGACTGCCCAGGGTGGGTTGAGATTGAACTCCCTGAGACTGCCCAGGGTGGGGTGAGAGTGCACTCCCTGAGGCTGCCCAGGGTGAGGGGCATTGCCCACCATAGGACAGCCAAGCGTGGGGAGGTATTGCCCTCCCTGGGACTACCCAGGGTGGGGTGAGATTCCACTCCCTGATGCTGCCCAGGGTGAGGTGAGATTGCACTTCCTGAGAATGCCCAGGGTGAGGGGCATTGCCCTCCCTGAGGCAGCGCAGGATCGTGTGAAATTTCACTGACCGGGACAGCCCAGAGTGGGGTGAGATTTCACTCCGACTGCCCAGGGTGGGGGGAGATTGCACTCCATAGGACAGGCCAGGGTGGGGAAGTATTGCCCTCCCTGGGACTGCCCAGTGTGGGGGGAGATTGCAGTCCCTGAGACTGCCCAGGGTGGGGTGAGACTGCAGTACCTAAGACTGCCCAGGGTGGGGGGAGATTCCTCTCCCTGAGACGGCCCAGGGTGGCGGGAGATTCCACTCCCTGAGACTGCCCAGGGTGGGGTGAGATTGCAGTCCCTGATACTGCCCAGGGTGGGGTGAGATTGCAGTACCTGAGACTGCCCATGGTGGGGTGAGATAGCAGTCCCCGAGACAGCCCATAGTGGGGTGAGATAGCACTCCCTGAGACTGCCCAGGGTGGGGTGAGATTGCAGTCCCTGAGACTGCCCAGGGTGGGGTGAGATTGCACTCCCTGAGACTGCCCTGGGTGGGGTGAGATTGCACTCCCTGAGACTGCCCTGGGTGGGTTGAGATTGAACACCCTGAGACTGCCCAGGGTGAGGGGCATTGCCCTCCATAGGACATCCCAGGGTGGGGAGGTATTGCCCTCCCTGAGGCAGCGCAGGATCGTGTGAAATTTCACTGACCGGGACAGCCCAGGGTGGGGTGAGATTTCACTCCCTGAGACTGCCCAGGGTGGGGAAGTATTGCCCTCCCTGGGACTGCCCAGTGTGGGGGGAGATTGCAGTCCCTGAGACTGCCCAGGGTGGGGTGAGATTGCAGTCCCTGGGAGAGCCCAGGGTGGGGTGAGATTGCAGTCCCTGAGACTGCCCAGGTTGGGGTGAGATTGCAGTCCATGAGACTGCCCAGGGTGGGGTGAGATTGAACACCCTGGGACTGCCCAGGGTGTGGTGAGATTGAACTCCTTGAGACTGCCCAGTGTGGGGTGAGATTGCACTACCTGAGACTGACCAGGGTGGGGTGAGATTCCACTCCCTGAGACTGCCCAGGGTGGGGTCAGATTCCACTCCCTGAGACTACCCTGGCTGGGGTGAGGTTCCACTCCCTGAGACTGCCCAGGGTGGGGTGAGATTGCTGTCCCTGAGACTGCCCAGGGTGGGGTGAGATTCCACTCCCTGGGATTGCCCAAGGTGGGGTCAGACTGCAGTCCCTGAGACTGCCCAGGGTGGGGTGAAATTGCACTCCCTGATACTGCCCAGGGTGCGGTGAGATTGCACTCCCTGAGACTGCCATGGTTGGGGTGTGAGTGCACTCCATTACACAGCCCAGGGTGGGGAAGTATTGCCCTCCCTGGGACTGCCCAGGGTGGTTGAGATTCCACTCCCTGAGACTGCCGTGGATGGGGGGAGATTGCACTCCATAGGACAGCCAAGGGTGGGGAAGTATTGCCCTCCCTGAGACTGCCCAGGGTGGGGTGAGATTGCAGTACCTAAGACTGCCCAGGGTGGGGGGAGAATCCACTCCCTGAGACTGCCCAGGGTGGGGGGAGATTGCAGTCCCTGGGACAGCCCAGGGTGGGGTGAGATTGCAGTCCCTGAGACTGCCCAGTGTGGGGTGAGATTGCCGTCCCTGAGACTGCCCAGTTTGGGGTGAGATTGTACTCCGTGAGTCAGCCCATGGTGTGGTGAGATTGCATTCCCTAAGACTGCCCAGGGTGGGGTGAGATTCCACTCCCTGAGACTGCCCAGGGTGGGGTGAGATTGAACTCCCTGAGACTGCCCAGGGCTGGTGGAGATTCCACTCCCTGAGACTGCACAGTGTGGAGGGAGATTGTACTCCGTGAGACAGCCCATGGTGGGGTGAGATTGCAGTCCCTGAAACTGCCCAGTGTGGATGAGATTGCACTACCTGAGACTGCCCAGGGTGGGGGGAGATTCCACTCCCTGAGACTGCCCAGGGTGGGGTGAGATTGCAGTCCCTGGGACAGCCCAGGGTGGGGTGAGATTGCAATCCCTGAGACAGCCCAGTGTGGGGTGAGATTGCAGTCCCTGAGACTGCCCAGTGTGGGATGAGATTGCAGTCCCTGAGACTGCCCAGTTTGGGGTGAGATTGTACTCCGTGAGTCAGCCCATGGTGTGGTGAGATTGCATTCCCTAAGACTGCCCAGGGTGGGGTGAGATTCCACTCCCTGAGACTGCCCAGGGTGGGGTGAGATTGCAGTCCCTGAGACTGCCCAGGGTGGGGTGAGACTGAACTCCCTGGGACTGCCCAGGGTGTGGTGAAATTGAACTCCATGAGACTGCCCAGTGTGGGGTGAGATTGCACTACCTGAGACTGCCCAGGGTGGGGTGAGATTGCAGTCCCTGAGACTGCCCAGGGTGGGGTGAGATTCCACTCCCTGAGACTGCCCAGGGTGGGGTGAAATTGCACTCCCTGATACTGCCCAGGGTGGGGTGAAATTGCACTCCCTGATACTGCCCAGGGTGCGGTGAGATTGCCCTCCCTGAGACTGCCCTGGTTGGGGTGAGAGTGCACTCCATTACACAGCCCTGGGTGGGGAAGTATTGCCCTCCCTGGGAGTGCCCAGGGTGGTTGAGATTCCACTCCCTGAGACTGCCGTGGATGGGGGGAGATTGCACTCCATAGGACAGCCAAGGGTGGGGAAGTATTGCCCTCCCTGGGACTGCCCAGTGTGGGGGGAGATTGCAGTCCCTGAGACTGCCCAGGGTGGGGTGAGATTGCAGTACCTAAGACTGCCCAGGGTGGGGTGAGATTCCACTCCCTGAGACTGGCCAGTGTGGGGTGAGATTGCACTACCTGAGACTGCCCAGGGTGGGGGGAGATTCCACTCCCTGAGACTGCCCAGTGTGGGGTGAGATTGCAGTCCCTGGGACAGCCCAGGGTGGGGTGAGATTGCAGTCCCTGAGACTGCCCAGTGTGGGGTGAGATTGCAGTCCCTGAGACTGCCCAGTTTGGGGTGAGATTGTACTCCGTGAGTCAGCCCATGGTGTGGTGAGATTGCATTCCCTAAGACTGCCCAGGGTGGGGTGAGATTCCACTCCCTGGGACTGCCCAGGGTGGGGTCAGATTCCACTCCCTGAGACTACCCTGGGTGGTGTGAGGTACCACTCCCTGGGACTGCCCAGGGTGGGGTGAGATTGCTGTCCCTGAGACTGCCCATGGTGGGGTGAGATTGCCGTCCCTGAGACTGCCCAGGGTGGGGTCAGATTGCACTCCCTGAGACTGCACAGGGTGGGGTCAGATTGCACTCCCTGAGACTGCACAGGGTGGGGTGAGATTGCACTCCCTGAGACTGCACAGGGTGGGGTGAGAGTGCACTCCATTAGACAGCCAAGGGTGGGGTGAGATTGCAGTCCCTGAGACTGCCCAGGGTGGGGTGAGATTGCAGTCCCTGAGACTGCCGAGGGTGAGGGGCATTGCCCTCCATAGGACAGCCCAGCGTGGGGAGGTATTGCCCTCCCTGGGACTACCAAGGGTGGGGTGAGATTCCACTCCCTGAGACTGCCCAGGGTGAGGTGAGATTGCACTTCCTGAGAATGCCCAGGGTGAGGGGCATTGCCCTCCCTGAGGCAGCGCAGGATCGTGTGAAATTTCACTGACCGGGACAGCCCAGAGTGGGTGAGATTTCACTCCCTGAGACTGCCCAGGGTGGGGGGAGATTGCACTCCAGAGGACAGCCAAGGGTGGGGAAGTATTGCCCTCCCTGGGATTGCCCAGTGTGGGGGGAGATTGCAGTCCCTGAGACTGCCCAGGGTGGGGTGAGATTGCAGTACCTAAGACTGCCCAGGGTGGGGGGAGATTCCACTCCCTGAGACTGGCCAGTGTGGGGTGAGATTGCAGTCCCTGAGACTGCCCAGTGTGGATGAGATTGCACTACCTGAGACTGCCCAGGGTGGGGGGAGATTCCACTCCCTGAGACTGCCCAGGGTGGGGTGAGATTGCAGTCCCTGAGACTGCCCAGGGTGGGGTGAGATTGCAATCCCTGAGACTGCCCAGTGTGGGGTGAGATTGCAGTCCCTGAGACTGCCCAGTGTGGGGTGAGATTGCAGTCCCTGAGACTGCCCAGTTTGGGGTGAGATTGTACTCCGTGAGTCAGCCCATGGTGTGGTGAGATTGCATTCCCTAAGACTGCCCAGGGTGGGGTGAGATTCCACTCCCTGGGACTGCCCAGGGTGTGGTGAGATTGAACTCCATGAGACTGCCCAGTGTGGGGTGAGATTGCACTCCCTGAGACTGCCCAGGGTGGGGTCAGACTGCAGTCCCTGAGACTGCCCAGGGTGGGGTGAAATTGCACTCCCTGATACTGCCCAGGGTGCGGTGAGATTGCCCTCCCTGAGACTGCCCTGGTTGGGGTGAGAGTGCACTCCATTACACAGCCCAGGGTGGGGAAGTATTGACCTCCCTGGGACTGCCCAGGGTGGTTGAGATTCCACTCCCTGAGACTGCCGTGGATGGGGGGAGATTGCACTCCATAGGACAGCCAAGGGTGGGGAAGTATTGCCCTCCCTGGGACTGCCCAGTGTGGGGGGAGATTGCAGTCCCTGAGACTGCCCAGGGTGGGGTGAGATTGCAGTACCTAAGACTGCCCAGGGTGGGGGGAGATTCCACTCCCTGAGACTGGCCAGTGTGGGGTGAGATTGCACTACCTGAGACTGCCCAGTGTGGGGGGAGATTCCACTTCCTGAGACTGCCCAGGGTGGGGTGAGATTGCAGTCCATGGGACCGCCCAGGGTGGGGTGAGATTGCAGTCCCTGAGACTGCCCAGTGTGGGGTGAGATTGCACTACCGGAGACTGCCCAGGGTGGGGTGAAATTGCACTACCGGAGACTGCCCAGTGTTGGGTGAGATTGCATCCCTGAGACTGCCCAGTTTGGGGTGAGATTGTACTCCGTGAGTCAGCCCATGGTGTGTTGAGATTGCATTCCCTAAGACTGCCCAGGGTGGGGTGAGATTCCACTCCCTGAGACTGCCCAGGGTGGGGTGAGATTGAACTCCATGAGACTGCCCAGTGTGGGGTGAGATTGCACTACCTGAGACTGCCCAGGGTGGGGTGAGATTGCAGTCCCTGAGACTGCCCAGGGTGGGGTGAGATTGCAGTCCCTGGGACAGCCCAGTGTGGGGTGAGATTGCAGTCCCTGAGACTGCCCAGTGTGGGGTGAGATTGCAGTCCCTGAGACTGCCCAGTGTGGGGTGAGATTGCAGTCCCTGAGACTGCCCAGTGTGGGGTGAGATTGTACTCCGTGAGTCAGCCCATGGTGTGGTGAGATTGCATTCCCTAAGACTGCCCAGGGTGTGGTGAGATTGAACTCCATGAGACTGCCCAGTGTGGGGTGAGATTGCACTACCTGAGACTGCCCAGGGTGGGGTGAGATTCCACTCCCTGAGACTGCCCACGGTGGGGTCAGACTGCAGTCCCTGATACTGCCCAGGGTGGGGTGAAATTGCACTCCCTGATACTGCCCTGGTTGGGGTGAGAGTGCACTCCATTACACAGCCCAGGGTGGGGAAGTATTGCCCTCCCTGGGACTGCCCAGGGTGGTTGAGATTCCACTCCCTGACACTGCCGTGGATGGGGGGAGATTGCACTCCATAGGACAGCCAAGGGTGGGGAAGTATTGCCCTCCCTGGGACTGCCCAGTGTGGGGGGAGATTGCAGTCCCTGAGACTGCCCAGGGTGGGGTGAGATTGCAGTACCTAAGACTGCCCAGGGTGGGGGGAGATTCCACTCCCTGAGACTGCCCAGGGTGGGGTGAGATTGCAGTCCCTGGGTCAGCCCAGGGTGGGGTGAGATTGCAGTCCCTGAGACTGCCCAGTTTGGGGTGAGATTGTACTCCGTGAGTCAGCCCATGGTGTGGTGAGATTGAACTCCATGAGACTGCCGAGTGTGGGGTGAGATTCCACTCCCTGAGACTACCCTGGGTGGTGTGAGGTACCACTCCCTGGGACTGCCCAGGGTGGGGTGAGATTGCTGTCCCTGAGACTGCCCAGGGTGGGGTGAGATTGCTGTCCCTGAGACTGCCCATGGTGGGGTCAGACTGCAGTCCCTGAGACTGCCCAGGGTGGGGTGAGATTGCACTCCCTGATACTGCCCAGGGTCCGGTGAGATTGCACTCCCTGAGACTGCCCTGGTTGGGGTGAGAGTGCACTCCATTGCACAGCCCAGGGTGGGGAAGTATTGCCCTCCCTGGGACTGCCCAGTGTGGTTGAGATTCCACTCCCTGAGACTGCCCTGGTTGGGGTGAGAGTGCACTCCATTGCACAGCCCAGGGTGGGGAAGTATTGCCCTCCCTGGGACTGCCCAGTGTTGTTGAGATTCCACTCCCTGAGACTGCCGTGGATGGGGTGAGATTGCACTCCATAGGACATCCCAGGGTGGGGATGTATTGCCCTCCCTGGGACTGCCCAGGGTTGGGTGAGATTCCACACCCTGAGACTGCCCAGGATGAGGTGAGATTGCACTTCCTGAGAATGCCCAGGGTGAGGGGCATTGCCCTCCCTGAGGCAGCGCAGGATCGTGTGAAATTTCACTGACTGGGACTGCCCAGAGTTGGGTGGGATTTCACTCCCTGAGTCTGCCCAGGGTGGGGGGAGATTGCACTCCATAGGACAGCTCAGGGTGGGGAAGTATTGCCCTCCCTGGGACTGCCCAGTGTGGGGGGAGATTGCACTCCCTGGGACATCCTGGGGTTGGTGTGGGGGAGATTGCAGTCCCTGCACAGTCCAGGGTGGGGGCCATTGCCCTCCTGGAGGCAGCGCAGGATCGTGTGAAATGTCACTGACTGGGACAGCCCAGAGTGGGGCGTAATTGCACTCCCTGAGACACCTCAGGATGTGGTGAGATTTCACTCCCTGGGACAACCCTGAGTTGGGGAAGATTGCACTCCCTCGGACAACCTAGGGTGGGGGTGACTATGAATTAGAAGGAGGAAGGTCGGGAGTGGGTCCTTTCTCAAAGTGGGGAGGGGGGAGAAGGTTCCCAGAGCCACAGAATCCCAGGTTGTTTTTGGGGAGCTTGGAGATGTTTACTTCCCCACAATGACTGAAGGAAATCAGGAATTGACAAATGTCTGTGATCCAATTAAACCACTGGGATCTCAATAGGACCAAGTTGGAGTTTCAGCTGTTTCAAGAGGGGACCACGGTTTTCAGGACTGAGTCAGTGATGATGGAGCAGGATGACGTTTAGGAACATAGAATATAACAACACGAGAAAGAGGAACATCAGTCGGTCACATGGCCCCTCGAGAATGCTCAATATTCAATAAAATCATGGAAAATCTCCGACATTAACTCCACTTTTCCATCCAATCCCCAAATCCCTTGATTCCCATCGAGTGCAAAAATCTATCGCTCTCAGCTTTGAATATACTCAATAACTGACCACCACAGCTCTCTGGGAGAGAGAATTCCAAATATTCACAATCCTCTGAGTGAAAACATTTCTCCTCACCTCAATCCAAAGTGGCTGATCCCTCATGCTGAGATTGTGACCTGGAGAAGTGTGAGGTGATGCATTTGGGGAGGACAAACAAGACAAGGAATACACAGTAAATGGAGGATTCTGAAAAGTGTAGAGGAACAGAGGGACCTTGGAGTGTACATCTACAGATCACTGAAGGTAACAGGACAGGTAGATAAGGTGGTCAAGAAGGCACAAGGGATACTTTCCTTTATTGGCCGAGGCTTAGAGCAGGGATGTTATGCAGGAACTGTATAAAACACGAGTTCGACCACAGCTAGAGTACTGCATACAGTACTAGTCACCACGTTACAGGAAGGATGTGATCACACTGGAGGCGGTACAGAGGAGATTTATGATGATCTTGCCAGGAATGGAGAAATTTTAGTTGTGAGGAAAGCTTGGATAGGCTGGGTTTGCTTTCTTTGGAACAGAGAAGGCTGAGGGGAGATTTAACTGAGATCTAGATAGAGTGGATAGGAAAATCTATTTCCATTAACAGAGAGGTCAAGAATCAGGGACATTGATTTAAAGTAGTTAGTGGAAGGATTAGAGGGGAGTTGAGGAGTATTTTTTTCACCGAGAGGGTGATGGGGATTTGGAATTCAGTGTCTGAAAGGGTGGAAGAGGCAGAAACCCTAATAACATTTAAAATAAATTTGGATAAACACTTGAAGTGCTCTAACTCACAGGGCTACGGGCCAAGAGCTGGGAAGTAGGATTCAACTGGATAGCTCGTTTTCAGTCAGCACGGACATGAAGGCCAAAATGGCCTCTTTCAGGCCAACAATCTTTCTATGTTTCAATGTTTCTCTGACCCCCTAGTTCTAGACTCTCCAATCTGGGGGAACATCCTCCCAGCATATACCCTGCCAAGTCCCTTCAGATTTTTTTTTTATGCTTCATTGAGCTCACCTCTCATTCAATCCTCTAAGAATATTATGGGTGTGAAATTCAGTTCCTCTTACAACATTACGGAGCCTACCTCAGGTTTCCTTGTACACGATGCTCGACTGGTCACTTCCTGCACGGCCCGTGCAGTGTTAAAGAATTGGAATGGAGAACACAGGAACATCCCTTGCGTGAGCCCAAAGGCCTTGAATGGACCCTATCCTGACGTCAGTGACCCGAATGGACTGAGACATCACCAGGATCACAAATATGGTCAACGCATATGCCAGCAGGGTCTTCATTAATCAGTCCTGAAACAACAAGTGTCATGCAGCAAGATGGACCCTGTTCTGGGGCTATTTAAAGGGACATTCAACAAGTTCCAGCTGAGGTGTTTTACACTGACTTGTGCTGAGGTAAAGTTTAGTTTAGTTTAGAGATACAGCACTGAAACAGGCCCTTCGGCCCACCGAGTCTGTGCCGACCATCAACCACCCGTTTACACTAATCCTACATTCCTATCACATCCCCACCTATCCCTATATATTTCCCTACCACCTACCTATGCTAGGGGCAATTTCTAATGGCCAATTTACCTATCAACCTGCAAGTCTTTGGCATGTCTCAGTCCATTCGGGTCACTGACGTCAGGATAGGGTCCATTCAAGGCCTTTGGGCTCACGCAAGGGATGTTCCTGTGTTCTCCATTCCAATTCTTTAACACTGCACGGGCCGTGCAGGTAAAGTTTGTGGAAACGCTGTGGTGAGTTACTGCAGCAATTTGGAGAGATTTGCTGTACAAAATAAGGGTGGAAAGACCAGTGTCTTGCATAGGTATGGGGACAGTTGGTGTTGTACCACTTGGTCTGCTAGATAAGCAGAACATGGCGAGGAGGAGGCAGAGAGGGGAAGCTCTGTGAGGAGGGAAGAGGAGGAGAGCTCCTCATAGTAGGTCCTACCCACAAAGTTCCTGGATCACCACTCCTACTGAGCCAGGAGTCAGGAGCAGTGTCTGAGGAGGTTACGATTCACAAAGGAGATTATCGCTGAAAAGTGTCACCTCCTTGACACCGACCTGGAGCCTCACAGCAGAGCAAGGACGGTCCTCTCAGACGTACCAGCGGATGGCAGCTCGGTGACAAGAGCCCTGCCCTCCATAAGTGGCTGATGACCCCCTTCCATCATCCCACCAGACGAAGTCAGAGGATCTTCACTGAGAGACATGGGGCATCCATCACACCATGGAACAAGCCACCGGCCTCCTCAAAGAAAGGATTCACTGCTGCGATTGCTCGGGGGATTCTCTGCAGTACACACCCGAGAGGGTGTCCATGTTTGTGAAGGTGTGTGGCGTCCAACATAACCTAGAAAATTCTGAGGGTCAGGCACTCTCTCCTGGGATCCAGAGAGCACCTCGGGAGGAAAAAATAAGAGGAAAAGGAGGGAGAGGAGGAGGAGGAGGAGATGGCCACATCCATCATGTGCAACTGGATGGAGGGAGAGGTATCACATTGTGAGGCTTCTCTTCAGTTAAAAGGAATTTCTCCACCCAACCTGGAGCCACCATTCTCTATCAGCACATCCATATCAGACTCCCCATCACAAAGTCCAACATCATTCAATAAAGACCAACAACAAATATCTTCACTCAACAACTTTATCCAGGAACACATCAATAATACAAATAAACTGAACTATTCACCCTTGTCCATCCCCTTATTGCCTGTCCTCTGGGTACCTTTGCCTATCCTGATGCTCCTACACAGTGTTATCCCAGTGGCTGCTGCATGGCTGCTGGAAGGCTGCTGACTTTCACTGGGGGAGACTGCAGATGACCTTGCAGGACACCCTCGAGCAGCTCTGAGCCTTGAGGGCCCGGATTCGGACAGCACCACCTTGGCATGAGTGGCAGCAGTCTGGGCTGGCTGGCTGAAAGGTGGCAGTGGTGGGAGTACGAATGCTGACATCCTGAGAGAGGACAGCAGCTTCATGCTCCATGGAGCCACTGGCATTCCCAGAGGGAGACACTCAGTCATCCGAATAATCTGCTGGAACACAGATTGCTGCCCTGCTGTGTGAGACTGTGTGTCCCTTTGAGCACTGAGATCCACAGCCATGGTGGCAGCAGTCTGAGCCTGCAGGGCAGCAGCCATGGATCTCCTGAGTTTCCACTGCAGCATTGACATAGAAATATAGAGACATAGAAAATTTCCACCACAGGAGGAGACCATTCAGCCCATCCTATCTGTACCAGCCGTGAAAGAGTTATCCAGTCTAATCCCACTTTCCAGCTCTCAGGCTGCAGCAGTCCTCCAGCCCTACCATACATACTTCCTCTGTAAACTCCCCTAGCCCTTAACAGATCCCCTCTCTCCATAACCTCCTCCAGCTGCTAAAAGCCCCCTCTCTCCATAACATCCTCCACTGTAGGTCTGGTGGACGTTACAGGGATAGGGAGGGATGTCCGGATGGAGGAGATTACAGAGGAAGTATGTATGGTACGGCTGGAGGAGGTTACGGAGAGAGGTGGGCTGCTAGGCGCGGAGGATGTTATGGAGAGAGAGGGCTGTTAGGAGCTGGAGGAGGTTTTGGAGAGAGGGGGCTGTTAGGGGCGGAGGAGGTTTTGGAGAGAGCGGGATATTAGGGGCGGAGGAGGTTTTGGAGAGAGGGGGCTGTTAGGGGCGGAGGAGGTTTTGGAGAGAGGGGGCTGTTAGGGGCGGAGGAGGTTTTGGAGAGAGGGGGCTGTTAGGGACGGAGGAGGTTTTGGAGAGAGCGGGATATTAGGGGCGGAGGAGGTTTTGTAGAGAGGGGGCTGTTAGGGGCGGAGGAGGTTTTGGAGAGAGGGGGCTGTTAGGGGCGGAGGAGGTTTTGGAGAGAGGGGATGCTGTTAAAGGCTAGGGGAGCTTACTGAGGAAGTATGTATGTAACCGGTAAGTTATTTTACTTCTCATTGCAATAAAAAGTTTTTAAAGTTAAGTTATGGCAGGTCAACTTTACCAAGTGGTATGCAAATCCTGCGCTATGTGGAAAATCATGGATGCACCACGTGCCCAAGATGAACACATCTGCAGGAAGTGTCACCGGCTGCAGAAGCTTGAGCTCCAGGCTACGGAAATCGAGTGGTGCCTGGAGTCACTGTTGTGCAGATCTGTCCGCGAGGCAGAGTCATAGGGAAATACAGTTATACAGCAAAGAAACAGGCCCTTTGGCCCATCGTGTCTGTGCCGGCCATCAAGCCTATCAATTCTAATCTCATTTTGCAGGACTTGGCCCATAGCATTGTATGCTATGGCATTTCTCTAAATGCTCATCTAAATACTGAGCAACAGACTGGAGAACACGCTATTTTAGACCTAGTAATATGTAATGAGAAAAGACTCACTAATAATCATATTGCAAAAGAACCTTTAGGGATGAATGACCATAATATGATAGAATTTTACAAAATGTATGAAAGTGAGGTAGTTCAATCTGAAACAAGGATGTTAAATCTGAACAAAGGAAATTATGAAGGTATGGAGGCAAATTGGCTGAGGTGGATTGGGAAAATGCATTAAAAGGTATGACAGTACATAGGCATTGGATAGTCTTCAAAGAAATATTACATAGTTTACAGCAACCATACATTCTTTCAAGGCACAAAACCCCCAAAAGTAAAGGCAGTCAACATGGATAACAAAGCAAGTTAAGGATTGTATAAGATTAAAAGAAAATACCTATAAAAATGCCAGAAATTGTAGTAAACCTGAGAATTGGGAGGATTGTACAATACAGTAAAGGGGGACCAAGAAACTGAGAAAGAAACAGAGAATAGAATATGAATGTAAGCTAGCAAAAAATATAAAAACAGACTGTGAAAGCTTCTGCAGGTAGGTAAAAAGGAAATGTTTGGCTAAGACACATGTGGGTCCATTACAGGCAGAGTCAGGAGAATTTATAATGGGGAATAGAGTAATGGCAGAGAAGCTAAATGATTACTTTGAGTCTGTCTTCACTGAGGAAGGTACAAGAAATCTCCCAGTATTAGATATTCAAGGGATTAGGGGGGATGAGGAATTGACGGAAATTAGTATTAGTAATTAGTATTGGAGAAATTTGGGTGGCACAGTGGTGCAGTGGTTAGCAATGCAGCCTCACAGCTCCAGCGACCCGGGTTTAATTCTGGGTACTGCCTGTGCGGAGTTTGCAAGTTCTCCCTGTGTCTGCATGGGTTTCCTCCGGGTGCTCCGGTTTCCTCCCACCACCAAAAGACTTGCAGGTTGATAGGTAAATTGGCCATTATAAATTGTCCCTAGTATAGGTAGGTGATAGGGGAATATAGGAACAGGTGGGGATATGGTAGGAATATGGGATTAGTGTAGGATTAGTATAAATGGGTGGTTGATGGTCAGCACATACTCGGTGGGCTGAAGGGCCTGTTTCAGTGCTGTATCTCTAAATAAATAAATAAAAATGAATGGGGCTGAAGGTTGATACCTCCCCAGGACCTTATATTCTGTATCCCAGAGTGTTGAAAGAGGTATCTATAGAGATAGTGGATGCATTGATGATGATATTCCAAAATTCTATAGATTCTGAAGCGGATCTTGAAGATTGGAACGTAGCAAATGTCACCCCACTATTTAAGAAGGGAGGCAGAGAGAAAACAGGGAATTACAGACGTGTTAGCCTTACATCAGTCGTTGGGAAAATGCTAGATTCTATTCTAAAGGAGGTAATAAATGGACACTTGGATAATAATGATCTGATTGGACATAGTCAACATGGATTTATGAATGGGAAATCATGCTTGTCAGACATGTTGGAGGTTTTTGAGGATGTTACCAGCAGAATTGATAAAGGAGAGTCAGTGGACGTGGTATACTTAGATTTTTCAGAAGACTTTTGATAAAGTCCCCCACAGGAGATAGGTTAGCAAAATTAAAGCAGGGATAAGAGGGACTATACCGGCATGGATTAGGGATTGGTTAACAGACAGACAGCGGGGAGTAGGAATAAATGGCTCATTCTCACATTGTCAGACTGTGACTAGTGGGTTACTGCAGGGATCAGTGCTTGGGCCCCAGCTGTCCACAATATATACCAATGATTTTGATGTGGGGACCAAATGTAGTATTTCCAAGTTTGAGGATGACACAAAACTAGGTGGGAATGTGTTGTGAGAAAGATGCAAAGCGGCTTCAGGGGGTTTTGGACAGAAATAAGTGAGTGGGCAAGAACATGGCAGATGGAATATAATGTGGAAAAATGTGAGGTTATCCACTTTGGTTGGAGAAACAAATCTACAAAGTATTTCTTAAATGGTAAGAGTTAGAAAGTGTAGATGTACAAAGGGACCTGGGTATCCTTGTCAATAAATCACTCAAAGCTAACATGCACGTGCAGTAAGCAATTAGGAAGGCTGATGGTATGTTAGTCTTTATCGCAAGAGGATTTGAGTACAGGAGTAGTGAAGTCTTGCTTCAATTGTATAGAACCTTGGTTAGACCACACTTGGAGTACTGTGTGCAGTTTTGGTCCCCTTACCTTAGGAAGGATTTATTGCCATAGAGGGTGTGCAATGAAGATTCACCAGACTTGTTCCCGGGATGGCAGGACTGTCCTATGAAGAGAGATTGGGGAAACTGGGCCTGTATTCTCTAGAGTTTTGAAGAATAAGGAGTGACCTGATTGAAACCTACAAAATACTTAAAGGGATAGACAGGGTAGATGCAGCAAAGATGTTTCCCCTGGTTTGGGGAGTCTGGAACCAGGGGACATAATTCCAAAATAAGAGGAAAATCATTTAGGACAGAGATGATTTCTTTACTCAGACGGTTGTGAATCTTTGTAATTCTCTACCCCAGAGGGCTGTGGAAGCTCAGTCATTGAGTATGTTTAAAGCAGAGATTGACAGATTTCTAAATACAAATGACACAGGGGATATGGGGATAGTGTGAGGAAAAGGAAGATCAGCCATGATCATATTGAATGGCCGGGCAGGCTCAATGAGCTGAATGGCCTACTCATACTCCTATGTTCCTATATCTGTAACCTCCTCTAGCCCCAACAACACACCCTCTCTCAGTAACCTCCTCCAGCCTCTAAACACACAACATCTGTAAACTCCTCCAGCTCCTACAACGGTCCCCATGTCATTAAGACTCTGCAGACTCCAGCAACACTTGCTATTTCTGAAATCTTCTCTGTTTCCAAGAGGTCTTTATCATTCATTCATGGGATGTGGGTGTTGTTGGCTAAGTCACCATTTAATGCCCATCCCTAATTGCCCTTGAGAAGGTGGTGGTGAGCTGCCTTCTTGAACCGCTGCAGCCCATGTGAGGTCGGTACACCCACATTGCTATTAGGAAGGGAGTTCCAGAATTTTGACCCAGCGACAGTGAAGGAACGGAGATGTAGTTCCAAGTTAGGATGCTGTGTGGCTTGGAGGGGAATTTGCAGGTGGTGGCGTTCCTAGGCATTTGCTGCCCTTATCCTTCTAGTTGGTAGAGGTCCCGGGTTTGGAACGACTGCCTAGCTCTGTAACCTACTCCATCTGTTAAACATCCCTCTCTCTGTAGCCTCCAACCCCTACAAGCATCATTGTCTCTGTAACCACCTCCTGCCTCAACAAGCTCCCTACGTCAGTAAAGTACAAGCAACATACTGCAGTTCCAGGAAATCTAAAATAAAAACAAGAAATGCTGGAAATACTCAGCAGGTCTGGCAGCATCTGTGGAGAGAGAAGCAGAGTTAACGTTTTAGCTCAGTGACCCTTCATCAGAACTGGCAGAGCCAGAAATGTAATAGGTTTTCAGCAAGTAAAGCGGGGGTGGGGCATGAGATAACAAAAGAGATGTTGATAGGACAAGGTCACAGAGAATAACTGACCAGAAGGTCATAGAACAAAAGGAAACGGTATGTTAATGGTGTGGTGAAAGACAAAGCATTCGTACAGAGAGGATATCAATTGACTGTAAAATGAACAGTCCTGGTTCCAAGCAAAACATTAAAAATAAACAGTGGGTTGGCACAGTAGAAACAAACTAAACAAACCAAAATAAAATAAATATATAAAAAAGAGAAAATAAATAAATAACTGAAAATAAAAAGGAGGGCCCGCCATGTTCTGAAATTATTGAACTCAATGTTCAGTCCAGCAGGCTATAGCATGCCTAATTGGTAAATGAGGTGCTGCCCCTCGAGTTTGCTGAGCCCCAACTCTCAGACACTTCTTCCTACTTCCCCCTGAACCATGACCCCACCACCAAATAGCAAGCTACTTTCCAAAGGACTGTCACTGATCTCATCTCCTCTGGATATTTTCGCTCTACAGCTTCCAACCTCACAGACCGCAACCCTGGACAGCCTGCTACTACTCCTTCCCAAAATCCACAAACAGGACTGTCCCGGCAGCCCCATTGTTACAGCCTGTTACTGCCCCACTGAAATTATTTCTTCCTACCTTGACTCTAACTTTTCTCCCCAGGTCCAGTCTCTTCCCACCTGCACCCATGACTCTTTTTTTTTTAGTCTCGAGATACAGCACTGAAACAGGCCCTTCGGCCCACCGAGTCTGTGCCGACCATCAACCACCCATTTTATACTAATCCTACACTAATCACATATTCCTACCACATCCCCACTTGTTCCTAGATTTCCCGACCACCTACCTATACTAGGGGAAATTTATAATGGCCATTTTACCTACCAACCTGCAAGTCTTTTGGCTTGTGGGAGGAAACCGGAGCACCCGGAGAAAACCCACGCAGACACAGGGAGAACTTGCAAACTCCACACAGGCAGTACCCAGAATTGAACCCGGGTCGCTGGAGCTGTGAGGCTGCGGTGCTAACCACTGCGCCACTGTGCCGCCCATCTTCTGATGCCCTATGTCATTTTGACAATTTCCAGTTTCCTGGCCCCAGCCGCCTCCTCTTCATAATGGACATCCAATCTCTCTACACCTCCATCGCCTACCATGATGGTTTGAGGGCTCTCCGCTTCTTCCTCGAACAGAAGCCCAACCAGTCCCCATCCACCACCACCCTCCTCCACCTGGCTGAACTTGTTCTCGCATTGAACAGCTTCTCCTGAACTCCACTCACTTCCTTCAAGGACAAGATGTTGCTATGGGTACCCGCATGGGTCCGAGTTATGCCTGTCTTTTTGTGGAATCTGTCGAACATTCCTTGTTCCAGTCCTTTTCAGGCCCCCTCCCCCAACTCTTTTTCTTGTACATTGATGACTGTATCGGTGCTGTTTCCTGCTCCCGCCCAGAACGCGAAAACTTTATCAACTTTGCTTCTAACTTCCACCCTTCTCTCACCTTTCCATGGTCCATCTCCGACACTTCCCTTCCCTTCCTCGACTTCTCTCTCTCCATCTCTGGGGATAGGCTGTCTACTAATATTCATTATAAGCCCACTGACTCCCTCAGCTACCTCGACTACACTTCTTCACATTCTGCCTCCTGAAAGGACTCCATTCCATTCTCCCAGCTTCTCGTCTCTGACACATCTGCTCTGATGATGCTACCCTCAACGACAGTTCTTCTAATATGTCTTCCTTTTTCCTCAACCGAGGATTCCCCCCCACTGTGGTTGACAGGGCCCTCAACCGTGTCAGGCCCATTTCACGCACCTCTACCCTCACCCCATCCCCTCCCTCCCAGAACCACGAGAGGGTTCCCCTTGTCCTCACTTTCCTCCCCACCAGCCTCCACATCCAAAGGATCATCCTCCGCCTCTTCTGCCACCTCCAGCGTGATGCCACTACCAAACGCATCTTCTCCTCCCTTCCCCTGTCAGTATTCTGAAGGGATCATTCCCTGCACGTCACCCTCGTCCACTCCTCCATCACCCCCACCACCCCGTCCCCTTCCCACAGCACCTTCCCCTGCAATCACAGGAGGTGTAATATCTGCCTATTTACCCCCTCTCTCGTCACTATCCAAGGCCCCAAACACTCCTTTCAGGTGAATCAGCGATTTACTTGCACTTTTTTCTATTTAGTTTACTGTATTCGCTGCTCATAATGTGGTGTCCTCTACATTGGGGAGACCAAATGCAGATTGGGTGACCACTTTGCGGAACACCACTGGTCAGTCTGTAAGCATGACCCCGAGCCTCCGGTTGCTGGCAGTTTCAACACCCCCCTGGTCTCATGCTCACATCTTTGTCTTGGAATTGCTGCAGTTTTCCAGTGAACATCAATGCAAGCTCGAGGAACAGCATCTCATTTACCGATTAGGCACACTACAGCCTGAGTTCAATAATTTCAGAGCATGACTGGCCCCACTTTTCATTTTTAGTTATTTTTTCTTCTCTCTTTTTTATTTGTTTATTTTATTTTAGATTGTTTAGTTTGTTTCTACTGTGCCAACCCACTGTTTTATTTTTTGATGTTTTGCTTGCAGCCAGGGCTGTTCATTTTGTTGTCAATTAACACCCTGTCTGTACTAATGCTTGTCTTTCACCACACCATTAACATACCATTTGCCTTTGCTCCATGACCTTCTGGTCAGTTATTCTCTGTGCCTTGTCCTATCAACACCTTCTCTTTTGTTATCTCTTGCCCCACCCCTGTATTACTTGATCAAAACCTGTCGCATTTCTAATATTTGTCAGTTCTGATGAAGGGTCATTAACCTGAAATGCTAACTCTGCTTCTCTCTCCACAGATGCTGCCAGACTTGCTGAGTATTTCCAGCATTTCTTGTTTTTACTCCCTATGTCAATAACCTACTCTGGCTCTACAAACCTCCCTATCTCTGTTATTTCCTACAATACTCCCAACTTTGTAACTCCATCCAGCCCCGATAACCCTCCCTATCCCTGTAACCTCATTCAATCCCTACAGCCCTCCCTATCTCTGTAACCTCAACCAACTCCTACAACCCTCATTATCTCTAACTTCATGCAGCCCTAACAACTCACCCTATCTCTGTCAGCTCATCCAGATCTGGACTCTCCCTATGTCTGGAACCTCTGTACCCCTACAATTTTCTGGATCTCTCGAACCTCCTCTAGATCCGACAACTGTCTTTATTTCCATAACATCCTCCAGCGCGACAACACTTGCCTTTTCTGAAATCTCCGCCACTTCCCAGAACCATACATATCTCTGCAATGTACTCCATCCCCTAAATCTCCCTCTCTCTGGAGCCTCCAGACCATACAAACTTCCCTATCTCTGTAACCTCCTCCTGGTTCTTCAACCCTCCCTATCTCAGTAACCTCCTCCAGCTCCACAAATCTCCCTATCTCTGTAACTTCATGCAGCCCCTACAACCCTTCCTTGCCCTGTAGCCTCCTCCAGTGCCAACAACCCTCCCTATCTCTAAAACCTCATCCAGCCCTACAACCCTCCCTATCTCTGTAATCTCTTCCTGCCTCTTCAACCCTTCCTATCTCTGTAACCTCATCCAGCCCTACAACCTTCCAAATCTCTGTAACCTCCTCCAGCACCTACAAACCTCCCTATCTCAATAACCTCTTCCAGCCCTACAGATGGGGAGGGGCTGGCGTAGTGGTAATGTCACTCGACTACTCTCCAGAGCCCAGGTCATTGCTCTGGGGACATGGTTTTGACTCCCACCATGGCAGATGGTGAAATTTGAATTCAATTAATAAATCTGGAACTTTTTTTAAAAAGCTAATTAATGTTGACCATGAAATCATTGTCGATCGTGGTAAGAAAAAAAAAATCTGCTCACTAATATCTTTTAAGGAAGGAAATCTGCCATCCTTACCTGCGATGGCCTACATATGACTCTTATCAGGCTATTCACGGGCAATTAGGGATGGGCAATCAATGCTGGCTTTGTCAGCGATGCCCACATACCACAAATGAATTAAGAAAAATGTTCCCCAGCTCTGTATCCTCCTCCTGCCCCGACAATCCTTCCTATCTCTTTCACATGACTCAGATCAACAACCCTCCCTGCCTCTATATCCTCTTCCAGTCCTACAACACTGCCTGTTTAAGTAACATTCAGCAGCCTAACAACCCTTCCTATCTCTATAACCAGATCTAAACTGACAGCCCTCCCTTTCTGTTTACTCCTCCAGCCATAAAACACTCCCTATCTTAGTAAAATGCTCCAGCTTGACAACCTCAATCTCTTTATTCTCCTCAAGCTCTACAACCCTTCCATTCTTTCACCTCATCCAGTCCGATCACCTTACTGCTTTGTGTAACCTCAACATCTGTACAACAATCCCTGTCTCTGTAACCTGCTCCAGCCTCTAACACCCTCCCTATCTTTGTAACCTCCTTCAGCCTCCACCACCCTCCCTATCTCTGTAACCACCTCCAGCCTCTGCCATCCTCCCTATCTCTGTAGTCTCCTCCAGCCTCGACCATCCTCCCTATGTCTGTAACCTCCTCCAGCCTTTACCACCCTCTCTATATCTGAAACCACCTCCACGCCCATCATCCTGCCTATCTCTGAAACCTCCTCCAAGTCCACCACCCTCCCTATCTCAGTTACCTCCTCCAGCCCTACAACACTCTCTAACTTTGTTACCTCTTCCTGCCTATAAAATCCACCCAATCTCTGTAATCTCCTCCATTCCTACAAGTTGCTACCTCTTTAAGCTCCTCCAGCCACTGCATCCCTCCCAATATATATGTACGCTCCTACAGCCACTACAACTCTCTCCATATCTGTAGCATCCTCCAGCCCTACACACCTTCCTTTCTCTGAAATGCCCTCCAGTCCTACTACCCTCTGAGACTTCTCTGTCTTGCCGATGCTGACCTTTTGTGCAGCACCCATGTCCATCGCCCCACAATTGCTGGTCCTGCCTTCAGCTGTTTGCCCTAAGCTCTGGAATTTCATGCCTGAACCTTTGTGCCTCTCTACGAGCTCTTTCCTCCTTAAAAAAAACGACTTCTTTGATCAAGCTATTGGTCACCTGTCCTAAGATCGCCTTTTGTGTCAAATTTCTGTCTGAGTAACATTTCTACATTAATGTCACTGTTTAAATGCAAGTTATTTTTCTTGTTCAAATTCAGGTGCTTTCTCTGTGTAAAGTAATTGCAATCATTGAAAAGCCTTTTCATGTTAAATGTGTTGACTGTTTGTACTGCTGCTGAGAGAGGGCAGACTCTGAATTTAAATGTGAAAGTTGCTTGAGTGAAGATTATATGATTTGCAATGCGTGCTTGGGAAGTTCCCTCAGAAAACGGGTCACCCAGTGAAGCCTTCACAGTGCAGAAACCATCGCCCAATTTCAATCGCCACACCACTGGTGGCAACGCCTTCAGCTGCCTGGGTGCTCAGCTCTGGAATTCCCTGTCTGGACGACTCTGTGCCTCTCTCTCTCTCTCTCCAACTTCATGATGCTCATTATAACTTCCCTCTTTGACCAAACCTGCGTGCACCTGTCTTAATATCACCTTAAGTGACTTGGTGTTTGATCTCTATCTCATTTGCATTCCCCTGTTAAGCGCCTTGAGACATTTTACTAATTTAAAGGTGCTATATCAATGCAAACTGTTGTTGTTGAGTGGAGGACTGACTCTCCCACTGTGATAGGAGGGGGTGGAATTATAATACATACACCCCTGACATTTAATTCCTCAAGTTCACTCTTAAACACAGGAACAGGAGTAGGTCATTTAGCCCCTCAAAACATTTAATCAGATCATGGCTGATCTGTAGCCCAACTCCACCTATCTGCCTTGGCTCTGTATCCTTTAACAGCCCTGGTTAGCAAGGATCCATCAAAGCCAGTTTTAAAACGATGAATTGAGCAAGCCAATTGTTGGAGAGAGTTCCACATTTCTTCTCGGCTTTGTGTGAAGTAATGCATCCTAACCTTTCACTTGAACGACCTGCCTCTGATGGTAAAGTTATCTCCTCTTGTCCTAGACTCCCAACCCAGTGGGGAAGAAGATTCTCTCTATCTGACCCTATCAATTCCTTTCAGAATCCTAAAAACTGTAATCAAATCAGCCCTTCATCTCAAAATTCCAGGGAATCCAAGCCTAGTTTGTGCAATATTTCCTCATAATCACAGAATCACAGAATAATACAGTGCACAAGAGGCTCTTCGGCCCATCGAGTCTCCACCGATGCATTAAAGACACCTGACCTGTCTACCTAATCCCATTTGCCAGCACTTGGCCCATAGCCTTGAATGTTATGACGTGCCAAGTGCTCATCCAGGTACTTTTTAAAGGATGTGAGACAACCTGCCTATACCACCCTCCCAGGCAGGGCATTCCAGACCGTCACCACCCTCTGGGTAAAAAAGTTCTTCCTCAAATCTCCCTTAAACCTCCTGCCCCTCACCTTAAACTTGTGTCTGCTCGTAACTGACCCTTCAACTAAGGAGAACAGCTGCTCCCTATCCACCCTGTCCATGCCCCTCATAATCTTGCACACCTCGATCAGGTCACCCCTCAGTCTTCTCTGCTCCAGTGAAAACAACCCAAGCCTATCCAACCTCTCTTCATAGCTTAAATGTTCCATCCCAGGCAACATCCTGGTGAATCGCCTCTGCACCCCCTCCAGTGCAATCACATCCTTCCTGTAACGTGGTGACCAGAATTGCACACAGTACTCCAGCTGTGGCCTTACCAAAGTTCTATACAACTCCAACATGACCTCCCTGCTTTTGTAATCTATGCCTCCATTGATAAAGTCAAGTGTCCCATATGCCTTTTTCACCACCCTATTAACCTGCTCTTCTGCCTTCAGAGATCTATGGACAAACACGCCAAGGTCCCTTTGTTCCTCTGAACTTCCCAGTGTCAGGCCATTCACTGAATACTTCCGTGTCACATTACTCCTTCCAAAGTGTATCATCTCACACTTTTCAGGGTTAAATTCCATCTGCCACTTTTCTGCCCATTTGACCATCCCGTCTATATCTTCCTGTAACCCAAGACAGTCAACCTCACTATTAACCACTCGGCCAATCTTTGTGTCATCCGCGAACTTGCTGATCCTACCCCCCACATAGTCATCTATGTTGTTTATATACATGGCAAACAATAGGGGACCCAGCACAGATCCCACTGGACACTGGCTTCCAGTCACTAAAACAGCCATCGGTCATCACTCTCTGTCTCCGACAGAGAAGCCAATTTTGAATCCACCTTATCAAGTTACCCTGTATCCCATGTGCATTTGCTTTCTTAATATGTCTCCCATGTGGTACCTTGTCAAAGGCTTTGCTGAAATCCATGTAAATGACATCAACTGCACTACCCTCATCGACACAACTGTTCACATGCTCAAAAAATTCAATAAAATGTGTTTGGCATGACCTCCCTCTGACGAAGACATGCTGACTATTCCTAATCAAATTTTGCCTCTCCAAGTGGAGATAGATTCTCTCCTTCAGAATTTTCTCCAATAGTTTCCCTACCACTGACATGAGACTCAATGGCCTGTGGTTCCCTGGCTAATCTCTACAAACTTTCTTAAATAGTGGGACCACATTAGCTGTTCTCCAGTCCTCTGGCACCTCCCCTGTGGCCAGAGAGGAATTAAAAAAATTGGGTCAGAGCCCCTACAATCTCCACCCTCGCCTCCCACAGCATCCTGGGACACAAATCGTCCGGACCTGGAGATTTGTCCCCTTTTAAGCATGCCAAACCCTCCAATACCTTATCACTCCCTATGGCAATTTGCTCAAGAACCTCACAGTCTCTGAGTTCCATATCTACATCCTCATTCTCTTGTGTGAAGACAGATGTGACGTATTCATTCAACCCCCTACCAATGTCCTCTTTCTCCACCCACAGATTTCACCCTTGGTCCCTAATGGGTCCTACTCTTTCCCTGGTTATTCTCTTCCCATTGATATACTTCTAGAATATCTTGGGATTTTCCCTACTATTACCAGCTTTCTCACATCCCGTCTTTGCTCTTCTAATTGCTCTCTTAAGCTCCATCCTACATTTTCTGTACTCCACGAATGCTTCCGTTAACTTGCTCTCGTTGAATTTGCTAAAAGCCTCTCTTTTCCTTCTCATCGTACCCTGAATGTTTCTGGTCATCCATTGTTATCTGGGCTTGTTGCC
This sequence comes from Heterodontus francisci, assembly GCF_036365525.1. NCBI lineage: Eukaryota > Metazoa > Chordata > Chondrichthyes > Heterodontiformes > Heterodontidae > Heterodontus > Heterodontus francisci. Next base: position 55,859,614 of record NC_090406.1, on the reverse strand, counting down.
CCTACCTATTACCCTAGAGGGAACATGTTGGATCTGTACCCTCCCCATTTCCTTTTTGAATGCCCCCCACTGCTCTTCTGTAGATTTCCCAACAAGTAACTCTTTCCAGTCTACCTTGGCCAGATCCTACCTTATTTTACTGAAATTCGCTCTCCCCCAATCCAAAACCTTTTTTTTTGCAACTTGTCTATTTCTTTATCCATAACAAGTTTAAATTGAACCATGTTGTGGTCGCTATCACCACCAACACATCAACCACCTGTCCAGCTTCATTCCCCAGAATTAGGAACAGCACTGCACCCTCCCTTATTGGATCCTCTACATGTTGAGCTAAAAAGTTCTCCTGTATACATTTTAAGCCCTTAACATGATGACTACCCCAATTAATGTTGGGAAAGTTGAAATCACCTAATATAATTACCCTATTATTTTTACACACCTCTGCAAATTGTGCACATATTTGCTCCTCACTTTCCCACTGACTATCTGGGGGTCTATCATAAACACCTAACAATGTGGCTGTCCCTTTTTTTTCCTAAACTCTACTCATCAAGCTTCATTTGATGCCCCCTCCAAGATATAATCTCTCCTTTCTGCAGTAACTGACTCCTTAACTAATATTGCAATGTCCCCTCCTCTTTTACCTCCTCCTTTGTCTCACCTGAAGATTCTTTCTCCCGGGATATTGAGATGCCAATCCTGCCCCTCCCTCAACCTTGTCTCCGTGATGGCTACTAAATCACAATTCCACGTGTCAATCCTTGCCCTTAACTCATCCATTTTACCTGTAATACTGGCATTAAAGTAGAGGCCGTCCATCCTGGTCTTACTCCCTTGAAACTTACTTCCTCTGTATTCCCTCTGACTTGTTTGCTTCCCTGTATTTAGCTGTTTCCCTATTGTGCTCTGAGTCTGCGTCCCCTCCCCCTGCCAAATTAGTTTAAACTCCTCCCAACAGCACTGGCAAACCCGCCAGCAAGGATGTTAATCCCCCTCTGGTTCAGATGTAGACAGTCCCACTTGTACAGGTTCCACCTTCCCCAGAAATGGTCCCAGTGGTCCAGGAATCTAAAACCCTCCCTCCTGCACCAACTCTTCAGCCATGCATTCATCTGTGCTATTCTCCTATTTCTATACTTGCTAGCACGTAGCACTGGGAGTAATCCACAGATTACAACCCAAGAGGCCCTGCTTTTTAGTCTACTGCCTAACTCCCTGAATTCTTGATGCAAGACCTCATCCCTCTTTCTACCTATGTCATTGGTACCAACATGTACCATGACCTCTGCCTTATCACCCTCCCCCTTCAGGATGCCCTGCAGCCGTTCAGTGACATCCCGGACCCTGGAACCAGGGAGGCAACACACCATCCTGGAGTCACGTTGACAGCCACAGTAGTGCCTATCTGTTCCCCTGACTATAGAATCCCCTATGACTATTGCTCTTCCTCTCTTTCCCCCTTCCTGTGCAGACAGGCTGCTTGTGGTGCCAGACGCTTGGCTCTTTCCGCACTCCCTGGAGGAACCAGCCTCATCAGCCCTCAAAATGGAGTACCAATTTGCAAGCGGGACCCCAGGGGACTCCTGAACTACCTGCCTGTTTCTTTTGGACTGCCTGGTGGTCACCCATTCCCTTCCTTCCTCAAGTCCCTTCAGCTGCGGTGTGACCACCTCTCTAAACGTGCTATCCACGATGCTCTCAGACTCGTAGATGCTCCACAGTGTTTCCAGCCACCGTTCCAGCTCTGAAACCCGTGCATCCAGGAGCTGCAGCTGGACACACTTCCTGCACACATGCTGGTCCCGGGGACTGGAAATATTCCTGGATTCCCACATGCAGCAGGAGGAGCAAACCACGGCTTTAAGCTCTCCTGCCATGACTAAACCCTTTAAACTTAAAACTTTAAAAGACTATTATAATAAAAAAATAAATCAACTAAGTCTTGCTAAAACAATGACTTACAATTCAATCCAGTTTGAAAAACACCCACCAGGACTTACTCACCAGTCAGCTGTGCTCTTTGGAAACTCTAAGCTCCCCTCACGCTCTTTGAGGACAGGTAGGAAATGAAAGGAGCTGCTTGCTCCTTCCTCACAAAACTCCCACTTTAGCACACTAATGCAGTCCCAAGTCAGGACTCCAGTACAAACGAAGTTAGCACTGTAAGATGGCCCACTTTTATACTGTCTGATTCTGGCCCCTGAAAACTGGTTTAAGCCAGTTATCTAATTAATAAGGTGCAGCTGCAAGCAGAGCCTGAGTGAACTCTGTTTAAAGCTGGTCTAAAACTCACCTTCTCCAACCCAAACAGCAACTGTTAAGTTAATTTGCTAAATAAAAGAAAGATTAGACTTTAGATAAAACTAACCCTTAATTACCCTCAGTCACAAATCTCCCACTTTAGCACTTTAGTACAGCCCCAAGTCAGCACTCCAGGTAGGAATCCTACCCTTGGACTCTAGATTCTTGGTTCAAACATGGACAGAAGAGCTGAATTCCAGAGGTGAAGTGAGAGTGACTGCCCTTGATATCAAGGCGGCATTTGACCGAGTATGGCCCGAGCAAAACTGGTGTCAATGGGAATCAGAGGGAAATTGATCCACTGGTTGGAGTCATACCTAGCACAAAATAAGATAGTTCTGGTTGTTGGAGGTCAATCATCTCGGTCCCAAGACATCACTGCAGGAGTTCCTCAGGGTAGTGTCCGAGGCACAATTATCTCCAGCTGCTTCATCAATGACCTTCCCTCCAACATAAGGTCAGATGTGGGGATGTTCGCTGATGATTGCACAATGTTCAGCATCATTCGCGACTCCTCAGATACAGAAGCAGCCATGTCCATATGCAGCAAGACCTGGATAATATCCAGGCTTGGGCTGATAAGTGGCATGTAACAAGTGCCAGGCAATGACTATCTCAAAACAAGAGAAAATCTTCCCTTGATATTCAACAGCATTACGATCGCTGGAACCCCCACTGTTATCATCCTATTGACCAGAAACTGAACTGATATATAAATGCCATGGATACAAAAGCAGATCAGAGGCTAGGAATCTTGCAGCGACTAACTCACCTTCTGACTCACCAATGCCTGTCCACCATCTACAAGGCACAAGACAGGAGTGTGATGGAATACTCTCCACTTGCCTGGATGAGTATAACTCCAACAACACTCAAGAAGCTTGACACCATCCAGGACAATGCATCCACTTGATTGGCACCCCATTCACGGCCATCAAAATTCACTGCCTGCAGCACGGATGCACAGTAGCAGCAGTGTGTACCATCTACAAGATGCACTACAGCAACTCACCCAGGCTCCTTAGACAACACTTTCTAAACCTGCGACCTCTTCCACCTAGAAGGACAAGGGCAGAAAATGCATGTGAACTCCACCAACTGCAAGTTCCCTTCCAAGCCACACACCATCCTGACTAGGAACTATATCGCCATTCCTTCACTGTCGCTGGGTCATAACCCTGGAATTCCCTTCCTAACAGCACTGTTGGTGTACATACCCCACATGGACTGCAGTGGTTCAAGAAGGCGGCTCGCCAACACCTTTTCAAGGGCAATTAGGGATGGGCAATAAGTGCTGGCCTAGCCAATGACATCCACATCCTATGAACAAATAAAATGTTTTTAAAAATCTGGTGAATCTTGCTGTAATCCTTCCAAGACCCGTATATCCTTTTGAGGATGTGGTGCCCAGAACTGTATACAGTGATCCAAGTGTTACATCCACCCAACTATGACTATTGAGTCTTGCACAAAGGCAATGGCCAAGGTTGTCGGCCCCTTGGCCATTGTCACAGCCTTAGAGATATATGGGAAAGAAGTGTTTTTCCTGAAGACTGAGTGGGCAGTATCCCTTGCCCTTAGTAGGTGGCTCACGGTGGGCGGGACTTTCCTGTAATTGGACCCTCTGGAGGCCACTACACAGTGTGCAATTCTATCAAACGTCGCACCCTTTATTCCCAATGAGCTCCTCCTCCTCCACCTGCACCATCTAGGGCAGGTGAGCTCGGGGATCACCCCAGTTCCATTTGGTCTTAGGGAAAGCAGCCTCCGACATATCTACTCCTTCTGCTGCCAGCTATTCATGCAGCTGGCGCGGGAGGAGGTCATCGAAGACCATTTTTGTGTTGAGCTCCAGGGGATGGCCTACTGTGTCTTCTGCACCTTGGATGTGGCATGGTGCAATGCCTGCAAAGGGGTTGGGCATGACTGAAAGAGCTGCCCTACCTCCAGGCCACCAACTCGACCATGGCAGCCCAGGGTGGCACCAACACTCCTCCCCACACTCCCCCTATACTTTCAGCAACACCACTCATTCGGAAACAGAGGCCGTGGTTTTCATGGCCTCTGGCGGGGAGGGGAGGGGGGGTGCCTATTCGAGTGGAAGGATGACACGGAAAAAAATAAACATAAAGAGGTGCATCCCCTAGATACCGTGGCAAAACCCAAGCCTGCGTTCAACCCAAGTTCCTTCGGGTGTTCTGTGATGTCCTGTGGGGTGATTAGGTGCGGGTCCTGCTGGAAACCTGATGACCTGGGAGATTCCCCTTTTGTCACGCAGGGCAGTCTTCACCCTGCTGCCGAAGAGGGATGATCTCGGCTTACTTAAGAACTGGCATCCGGTCTCTCTCCACAGCATGGATAATAAGATCTTTGCCCGAGCTATGTCTACCCACCTTGGCTCCCTGCCGGCCCATATGATCCACCCCAACCAGTCCTACAAGGTCCCGGGTCGGTCCATCCAGAATAACTTCCACCTGGTCTGGGAGCTGATCCATCTTTCCCAGAGGACTGGTTGGTCGGTTGCCTTTCTCTTCCTTGATCAGGAGAAGGCACACAACAGGGTGGATCATGAATATCTTTTCAGGACTCTGCATGCATTTGGACTCAGGCTGAATTTTGTGGCCTAGGTCCAAATTTTATACGCTGTCGCAGAGAGTCTGGTTACAGTTAACAGATCCTTGATGGCACCCCTTCACTTTGGGAGAGGAGGACGGCAGGGATTCCCCATTTCCGACCAATTATATACCATCTGCGTGGAGCCATTTCTGTGCCTGCTTTGCAGAGATTGGTTGGTTTGGCACTGTGCGGGCCAGGCATGCGGGTCGCCCTCTTGGCATATGGCTATGACATGCTCCTCACGGTCACAGATCCCGTTGACTTGTGGAGAATGTGCGAGTGCCAGCAGACCTTTTCTGCCAGGTGAACTCCCTGCTGGTGGAGTTAACACCTTTTGTGTGGAACACCATGCACCTCCTCTATCTGGGAGTCCACCTTTGCCCCATATTGGAAGCCTGGCTGGCAAACTGCCAGCAGTTGGAGGCAAAAGTCACTACTTGGCTGGGGTGCTGGGCAGGATTGCTCCGGGTGTTTCCCTGTAGCTGGCCTCGATGTTGCGGTACCGGTTGGTCACTTTGCATCCCACCCACTGCATTTGCCACCAAGATCCAGAAGAAGCTTGTCGATTTCTTCTGGGGCAAGAGGAAACATTGGGTCTCTGCCACAGTCTGAGTCTCCTGATTGAGGAGGGCAGCCAGTTGCTGGTGTGCGTCTGCACCCAGGCTGCGACTCTGTGCTTTTGAACCCTGCAGAGATAACTGTACGTCAAGCGTCCTCCCAGATGGTGTGCACTGATTGCATATTTTTTCCACCAGGGGCACAACCTTCAAGGACAGCACGCTGCTCCCAGCAGAGAACATGAGCTGCACCTCTTTGAGGGAGTTGTCTGCCTTTAATTGGGATCTATTCAGAGTCTGGAACATGGTCGCCTCCAGTCAGGGTGCTCCCTTGCCAGCGGAGGAAAGCGCCTTGGCTGTCTAATTGGCCAGCTCTGAGGATGGACCGAGCGATGTTGGAGTTGCCAAAGCCCCCAGGATGCCCCTCAGTGCAGGTGACGGGGGTGCTCGGGAGTGTGGAGTGGTCCCAGCCGAGCTGACCCCCACTTGTCCGGAACTGCTCATTGGGCCCATGCCCCGAAACCATCTTCGGGAGCTGATCCCATACAACCTGAGCTGCCTCTCAGAAATGGCCTCTATGCCATTCCACATGGCGCGGAGCAGTTTCCCGTGCTGGCTGCTTCTGTACACTGTCCACTTTCTCGCTCTCATCTGCTGTCCAGACACGCCCTGGCGGTCTGTGTTGCCATCTGACAGCGAGGGGATACCCTGGTGGAGGTCCCTCAATGTGGGAGTCCTCTGCCTTTGCACTGGGGACCTGGCATGGAGGGTGCTGCACAGGGCAATCCCGTGCAATAGACTTTTATGTCGGTTCACGGACTCCCAGGCAGCCTGGATGAGTCCGTGCTCCATGTATCTGGAGTGCGCGAGGTTGCAGCCCCTCTTTGAGTATTTAAAGAGGCTGCTCCTCAAGTTTTGGTTGCACATCAGCCCCACACTCCTGATCTTTGGGTACACGGTGTGGAGGTGGGGTTGGGCCGGGAGGAAGGTCTCCTTGTCGGTCTGCTGCTGGGCCTGACCAAGGTGGAAATTCACAGGTCCAGGTTGTGGGCCATTGGGGGTTCCGTCCGTCCTGGTTCCCTGCCCCGCTTCTGAGGTTATGTTCGCAATCGGGTGTGCCTGGGGAAGGAGCATACAATGTCCGTCGGTTCACTTGAGGCCTTCCATGGCTGGTGGGCACCGTAGGGGCTGGAGTGCATCATAGATGCCGAGAATGGCATTTTAATTTGGGTTTTGTTTTATTTATCTATTTTTAAGGTTATTTGTTCAAAATGTATATAATGGGGGCCTGGAGTATAAAGGCCCCCTCAGCAAAATAAAAGGGGCCTGGGGTATAAAGGCCACCGAGAAAAAAAAGGAAAAAGAAGAAAAAAGAATGAGGTTCAATACAGAGTTTAAAAAACAGGGTTAGATGCAAAGAAAAATGGAGTAGATATAGTGCAAGGTTTTATCTACCCTCTCTCTCTGTTCCTTGCTCTGCCGTTCTCTCACTCTAGCTCTCCATCTAATTCTGTCTGTCTCCCTTTTTCTCACTGACTCTCTCTCTCCCCAACTATCTCTATCACTCTTTATCAGCCTCTCCCACTCACTCTCCCTCTCTCTGTCTCTCCCCACACAACTTACCTTTTGAATCGTGTCTGCACCTGCATGTTATCTTTCTGTGATATGGGAACATAGGAGCAGGAGTAGGCCATTCAGCCCATCGAGCCTGCGTTGCCATTCAATAAGATCATGGCTGATCATCCACTTCAATGCCTTGTTCCTACACTATTTTCATATCCCATTATATCATTGGTATTTATAAATCTGTTAATCTTTGCTTTAAAAATACTGAATGACTGAGCTTTCACGGCCTCTGGGCTGGAGAATTCCAAAGATTCACAACCCTCTGAGTAAAGAAATTTCTCCTCAGCTATGTTCCAAGTGGCTTCCCCTTATTTTGGCCTATTCCTGCTCCTATATCACAGAAATATAACATACAGGTGCAGACATGATTTGAAAAGAAATCGTGGTCCCCAGTTCTAGACGCCCAGCCAGGGTAAACATCTTAGCTGCATCTACCATGTCTATCCCTTTAAGCATTTTGTAGGTTTCAATGAGATCACCTGTCTTTCTTTGAAACTCTAGAGAATGCAGGCTCAGTTTCCCCAATCTCTCTTCATAGGACAATCCCACCATCCCGGGAATACGTCTGGTGAACCTTCGTGGCACTCCCTCTATGGCAATAATATCCTTCGTAAGGAAATTCTCTGCTGGTTGGAGTCATACCGAACATAAAGGAAGATGGTTGTGGTTGTTGCAGGTCAATCATCTCAGCTCCAGGACATCGCTGCAGGAGTTCTTCAGGATAATGTCCTCGGCCCAACCATCTTCAGCTGCTTCATCAATGACCCTCCTTCAATGATAAGGTCAGAAGTGGGGATGTTCGCTGATGATTGCACAATGTTCAGCATCATTCGTGACTCCTCAGGTACTGAAGCAGTCCGTGTAGAAATGCAGCAAGACCTGGACAACATCCAGGCTTGGGCTGATAAGTGGTAAGTAACATTCACGCCACACAAGTGCCAGGCAATGTCCATCTCCAATAAGAGAAAATTTAACTATCTCCCCTTGACATTCAATGGCATGACCATCGCTGAATCCACCACTATCAGCATCCTGGGGGTTACCATTGAGCAGCAACTGAACTGGAGTATCCACATAAATGCCTACAAGAGCAGGTCAGAGACTAGGAATCCTGAAGCACATAACTCACCTCCTGACTCCCCAAAGCCTGTCCACTATCTACAAGACACAAGACAGGAGTGTGATGAATATTCTCCACTTGCCTGGATGGGTGCAGCTCCAACAACACTCAAGAAGCTCGACACCATCCAAGACAAACCAACGTGATTGGCATCTACAAACATTCACTCCCTCCTCCACCGACGCACAGTGGCAGCCGTGTACAATCTACAAGATGCACTGCAGTAACACAGCAAGGCTCCTTACACAGCATCTTCCAAACCCGCGACCTCTACCACCTAGAAGGACAAGGGCAGCAAATGTATGGGAACACCACCACCTGCAAGTTCCCCTCCAAGTCACACACCTTGCTGACTTGGAACTATATCGCCGTTCCTTCACTATCACTAGGTTAAAATCCTGGAACTCCCGTCCTAACAGCCCTGTTAACGTACCTACCCCACATGGACTGCAGCGGTTCAAGAAGGCAGATCACCACCACCTTTGCTAGGGCAATTAGGGATGGGCAATAAGTGCTGGCCTAGCCAGCGACGCCCACATCACATGAATGAATAGAAAATGGACCAAAACTGCATACAATACTCTAGTTGCCATCGAACCAAGGTTCTATAAAATTGAAGCAAGACAGCACTATTCCTGTACTCAAATCCTCTTATGATAAAGGCTAACATAACAGCCTTCCTGATTGCTTATTGCACCTGCATTCAGTGATTTATTGATGAGAACACCCAGGTCCCTATGTACATCTACACTTTCTAATCTTTTACCATTTAAGAAATACTCTGCACATCTATTCCTCCACCAAAGTGGATAACCTCACATTTTTCCATGTTATATTCCAGCTGCCATGTTCTTGCCCACTCATTAAGTCTGTACAAATCTTCCTCAGAACACACATTCCCAGCTAGCTTTGTGTCAGCCGCGAACTTGGAAATATTACATTTGCTCCCCACATCCAAATCATTGATATACATTGTAAACAGCAGGGGCCCAAGCATTGATCTCTGCAGTACCTCACTAGGCACAGCCTGCCAATGTGAGAATGACCCATTTAGTCCTATTCCCTGCCTTCTGCATGTTAATCAGTCCTTAATCCATGCCAGCATATTACCTCCTATCACTTGTGCTTTAATTTTGCTAACCAACCTCCTTTGGGGGACTTTATAAAAAGCCTTCGAAAATCCAAGTATACTACGTGCACCGACTCTCCGTTATCTCCTGGGGACTTATCAACCATCAGCCCCATTAATTTCTCCAATACACCCTTCTTACTCTTGCAAATTTCCTTCAATACCTCATTCTCCCGAATCCATTGGATCTCCAATTCTGGGAGATTTCTTGTACCTTCCTCAGTGAAGACAGACAAAAAGTCATCATTTAGCTTATCTGCCATTTCTCTATTCCCCATTCTAAATTCTCCTGACTCACCCTGTAATGGACCCACATTTGACTGAGCCAAACTTTTCCTTTTTGCGTACCTATAGAAACTTTTACAGTCCATATTTATGTATTTTTCTTGTTTATATTCAGATTACATTCTCCCTTTCTTTATCAGTTTCTTGGTTCTCATTTGCTGTATCATAAAATCCTCCCAATCCTCAGGTTTACTATTATTTCTGGCAACTTTATAGCCTTTTCTTTTAATCTTATGCAATCCTTGACTTCCTTTGTTATCCACGGTTGACTGCCTTTACTTTTGGCGGTTTTGTGCCTTGAAGGAATGTATAGTTGCTGTAAACTATGTAATATTTCTTTGAAGACTATCCATTGTCTATCTACTGTCATACTTTTGAATGCATTTTCCCCATCCACCTCAGCCAATTTTCCCCTCATACCTTCATAATTTATTTTGTTCAAATTTAACACCCTGGCTTCAGATTGAACTACCTCACTTTCAAACATAATGTAATATTCTATCATATTATGGTCACTCATCCCTAATCACAACAAGATTATCAATTAGCCTTTTATCGTTACATAACACTAGATCTAAAATAGCCTGTTCTCTCGTCTGTTCTTCAACATAATGCTATAGAAAACCATCCCGCACACACTCCAGAAAACTGACCTCCACAGCATTAGTGCTCACTAGGTTTACCCAGTCTACATGCAGAACGCAATCACCCAAGATTACCCATGCTACATGCTTTTCTAATCTCCTGATTAATACCATGCCCCAAACTACTTTTCCACCTCCTTTTACCAGCTTTACCGTTTGGTGGCCTCTAAACAACTCCTATCAATATTTACTGCTCCTTGCTGTTTCTTAGCTCCACTCAAACAGATTCCACATTTTGTTCTTCTGATCTGAAATCCTCCCTCATGAATGTAGTGATCCCATCCCTTATTATCAGCGCAATGTCACCTCCTTTTCCTCTTTCCCTTTCCTTCTTAAATGTCAAATATCCTTGAATATTCAGTTCCCAGTTTCTGGATTGGCAATTGGCTCATACCCATTTACTTCTATTTGGGCCTTTAAAACATCTCCCTTGTTGTGAATGCTGCATGCATTCAGGTAGCGTGCTGTTAAACTTTTCTTCTCGACATTCTGCATTCTATGTCTAGTCAATGCTCACCTTTGTTTTGTTTCCTTCTAATGTCGCTTGCAACTTTTCTACCTCCTTTTATCAGCTTTACTTCCTTCCAATTTGAGCTGCACCTCAGGTTCCCATCCCCCTGCCAAACTAGTTTAAAGTCTTCCCAATAGCACTAGCAAATCTCCCTGTGAGGATATTAGTTCTGGTCTTGTTAAGGTGTAGCCCGTCCACCTTGCACAGGTCCCACCTGCCCCAGAACCTGTCCCAATGCCTCAGAAATCTGATGCCCTCTCTCTTACACCAATTCTCCAGTCACATGCTCAATCAATCACTCCTCCTATTCCTATGCTCACTAGAATGTGGCACCGAGAATAATCCTGAGATTACTGTTCTTGAGGTCCTGATTTTTAATTTACTTCCTAACTCCTTCAACTTTAAGGGCAGCACAGTGGTGCAGTGGTTAGCACCGCAGCCTGACAGCTCCAGTGACCCGGGTTCAGTTCTGGGTACTGCCTGTGTGGAGTTTGCAAGTTCTCACTGTGACCGCGTGGGTTTTCGCCGGGTGCTCCGGTTTCCTCCCAGAGCCAAAGACTTGCAGGTTGATAGGCATTATAAATTGCCCCTAGTATAGGTAGGGGAATTTAGGGAAGGTGGGGTTGTGGTAGGAATATGGGATTAGTGTAGGATTAGTACAAATGGGTGGTTGATGGTTGACACAGACTCGGTGGGCCGAAGGGCCTGTTTCAGTGCTGTATCACTAAACTAAAAAATAAACTAAAAAGGACGTACTACAGCCAGTCCACGATAGCCTTGACCCTGGCACCAGGGAGGCAGCACACCATCCTGATGTCACCTTTACTGCCGCAGAAACGCCTGTCTGATCCCCTGACTATCGAATCTACTATAGTTATTCCACTCTTCTTCCACCTCTCCTGTGCAGCTGAGCCACCCGTGGTGCCACGGACTTTGCTCTGGCTGCACTCCCCCGAGGAACTATCTCTCTCACCAGCATCCATAATGAAAAAATGATTAGCAAGCAAGATGGACTCAGGCGACTCTTGCACAGCCTGACTGGTTCTCTTAGACTACCTGGTGGTCACCCATTTCCTCTCTGCCTGCATGTTCTAAACCTGTGGTGTGACCACCTCCCTAAATGTCCAATACACATAGTCCTCTGCCTCACTGATGCATAACAGTGTCCCAAGCAACCGGTCAAGAACCAAAACCCGGAACTCAAGCTTCCGCAGCCGGTGACACTTCCTACAGATGTGTTCATCTTGGATACATGGTGCGTTCATGACTTCCCAAATGCTGCATGATGTACATTCCACTTGCCTGAGCTGACCTGCCATACCATAACTTTAAAAGTTTTTATTACAATGAGAAGTAGAATAACTTAACAGTTACTCACCAATCAGCTGCTTCCCCATACCAAAGAGAGAGGCAACTACTGGAGGCTGAAAAAGGTAGAAGAAAGAAAAATAAATAAAGTACCCCCTCCCTCACAAACCAAACTTCCATTTTACACTCTGTGCACACAAAGCAGCTCTCAGTGCAGCCAAATTTATGTTTTTTCTTAGTTCATAGTGCCCCACCTTACCGAACTCCCACACTTACCGAACTCCCTCCAGCAACATTCAGTGCAGACAAGCAGCACTGAGTCCCTGAAATTGACACACTGAAAACAATGCTGTGTTGATTCTGCTAGTGTTCTGCTACAGGTCAGAAAGCAGATTAAACTAGCTATCTAATTAACTCTGAGTTTTTCCTAACCACTGGTTATAACTGCAAGAAACCTAACTTACCTCTTAACTGAAACAGGAATTTCAATTAATTGTTAAATGTCTTCTTTGGTCTCCTTGTCTCGAGAGACAATGGGTAAGCGCCTGGAGGTGGTCAGTGGTTTGTGAAGCAGTGCCTGGAGTGTCAAAATAGACCAATTCTAGAGTGACAGACTCTTCCACAGGTGCTGCAGATAAAATTGGTTGTCGGGGCTGTTACACAGTTGGCTCTCCCCTTGCACTTCTGTCTTTTTTCCTGCCAACTGCTAAGTCTCTTCAACTCGCCATGCTTTAGCCCCACCTTTATGGTTGCCCGCCAGCTCTGGCGATCGCTGGCAACTGACTCCTACGACTTGTGATCAATGTCACAGGACTTCATGTCGCGTTTGCAGATGTCGTTAAAGCGGAGACAAGGATGGCCGGTGGGTCTGATACCAGTGACGAGCTCGCTGTACAATGTGTCCTTGGGGATCCTGCCATCTTCCATGCGGCTCACACGGCCAAGCCAACTCAGGCGCCGCTGGCTCAGTAGGGTGTATATGCTGGGGATGTTGGCCGCCTCGAGGACTTTAGTGTTGGAGATACAGTCCTGTCACCTGATGCCAAGGATTCTCCGGAGGCAGCGAAGATGGAATGAATTGAGACGTTACTCTTGGCTGACATACGTTGTCTAGGCCTGGCTGCCGTAGAGCAATGTACTGAGGACACAGGCTTGATACATTTGGACTTTTGTGTTCTGTGTCAGTGCGCCATTTTCCCACACTGTCTTGGCCAGTCTGGACATAGCAGTGGAAGCCTTTCCCATGCGCTTGTTGATTTCTGCATTGAGAGACGGGTTAATGGTGATAGTTGAGCCTAGGTAGGTGAACACTTGAACCACTTCCAGAGTGTGGTCGCCGATATTGATTGATGGGGCATTTGTGACATCCTGTCCCATGATGTTCGTTTTCTTGAGGCTGATGGCTAGGCCAAATTCGGTGCAGGCAGCCGCAAACCTGTCGATGAGACTCTGCAGGCACTCTTCAGTGTGAGATGTTAATGCAGCATCGTCAGCAAAGAGGAGTTCCCTGATGAGGACTTTCCATACTTGGGCTTCGCTTTTAGACGGGCAAGGTTGAACAACCTGTCCCTTGATCTTGTGTGGAGGAAAATTCCTTCTTCTGAAGACTTGAACGCATGTGAAAGCAACAGGGAGACCAAGATCCCAAACAGTGTAGGTGCAAGAACACAGCCCTGTTTCACGCCACTCAGGATAGGAAAGGGGTCTGATGAGGCGCCACTATGCTGAATTGTGCCTGTCATGTTTTGATACTTAGTAGCTTTGGTGGGCATCCAATCTTTTCTAGTAGTCTGAAGAGACCACGTCTGCTGACGAGGTCAAAGGCAATGAAAGCAACGTAGAAGGGCATCTGTTGTTCATGGCATTTCTCCTGTAGTTGTCGAAGGGAGAACAGCATGTCAATGGTGGATCGCTCTGCTCGAAAGCCACACTATGCCTCAGGGTAGATGTGCTCGGCCAGCTTCTGAAGCCTGTTTAGAGTGACTGGAGCGAAGACTTTCCCCACTATGCTGAGCAGGGAGATTCCATGGTAGTTGTTGCTGTCACCGCGGTCACCCTTGTTCTTATAGAGGGTGATGATATTGGCATCGCGCATGTCCTGTGGTATTGCTCCCTTGTCCCAGCACAGGCAAAGCAGTTCGTACAGTGCTGAAAGTATAGCAGGCTTGGCGCTCTTGATGATATCAGGGGTAATGCCGTCCTTCCCAGGGGAATTTCCGCAGGCTAGAGAATCAATGGCATCACTGAGTTCTGATTTTGTAGGCTGTACGTCCAGCTCATCCATGACTGGATAAATGTAAACAAAACAAAAACTAGTGTTGACAGATTAACTCTTAAAATCAACTCACTTATCAAACTCCCTTCATCACACACTGTGCCTCCTGCCACATTATATTCCAGCTACCACTTTCTTGCCCACTTACTTAACCTGTCCATATCCCTTTGTAATGATTTTGTGTACTCCGCATTGCAACTTTTCCACCTAACTTGGTATTGAGGGCAAACCTGGATATATCACATTTGTTCCCTTCGACTAACTCATTGATACAGATTATAAATAGCTGTGGATCTAAGATCTTTGTAGCACCTCACTGGTACCAGCCTGCCAATTTGAAAATGACCTGTTTATTCTTCCTCAGATTTGGTGGCAACCTGAATGTACACAAGTTGAATGTATTATTTTAAAACCTGACTTTGAACAGCCCAATTATGTGACAAAATGTTCAATTTCCTCAATCTGCAATCCGTGGACACACATTCCACACTAAATGTCTACACTTAACGAGGACAGTCACATCCCAGGGTGCAGGAAAACAGCTCTGAGAGAGACAATTTCACATTTGGAAATGTATTACTGAATGACCACAGCATAGTGAAGGATATTTAATGAGACAATATGAAATGTAAAGGTCGGACTGCTGATTTTTGAGTGAGCAATATTGTTGCTTGGAGAATACAACGTCCAATTCTTGTTTGTTTTTTTAGTTAACATGATCAGTATTGTCCAAGTCAGTCTCAGCACGAAATATATTCTACCACAAGAGGGAATTACCTCGCTTGTCATAATTTGTTTGTTCAAATCTTTTTAACAAAAAGTTATTTTGAACGATGTCGCAAGCTCAATATCTCCATGGCGATCCCATAGGGTATAAATTAAAGGTTCCGGGAATGTATCACCTCAGAGTTTCGTACAGATAGATTGCCTGCAGCACAGAGTGAGAGATCACTTCTCACAGAAAATAATGAAAACAATATTTTATAATACCCAGAAGATATACTACTCATTCGTTGCAGTCATTGGCGTTCCTGGTAAGTGACTACAACCATTGAAGTTGTGTAATAATGTGTGCGAGCTGGTCTCTGGTTTTACTGGTTTTACTCTGTGACTCTGTTACATTGCTGATCTAGAGATCACCATAATGAAGACACCCGATTATTTATATCATTTCAATGAATAAGAGGTTGGAAAATTTACTGTTATCTCATAAGTTTTGAATCTAAATATATATTTCCCTTCACGCCTTATGCAAAATAAGTTATTAAATTTAGTGCGATGCCCTGGAATCTTATACCCACACTCAGCGCTGGTAGATGCCATGGATATTTGTACAGGGATTATCTGTCACGGTAGAATTGTACTGAGCCTGATCCCAGCGACCATGTATTACAGGGTATATCTGTCACTGTAGAATTCTAC